>NC_044982.1:101915465-102515465 GCF_008728515.1 Papio anubis | reverse complement strand
TGGGAAACTATGGAACTTCCTAGAGACCTGTCAAATGGATTTGCCTAAATGCTCATACTGATATGGACAATGACGTCCAGGTTAAAGTGGTCTCAGATGGAGATGAGGCCCTTGTTGTGAACTGGAGCAAAAGTGACTCTTGTTATGTTTTAGCAAAGAGACTGGTGGCATTTTTCCCTTGTCCTAGTGATTTGTGGAACTTTGAACTTGAGAGAGATAATTTAGGGTATCTGGTGGAAGAAATTTCCAAGCAGCACAGCATTCAAGAGGTGACTTGGGCGCTGTTAAAGGGATTCAGTTTTAGAAGGGAAACAGAGCATAAAAATTTGGAAAATTTTCAGCCTGACAATGTGATAGAAAAGAAAATCTTATTTTCTGAGGTAAAATTCAAGACGGCTGCAGAAATTTGCATAAGTAACAAGGAACCAAATGTTAATCCCCAAGACAATGGGGAAAATGTCTCCAGGGCATGTCAGAGGTGTCATGGTAGCCTCTCCCATCACAGGCCTGGATGCCTGGGGGGAAATGTGGTTTAATGGGCCAGGTGGGCCCAGGGTCCCCGTGCTATGTGCAGCTATGGACGTGGTGCCCTGCGTCCCAACCACTCCAGCTGTGGCTGAAAGGGGCCAACATAGAGCTTGGGCCATGGCTTCAGAGGGTGTAAGCCCCAAGCCTTGGCAGTTTCCATGTAGTGTTGAGCATGCGAGTGCACAGAAGTCAAGAACTGCAGTTTGGGAACATCTGCCTGGATTTCAGAAGATGTATGGAAATGCCTGGATGCTGCAGGGGTGGGGCTCTCATGGAAAACTTCTGCTAGGGCAGTGTGGAAGGGAAATGTTGGGTTGGAACCCCCACACAGAGTCCCTACTGGGGACTTACTTACTAGTAAGCAAGAAAAGGGCCACCATCCTCCAGACCCCAGAATGGTAGATCCACTGACAGCTTGCACCATGTGACTGGAAAAGCCACAGACACTCAACACCAGTTTGTGAAAGTAGCCAGGAAGGAAGCTATACCCTGCAGAGCCACAGGGGCAGAGCTGCCCAAGACCATGGAAACCCACCTCTTACATCAGCATGGTATGGATGTGAGACATGGAGTCAAAGGAGAACATTTTGGAACTTTAAGATTTGACTGCTCTGCTGGATTTCAGACCTGCATGTGGGATGTAGCCCCTTACTTTTGACCAATTTCTCCCATTTAGAATGGCTATATTTACCCAATGTCTGTATCCCCATTACATCTAGGAGGTAACTAACTTGCTTTTGATTTTACTGGCTCATAGACAGAAGGGACTTGCCTTGTCTCAGATGAGACTTTGGACTGTGGACTTTTGAGTTAATGCAGAAATGAGTTAAGACTTTGGGGGACTGTTAGGAAGGCATGATTGGTTTTGAAATGTGAGGACATGAGATTTGGGAGGGGCCAAGGGTGGAATGATATGGTTTGTCTGTGCCCCCATGCATATCTCATCTTGAATTCCCACATGTTGTGGGAGGGACCTAATGGGAGGTAATTGAATTGTGGGGACAGGTTTTCCTGTGCTGTTCTTGTGATAGTAAGTCTCATGAGATCTGATGGTTATTATAAGGGGAGTTTCCCTGCACAAGCTCTCTCTTTTTGCCTGTTGCCATCCATGTAAGACGTGACTTGCTGCTGTTCCTTGCCTTTCCCTGTGTTTGTGAAGCCTCCCAGCCATGTGGAATTGTAAGTCCAATAAATCTCTTTCTTTTGAAATTACCCAGTCTCGGGTATATCTTATCAGCAGCATGAAAACAGACTAATACAGGCAGTTTTAGGCTAAACTTAATTTAACAGTGCCTGACACAAAATACTAGCTAATCCTCATCTTCACCACCATCATCATCCTTTCATCTTGCTTGCATATTGTTATACCCAGCCTAGGGTATAACAAAAGACTTTTGTAAAAGCCTAGATGTGAAAACCTAGAGGAAGAATATTTCAGTGGCATTCTAAATGCTTGACAACTAGTCAGTAGTGTTCTTCAATTATACTGCTTTGTCTTAATGTTGATGAAATTTTCAGATGTCAAAAAGCTGGGACAAGCAGCTACTGCATTATGTTACAAATTTTGTGTCTAAAAAGATCTTAGCAAAATGGAATCCTGAGCAAAATCTCAAAAGAGGAACTTAAAATGGCTAATTGGGAAGTCTTGACTTTGGTTAAAACAAAAAGGCATCACTCAACTGCAAAATTTATAACAAATATTTAGAGATTTTACTTTTAATGTAATATGAATTGAATGTGAATTATTACTGTTAAAAATGTGAATGTGATATTAGATTATATTAAAATTATCATAGTGACTAAAATGAGGAAGCTAATATTTCTACTTTCTCCACATCAGTCTCAATGCACTGAGAAAAATGTGTTCCATGCCAAAATATAACCTGATTTTGGGCACTTATTGGAGAATTATAGCAGAAGCAAGCAATGGTCAGAAAAAAAGAGCCTTATGAGCTATCCTAAGGGGATGGAGTTTATTTCAGAGACAGTAAGAATCCATTGATAAGAAGGAGTAATGGGATCGATCATAGCTGCCTGTTAACAAGTGAACGTTGAATGGGACTTAGGGCAGGGAGACCAGTCAGAAGGCTTTTGTAAAGCCCATGGTTGGAGGGAGGGCAGAAACAAGATAGATACATCAAGAGATACTCAGAAGGTGCAACTGACCAGACTGGATAATTGGTTGGTTGAGGTGGTGAGGGAGGAGGAAGTGGGAAAAGTCTATGATGGCACCCAGGTTTCTGGACTGGATTTGATACTGGGAATGTAAGAAGGACAATTGTCTTGTGGCATGTTTGGATGATTATATGCATCAGAAAGTGAAGCATAGGCAGAGGAACTACCAATTTCTTTTGATGTTAAGGAAGAAAAGAAGCTGTGTTTGGCTTGATAGATAAAGTCTATGGCCAATTTCTTCTGTGAAATTCTTGAGTATATAATCAGACCATTAATGGAAGAGAATGTGAAATTTCTGAGTTAACCTTAGGAGGGACTTTCTAACATACACTCATTACTGCTTCAACACGGCTGACCTTATCCTTGTTGCAGCCTAATTTAAATTATAATGCTTATTCTTCTATGCACTCCAAAATTCTGACTATAGTTTTCCTTATTACTACTAACTTGCTATAAATGCAAATTTGTACTTTTAGTATTGAAAGTATACTTTTGGCTGAAAACAGGGAGTCTGAGTCAACTTACCTATATATGCACATATATATATATATATATATATATATGTGCATATATTTCTAACTATGTTATAGAAAAGCCCAGGAAAAAATAAGAAAAGCAATGTGGACCATAAATGTATGAATTTATTTTTATCATTGTTTTTGTTATTTTGGTATTTATTCTAGACTTTGTTACATGCACATTTTTATAGACTGATAATCTGTACATACATTTATGGATCATTAATTTTTTTCCTTTTGTTTTTAGTTGACATAATTGTACATACTTAACTGAGTACAGAGTGATATTTTGACACATGTATACAATGTATAATGATCAATTTAGGGTAATTAGGGCATTCATCAGCCGAAACATTATCATTTTTTTGTTGATAACATTCATAATCCTCTCACTGCCTTTAAACATATATAAGACATTTTTGTTAACTATATTCAACCAATAGTGCTGTGGAACACTAGAACTTAGTCTTCCTATCTAGCTGTAATTTTGGAACCACTTATTTTTAAATAATATAATAAGAATTTTCCACTTTGCTTTGAAGACTTCATGCTTCTAATATTTGTATTTTGTTCCAATATTACATTAACTATAGTAAAATTTACTTACAACTGTTAGACATTTTGGTTGCATCCAAATTTTTGCTGTATTGTGCAGCCCTAGAAATAAGATCTTCATATGTAAACTTTCCTTCATTCACTCCAATAATTTGAATTAGTAGGTGAGAGTTCCAAAAGGGTTATTACTATGTCAAAGTGTTGGAAAAAAATTATGGAACTTGATGTTATGAAATATTATTCAACAAATTAAAGCCTGGGTGGTCTTGACTCCTTGCTCATAGTGAATATGAGAAGTTGTATTTCCACTTGGGCTTTTTAGTTCAACAATATACAGGACGTTTAAGCTTAGTGGAGAGGCAAAAGAAAGGAAGGAAAAATAGGAATAAAATGACCACTTTTATCTTAAATATTTTTTTCAACATTTGTCATTTCTTGATTTTGATAGGTCCCTTCTTACTTTCCCCTCCTCCCCCATTGGCTAATGACAAGATCTGGTGTCAACATTTCTTAAAAGTTTTCTCATTCAGATAAATTATCATAGAAAGGAATTCAAAGGATGGGTTGTTTATTTTGTTTAGTGCTTATGAAATGATATCCTAAAAGAGGCCATTGCAAAAACCATTATGTTGACTTCCAAATTGGATCATCATTTTATCATTCATTTGAAATCTCATTTACCACTGGCACCCACTGCCAGTTTCCATAACAAATCAATTTGTGTGTCATAACACTCCTTAGGCACTCTTCAGTCACCCATGAATGGGTTGAGTACAGCTATCATGAGCAACCCCCAAATGTTACCTAGAAATCAAATCTTCCTCTCCACCCAATCTCTCTGATATAGCTACTTCATTGCTGGCTCAACATAGGTACAAAAATGAGATCATTTGTAGTCTCGGTCAGGAAATACAAAATAAATTACCAAGGAAGGTGGTGAAATGAAACAAGCCAAAACCCTGTCTTCAACAAGGACATGGGAAATGAGTTTACTTTTAATTATGAGGATCTTATGTAATAATCATGGATATATGACAGGAATGAGATCCTAAAAGTATTACTTAAGCAAGGGTGATCTCTCTGGCTTGGAAAGTTTCTCAACCTCAGCACTTTCGACAGTTTGGGCTGGGTAATTCTTGGTAGTATAGGCTGACATTGTAGGATATTTAGCTGCATCCCTGGCCTTTACCCACTAGATACAGGTAACACCTCTATAGTATGACAAACAAAAAATATATCTAGACATTGCCGGTTGTCCCCTTGTAGATCAAAATCACCCATTATTGAGAACCATTGCTTGGTTACAAAGGCTTAGTTTCTCAGGTTCACTCTTTGAGTCTTGGTTTCCTTAGCTGAAAAATCAAAAGAATGACTTAGTTATCTAAGTTTCCATACAACATTAATGGTATTTGAACATGCCTGGGTCAGGGAAATACATTTACTGGTTTATATAATCTTTAAAGCCCTAGCCTTTGTAGTTCCTAAAGTTTAGAAGTTACAATATTTTGAATTTTTTTAAAAAACACCATGGTGTTATTAGTTGGGGAATATAAATATGATTAGCTATTATTTTATCTAAGAGGAAAATAAGTATTTTTAGATATGAGAATTGGAATTAAAAAAATAATTTCAACTTTTATGTTAGATTCAGGGGGCACATATGCAGGATTGTTACTTGAGTATATTGAGTGATGCTGAAGTTTGGGGTACAATTGCTCCTGCCACCAAGGTACTGGTACCTAATATTAGCAGGTATATACCTACTTAGCATAATACCTAATATTAAGTTTTTAAACCCTTGCCCCCTCCCTACCCCTCTCCCCAGTGTCTATTATTGCCATATTTATATCTATAAGTACCCAATGTTTAGTTCCCACTTATAAGTGAGAACATGCAATATTTGGTTTTCTGTTCCTGTGTTAATTTGCTTAAGATTATGGCCTCCAGTTGCATCCATGTTGCTACAAAGGACATGATTTCATCTTTTATGGCTGTGTGGTATTCAGTGGTGTATATATGTACATTTCCTTTATCCAGTCCACTGCTGATGGACACTTAAGTTGATTCCATATCTTTTCTATTGTGACTCGTGCTACAGTGAATGTGCAAGTGCTTGTGTCTTTTAGACTGATCATTTTGGAATGATTTATTTTCTTTTGGATATGTACCCAGCAATGGAATTGCTGGGTCACACAGTAGTTCTGTTTTAAGTTATTTGAGAAATCTCCAAACTACTTTCCACAGTGGCTGAACTAATTTACATTCCCACCAACAGTGTATAAGCATTCGCATTTCTCCACAGCCTCATCAGCATCTGTTGTGTTTTGACATTTAAAATTATAGTTATTCTGACTGGTGTGAGAAGGTATTTCATTATGGTTTTGATTTGCATTTCTCTGATGATTAGTGATGTGGAACATTTTTTCATGTTTGTTGGCCACTTGTATGTCTTCTTTCGAGAAGTGTCTGTTAACATCTTTTGCCCATTTTTTAATGGGGTTGTTTTTTGCTTGTTAGATTGATTAAGTTCCTTATAGATTCTGGATATTAGACCTTTGTTGGATGCATAGTTTGCAAATACTTTCTCCCATTCTCTAGGTTGTCTGTTGACTCTTTTGATAGTTTCTTTTGCTGTGCAGAAGCTCTTTAGTTTAATTAGGTCCCACTTGTCAGTTTTTGTTTTTGTTGCAATTGCTTTGGAGGACTTAGTTGTAAATTTTTTGCCAAGGCCGACATCCAGGTTTTCTTAGAAGATTTTGTAATTCGAGGTCTTACACTTAAATCTTTAATTCATCTTGAGTTAACTTTTGTATATAATGGAAGAGATATAGAATCATGCTGTCTATGAAGAGAGATAATTTGATTTCTTCTTTTCGTTTTTGGATGCTTTTTATTTCTTTCTCTTGCCTGATTGCTCTGGCTAGTACTTCCTCAGAACTGGAAGTATTATTTGTGCAAATGCCCCAGAATTTGGAGATTGGAAGCAGGCTGGAGTGTGATGGAGTCAGAAGATAGAATGCTGGCCAAAGATAAGAGTAAAACAGGAGTAAAGGTAAAATCAGTAGATTTCAAGTGTGCAAATACACACAGAACTCCTTTTATTGTTTTATTTTTATGTATTAATTTATTTAGATAGGGTCTCACTGTCTCTGCCCAGGCTGGAGTGCAGTGGTGTGATAATAGCTTACTATAAGCTTCAACTCCCGAGTAGCTGGAAATATAGGTGTGTGCCACGATGCCCAGCTATTTTTTACTTTTATTTTTTTATAGGTCTCGTTATGTTTCCCAGGCTGGTCTTGAACTCCTGGTCTCAAGCAATCCTCCTGCCTCAGCCTCCCAAAGCACTGGGATTAAGGGCACGAGCCACCTTACCTGACTGAGCTATTTGGACACCACTCCTTTTAAACATAAAATAAACAAAGGGTCAGAGAAATAAAGGTTCAAGGAGTCCAGGAACTGTTTTCTCTTAACCAAGTGTCGTCACTTGGTTAAGTTGCACAGACCGGAGACTAGGTGTGAAATCCAGGAATTACATTCAAAGTAGATTGAAAGGAATAATTAGCAAATTCAGAACAGTGGTGAGACAAGGAGCTCAAAGTTCTAGACAGACTGTGAGGGTGAAGCAGGAAGAAAATGATTAAGAATACCTAGCCATATGTTCCACATTCCACTGCTTTCACTGTGACAAGGGCTTTGGTGACGTTCAGTGTCTATTTAGACATACAGGCATGCTGCCTGTCGGCATGCCCCTGCACTGAATAGAACCATGAATTCAGATTCAGCTTCACAGGCAAGAACATTCTCATCTGAGAGATTATGCTCTAAAAAAATGAGTCAGAAAGGAGAAGAGAAAGGAATAATAAATCCCCCTCTCTCTTGCTTACTTTCTCATTCTGTCTCTCTTTCTTTCCTAGTCTGTAATTCGAAGTTATCTGGACGAGGTACTAGGGACACCCAATAAATATTCATAACTGAATGATAGCAAGTAATGCTATTTAAGTGTTGCCATTAGTTTACCTAGCTCAGAGTGGCTCTTATAATAGATCATAATATTTATTAGAACTTACTATGTGTTCTTATGTTTGCATGTGTTATATTTACTGTCAATATAAACCTATAAGGTAGTTGCTATTTTTATCATATACCTTGTAGGATGAGAAAATTAGGGCAGAGAACAGTTGAGTAACATGTCCAAGGTCACACAGAGAGTAATTATGGCAGAAAAAACAAATTCCGTGAAAATATATAAAGTGTTTTATTCTGAGCTAATGTAAGTGACAGTAGCCCAGGAATACAGTCTCAAGAGGTCCTGAGAAAGTGCACCTAAAGCAATCGGGTTACAGTTTGGTTTAATACATTTCAGGTAGATAAGAATTACAGGTAAAATCATAAATAAATTCATGGGAGGTATACAATAGTTTGGTCTGAAAAGGCAGGACATATCGAAGCGGGAGCTTATAAGACATAGGGAGGTTTAGGATTTATTTATTTGGCAATTGGTTGAAAGAGTTAAGCTTCGTTTAAAAACTTGGAGTCAATAGAAAGGAATGCCTAAGTTAAGTGGGGTCCATTATTTGTCATGTGATGCCATACTAGCGTCTGATTGAAAAGTAAGCCACAATATACTGAGTCAAAAAAAAACCTGTTTAATGAGCTTTAAGGGTTTGTGAGGCATGACTCCCCAGACCCCATAACAAGGAATCTGAGCAAGTAAAAGGGTCAGAGTTCATTTCTCAGTACATTTAAAGAGCTAGGACTAGAACCCATCAGATTTGCAACTGAGGCTTCTCTTCTTACTGCTAAATTATTCTGCTTCACTGAGTACACTGCAGGCATGGTCTTAGCTTATGCCCACCATGAGCTTATGAGCAGGTATTGTTTTTAGCTTCCTTCTACAGATGAGGAAACTGAGGCACAGAGAGAATGAATAATTTATCTAAAATCAGAAAGGAAGTGAGGAATCAGGGATTCAAACTAAGTTGGGTTGCTGTCTCTTTTTCCTTTGACCTCTATGCTCCTTGGCCTCCTCTCAGAGTGCTACAAGGATATGCTGTACTAAGCAATTGTGCAGCAAGGTAGCTGGAATCGGAGCTCACATGTGGCAGCACGATTTCAGTGTTTGGAGAAAGAGGAGATTATATTTGGTTGCTTGGGGGTGTTAAAAAGGCTTCATGGACGGGCTTGTGTTGGTTAGGGTTTGGGAAAGTGGGTCTAATTCTATAGGCAGCAAGTGGGAGGAGGGCTTTCGTGGAAGAAGGAACAGCGTAAGCAAAGGCATAAACGTCAAGTGGCACTGGGTTTGCTGAAGGAAATGTTCAGTTGTCATTCAGTTTAGAGCAGTGAGGGTGTGTACCTTTTAGTATATATTTTCTTTAAAAGTACAGTAATTCAGAGAAACTCAGAAGACAGAAAAAATAACTTTTGATTAAAGTCAGAGTACCCACAGACAACCACAGAAAGTGACCAAGACAGGGAAGATGCTGCCGTGAGAATCCATGTAGTAATCACACAGCAGCGGCTGGGCTGTGTTACATCCAGAGGTGGGGACCATTAGGATAAAAATCACAAAGCAAGAATCATAGCACAGTAGGAAGCTTCTAGTTCTTCCCCAGGCTCCAGCGACTCACTATGAACCCAGAGTTGTCTTTTAGACACCAACCTGTCTCTGAAAAAGTAACTGCTTTGTATATGTGTGCATTTACATGGAAAGGACTACTAATAACTTACATTTGTGCTGACACTATTCTTCATTATCCTAAATATAAACTTACGTAAAGGTATAAGTAATGCTTATGTTTAATTGCGCAGTTAGAAAATTACTTGTGGGTTTAAGAATAAAGTTCATAAAGAGAATTTTAAAATTATGCATTATATCTTCATTAATAAAATATTATGATATTTGAAATCAGAATGAGCCTGGGTTGGCTACTCTACAGAGTGTGAATAAATGTGAATGTGAATAAAGAAGTTACGTTTAGGGAGCCTTGATCACCTAAAGGTCTTATCAAAGGCCCTCTTACACAGCTGATCTCTTCCAGTTATCACTGACTGAGAGGATGCAGTCAGTAGTAATTTGCTGTCCTAAACAATGAGATATGCCTCCCTACTCCTGCCCCTACCAGAAGAAACCTGGCAGCAGTAACCATTGAGGACTGGCCTGCCTGCTGTGTCCTGCAAGGGAGAAGTTGCTGCAGGGAGTGCTGGGATCTGGGATTTGGCTTTTCAACATTTTTAATAAGGCTGAAGCTCATATGCATATAGAATTCATTTGCCTGGGGTCAGACACCACGGCAACCACAACCTGATCAAATCCAATCCCTGGAGTGTGTGTCAGGGCCCCTGTGATGGAACACAGCAGGCTCACCTTTGAAGCAGAGTTTGACTCTGGAATCTTGTGTTTGCAGTGTGACAAAGCTTTGTTTTTAGTTCCCCTCTTGGGGAAGAATTAAACCTGACCTTAAGAGGAGGCAGCAAGAACTGAACAAAAACCATATTTATTGATAGTGACTCTTCCTCAGAGGAAATTGAAGCAAGTGTCTTTTGAATTCTGTTAAGCCTTTATTATTTCTTTGAAGGCAAATATGTGTTATCAATGTTTATTGAGGAGACTGAGAATATGCTGATCACAAAAGATCTAAAGAATATTAAATATTTCCCATTCATGTATCTTTCACAGTGTTTTATGCATATCTTTTCAGAATCTTCATATATATATAGATAGATAGATACACTGTGAGCATGGACACAGAAGGACAAAAATCTTTTTTAATATGAATAACTTATGATGGTTGATTTGAAATATACTGTTTTTGGGTATCATTTTAGAACAGAATGAAGTACTGATTACTTAGTGCTGGGTGAGGTGTCAGAGCCCCGGCATCAGAAAGTGATCAACTTACAGAATGGGAAGAATTTACTGATGACAGTATAGGTTTGAAAAGGAAAGTTTTATTATTATAGATAGAAAGTATACTGCAGAAGAGTGCAGTGGGGTATCTCAGCAAGAGAGCGCTGACTGCCCCATGATGAATTTTTGCTTAGGGGTATTTATGGAACTTAAAGTGGGACCTTACGGATAATTTGGATCATGTCAGTCACATAAGTCATGATAAATGGTTAAATATGTAGACATTTTTGTGCCTTAATGTCAGCAAGGGTTGCACAATAAGATTTGATACGCATGCATTCTGGAGGTGTATAGAAATTCTAATTACTTATAAACTTTGGGTAGAAAAACCTGGAACCAGATGCCTGCTTTAGATAGTAGGGAAGTCCGATTACTTCAAATTCCTCAGATAAAAAGTTTTGCCTCCGGGTGGCCTGCTTGATGATCACCAGGTGATCTTTGCTTTCTTCACTTGGATTTGCCAAATAGTTTGCATTTTGCCCCATTTGTTTTATAATTTTCCTCCTTCCTTCCCTCCTTCCCTTCCTCCCTCCCATCCTATCTATTACCTATTAGTCTACTTCTTTATCTAATCTATCATTTCTCTATCTGTCCACATATATGTTTTTGTAATCATTTGAGAGTAATTTGGAGACATCATGTCCTTTTAGTGTATATTTCTATATGCATTTCCTAAAAACAAGGACATTTTCTTATAATAGCTACAGTAACATATTTCTCTTACATATGCAGGGGCAAAGGGAAAACTTCCCTTTTGCCCTCAGAGGGTTTGTTGAACAATTAACTCACAAAAGGCAGATTAATAAAATAAAAGGAATCCAGTTTATTACTGTGTGCACAGGGAGAACCACAGTGATTGCCCTCCCCAGTGGGCTGCAAAAGCTTATGTACATCTTGAGGCTACACACAGAATGGGAGCTTGGACAATGGCCAAAAATAGGATATAGTGGTAAAACAACTTATAAGAGGGAGAGAAGAGGAGGCTTGGTTTGTGATATGGTTTGGCTGTGTCCCCAGCCAATCTCATCTTGAATTGTAGTTCCCATAATCTCCATGTGTCATGGAAGACACCCTGTGGGAGGTAATTGAATCGTAGGGGTGGTTACCCTCATGCTGTTCTCATGATAGTGAGTTCTCACAAGATCTGATGGTTCTATATGGGGGCTTTTCCCCACTTCACTCTTATTCTTCTCTGTCCTGCCACCATGTGAAGAAGGACCTGTTTGCTTCCACTTCTGCCATGATTGTAAGTTTCCTGAGTCCTCCTCAGCCATGCTAAACTGTGAGTCAATGAAACCTCTTTTCTTTATAAATTACCCAGTCTCTGGTATGTCTTTATTAGCAGCATGAGAACAGACTAATACAGCTTGCAAAGGGGGTCTTGTTATGTAGATGAAACCTCACAGGTAGCAACCCTCAGAGAGAATAGATGGTAAATGTTTCCTTCAGACCTTTAAAGGTGTCAGACTCTCAGTTGATCTTTCTTGGATCCAGACAAGGGAGAAGGCCTGGCAGTATCAATGCAGATTCCCTATAGATGATGTAAATTTCCTCCAGGAAAGTCAGCTTTACAGAGCTACTTTTATTTGCTGGCTCTCTGACAGCCATCTCAAAATATGTCAAAGAAATATATTCTGGTGTAAAACACTTTTATTTTCCTCACATACTACAATGAAATGATCAAATGAGAAAATATACATTGATACAGTATGATTATCTAATCCAGAGTCCGTATTCAACTTTTCTCAATTGTCCCAATAATATGCATTTATGGCTGTGCTTTCCTTGTCCTGAATCCAGTCTGAGATTCCACTTTAAGTTTAGTTTGGTCTCTAGTTTACTTAAGTCTAGAATAGTTACTCATCATTTATCTGTCTTAACCTTGACACTTAAAGGTGTCCCTCAATTTGTATTTGTGTGATTGCTTTCTCATTGTTAGATTCATTTTATGCATCTTTGATAAGTGTACCTCTGAGGAGAAAAACACAAACTCAGAGCCTTTTCCTATTCTCTTTCCCAACACAACAATCAATGCAATACTTCTGTGATTAAATGAGTAAGGGTTTTTCCCACACACACCAATCACTGGATACCTGCTGGATGTCCTCTAATTCCATTCAGTTCTGATGCAATCTACCTACATATAGTGCCAGATCCCACAGGTTAAGTGCTCTCTCAGTCCCCAAGACTGCCTCTTCATTCCCAGACACCAGTCACAAGTCCAGGCTTCCAAAACTTCTGACTCACTGGCTTGAAGTCAGAGTTCCCATGATTACCTCTTTAAATTAAGTTAATTTGTTAGAGTGGCTTACAGAACTCAGGGAAACACTTACTTGTGTTTACCAGTTTATTTTAAAAGATATTACAAAGAATACAGATGAAGAGATGCATAGGGTGAAGTATGGAGGAAGTGGCACAGAGCTTCCATCCCCTCTCTAGGCGGGCCACCTTCCAGGAACCTCCAGATGTTCAGCTATCTAGAAGCTCCCCAAATCCTATCCTCTTGGGTTTTTATGGAGGCTTCATTACATTGGCACAATTGATTAAACCATTAGTCACTGTTGATTAATTTAACCTTTAGCCCCTCTCCTCTTTCTAAAAGTTAGGCGTGGAGTTGAAAATCCTAATGCCCTAATTGTATCTTGGTCTTTTGGGTGACCAATTGCCATCCTGAAGCTACCCAGGGGCTGCCAGCCACCAGTCAAAAATTAACATACAAAAACATCACTGGAGATTCTAAGGATTTTAGAAGTTGTATGCCAGGAAATGGGGTCAAAGACCAAATATATATTTTATGATATCACAATACCACAGAAGTAATGTGGACCCATCTCAATGCATCACATCAGGAGGTACATAGTGTTGGTCATCCCAATATTGGTGATGTTAAATTTGATCACTTGGTTAAAGTGTTGTCTGCTGGGTTTCTAAACTGTAAAGTTACTGTTTTCCCCCATTGTAATGAGTCATTTTCCCCCATTGTAATGAGTCAAATACTCTGGGGCCACATAAATGTCCCATTTCTTATCAAACTGTTAGCTGCAGCAAATCCAATGGGTCTGCAGCAAACTCGATTCTTGCCTCCTCAGAAAAAAAGAATTCAGCCAAGGGGCATAAGGCAGAGGGAGAGACCGAGGCAAGTTTTAGAGCAGGAGTGAATGTTTATTAAAAAAGTTTTAGAGCAGGAATGAAATGAAGAGGGCCAAGCAGGAGACTTGAGAGATCCAAGTGTGCTGTTTGGTCCTTGACTTGTTTTATACATTAGCATTGTTCCAGAGTTTCCGTTTCTCTTACCTTGATTTTTCCCTTGGGGTGAGCTGTGCGCATGCACAGTGGCCTGCCAGCACTTGGGAGGGGCTGTGTGTGCAGTGTGTTTACTGAAGTTGTGCGCATGCTCATTAGAAACGTTTTTCCCTTACCAATTGAGTGTTCCCGGAGGAAGGTCATATAATAGTTAAACTTTGCTATTTTGCCTCTTAGTACGCATGCGTGAGCCCACTCACCCAGTTTCTGAGATCTTACTGGGATGCTGCTTATCACTGGCTTCAGGTGTTTTATATCTTGGGAGACTGCCTTTCCTTGGTGCCAGCTATAACTAATTACCATTTTAGAGAGACACTATAACAACTGCCAAACTGACACCAAATGGTTGCTTGACATTCCTGGAGTGGGGGACCATCTCCTGCCCTGCTCATATCTGCCTAGCTACCTGCTCTAACAAAACCACTGGTTTAACATCCCGTTGGGATTTTCTAACTTTATCATTACTTCATATTTACTAGTTAGCATTCTATCATAAGGAAAACCCTCTCCCTTTCTCTCAGTCTCTATCTTCTCTCTTGCTCTCTCTCTCTGCAGTATGGATTCATGGATTCATCAATGGATTATAGTCTACCAGTGTCATTATTTATTTTATTGTTCAAGTTGCCCCAGTGTGGTCACAGGGAGGCCCTTCATGTTGCTGCTTTTTCCTTTTGACATGTCCTTATTCTGTGAGCACTTTTTTAGTTCTTGGCATCACAAAATGTTTCTTACTAACCTTGTACTTTCTCTGTCCAACTTGTGGAATCAGCTTTTGTCCCAAGGAACCTTATATATATATATATTTCTTTGGAGAAAAGAACTTAGAAGCCAAGATCTGTGGATTTGGTGTGCTCATTGCTACTGATGTGTCTCATCAGACAGACCTAGGAGATAGGAGATATAGATAGCATTTATTTAGCCATGAGAGCATGAGGATATCTCCAGTTCAACATTAAAGAGTCTGTTCTAAATTTTCTCTTTTTCATATTTTTAAGTGTCTTTTTCAACAACCAGGAATTGAGAAACCTGGCATGATAATAATTATTTTTCTGCATGATTCAGTTAATAGATAAATTACATTGACTAATTGTTATATCAACTTCACTGGCATGTAATTTATATACAACAAAATTCACCCACTTTACATGTACTGTTTGATAAATTTTGTCAAAGTATATACCACTGAAATCACCAACCATAATAAAAATATAAAATATTTCCAATATTCCAAAACGTTCCCTCATACTACTTTGTAGTTAATCCTTCATCTGTAGCTCTAGGCAACCACTAACCTCCTTTTGTTACTGCAGATTATAGTTTTCATTTCTACAATTTCATATAAATGGAATCATACAATATGTGTTCCTGTTTCTGCTTCTTCTTGGTGTTTTTGAGATTCTTTATCTTGTGTGACACTGACTGATTTTTTTTTTTTAATTTTGAAACAGAGTTTTGCTCTGTCACTCAGGTTGGAGTTCAGTAGTGCAATCATAGCTCACTGCAGCCTATAACTCCTGGGCTTGAGTAATTTTCTTGTCTAGGCCTCCCGAGTAGGTGGGATATAGGCGCACTCCGTTACACATGTCTGGCTATTTTTTTATTTTAATAGAGATGAAGTCTTACTATGTTACCCAGGTTGGCCTCAAGTGATCCTCCCACCTAGGCCTCCCAAAGTTCTAGGATTACAGGAGTGAGCCCCTGCACCTAGCCATGACTGATTTTAAACCAAGCTTGCATCCCTGAGATAAAACATATTTGTTTATGATTTATTATCTTTTTATATGTTGCTAGAGTCATTTTGCAAATATTTTGTTAAAGATTAGTGCATCCTTGATTTTGAGGTATATTTGTAATTTTCTTTTTTGGTAACATCTTTGTCAGGTTGTGCTCACATAGTAATGTTAGTTTCAGAAAATGTAATAACAAATGTTCTTCTATTTTTTATTAAGTAACCTGAAGAATATTGCTATTATTCATCTCTCAAATATTTAATAGAATTCACTAGTGAAGCCATCTAACCTGGAGTTTTCTTTGTGGGAATGCTTTTTATAATGATATAAGGTTATTGGTCACTCTTCAGTGCCTTTAAATATCTTTGTTTTGTTCTGTTTTCCAAATTTATGTCAATGTTAAAATTTGTAATTTGAGAGCATGTTAGTATGCTATATGATATTCCTTCACTACCAGAATAGTACAAAGTAAAATCTATTTTTAAAAATCTCAATCATACATTGGAACATAGTTTTACAGTAGCAAATACACCTGAATACTACAGAGTATTTCATTTTATAAACACATGCAGATTTATTTATCTGATTTCACTACTTGTATACTCACTCTCCTTTTCTTTAAACCCACTCTATTGAGGCCTTTATGCCTACTCAAATAACATTACTGTTGCTAACTTCACTAATTGCCTCCACTTTGCTAAATCAGATGGTATGTCTTTCATCCTTATTTCACTTGATCCGTCAGCAGCATTTGACTAAGTTGGTCACTTTCTTTTTTCTTCACTTGGCTTTCAGGACGCCACCTTTTCTTGAGTTTCCCTGACCTCTCTGGCTGCTATTGTTTGATGTCATTTGCTGGTTCCATTTCTTGTCCTTGAACTTTTAATGTTGAAATGCCATGAAGCTCTGTTCTTGGTCATCTTCTCCTCTCTCTATACCCTCAATCATTTGGTAATCTCAACCAGTCTCATAACTTAAAATGTCACCTCTATCTCGTTAATTCCAAATTTATATCTCCAGCCTGGATCTTTCTTTTCTAACCCCAGACCTAAAAGTCTAACAGACATCTTTAACTCATCATGTTCCATACTGAATACTTCAAAACTTGCTCCTCTCACCTACTTATACATTCTCCAAAACCTACTCCTTAACCTTTTAAAAGTTCAGTTACTGTCAATTCTGTCTTTCTCGTTATTCAGTTGAGAATCCTTGGCTTCATGTATGAATTTCTTTCTCTCTTATATTGATCAAAATTCAAATTCTCTTGTCTTTACATTTCCAATAAATCAAGAAAATTACCACTTTTCACCATGTTATTATATTATCAACTATTATCTCCTCTAACCCTCTCCTGTCTCTCTCATTCCTTTTTGAGTCTGAAGGACCATCACCTCTTTCTTGGACTATAATCACCTTACGTGTTCGTCTTTCCCACTGCACAGATAAAACCAATTTACTGAGATAGTAGTATTGCAGTAGAAGAAGTTTAATTGTTGCAGGGCTTGACAAGTGATATATATGAGTTTTTTGCTCAAATCAGCCTCCCCAAGAACTCAGAGGCTAAGATTTTTATGGATAATTTGATGGGCAGGGGGCATGGGAATGGGTGCTGCTGATTGGTTGGGGATGAATTCATAGGGTCTGGAAAATGATCTTTGCTTACTGAGTTGGTCTCCGGGTGGGAGCCACAGGGCCAGTTAGCTATGAATCATGCATCTCTGTGGAGTTAATTGCCAGAAAGCTAAAGTCTGAAAAACATCTCAAAAGACCAATCTTAGGCATCTGGGTGTGGTGGCTCACACTTGTAATCCCAGCAATTTGGGAAGCTGATGCAGGAAAACTGCTTGAGCCTAGGAGTTTGAGACCAGCCTGGACAGTGCAGGGAAACTCCATCTCTACAAACATACACACAAAAGAAAAAATTAGCTGGACATGTTGGCATGTGCCTGTAGTCCCAGCTACTCAGGAGGCCAAGGTGGGGGATTGCTTGAGTCCTCCGTAGTGATCATTTATTGCCCTTCAACAAAAGTCCTCTTCTCCACCCCCTCCCATAACCTCTTTTGCTAGGATCCAAGTCCCCATTCTTTCTGTAACCTTAAGATGATATATAAACTTATGTTCCTCACTGGGAGCTTACATCTCCATTCAGAAGGCTCCTATATATACAGATTAAATAACTTTGTGTGCCTTTTCTCCTATTAATCTTCTTTCTGAGAACTGATTTTTCAGCGGTCCTTCAGAGGGCCCTTGGCCCCCACACCTATGTGATCTTCTCCCAGTACATCTCCTCATTCACTGCTCCAGACACTGTGGTTTTCTTGCAATTCCTGGAAAACACCTGGTGGACTCCTCTATTTTTTTTTTCCCAGAGATATACTTGGCTAACAACTATCTTCAAGTCATCACTCAACTTTCATTCTCCTAATGTAGCCTGCCTTGACTGTTCTGTCAAAAGCCATAAATATCTTACCTTCACCTTCAGAGTTCCTAAATCCTACCTTGACTGTTCTGTCAAAAACGATAAATATCTCATCTTCACCTTCAAAGTTTCTGAATCTATTTACCTTGCTTTCCTTCTTCTTTTTCCCATATTACTCATCAACTTCTAATATCATAAAATTTACTTATTACATTTATTATTTATTGTCTGTACTCCTGTTAAAATTTAATCTTCAAGAGCAGGGATCTTTGTCTGTTTGGCTCACTAGTATTGTGTACCTAAAATATGGACCAACATGTGACCGATATTTAATAAATTCACATGGAATAAATTAGATAGGTTGTTCTCATTTTCCACAGTAAGATGGATTTATCTATGTGTTTATCCATTCATCCATCCATCAGTCCATTTGTTTCTTTGTCCATGTATCCATGATAGATTGATCTATTGATCTGTCTATCTGATCTACCTATATCCATCCATCTATCCATCCATCTCTCTTATCTAGTTAGCTAGCCAGGTATCCATCTATTTACATACTATTTTCTATCTATCTGTTTTTGAGCATTTACTCTGTGTTTACTCTGTCAGGAACAATGTTAAAAGCTTTGGAAGAAATAAACATGCAGTGATGTGCTAGAGTGTCTCACACCAGCTTACAGGAACTGATGGTTCAATATTCAGAAATTTTACAAGCTGGCTTTTAAAATAGTGGTAGCTTGAAATTGGCCATGGTATGGGTATTTATACCAGAGAAATTGGGAAATTCTGCAAATCAGGGCTTCTCTTGCCCTTTCCCTTCATTACCCCACCCCAGAATCAGTTTACCAGTGTATCACTGGAAGTATAAGACATCTTTTGCCATAAAGCAATTAAACTCCTAAGCATATGGCTCCTAAATATAGTATGTAATAGAACTCAAGAGGATATTTAAGATGGACTTGCAGTATTCATGTATTGTGGAAATAAATGAAGAATATTCAAATGAGAATAGACAGAGGCTACTTACTCAGAGCGGGAGTCAGCTACTATCACTTGTGTTTGGCAGAGATGCAGAAGCAGTTAGGTAGTTGGAAAGCTTTGTAAGTGAAAAGAAGGGGAAAACTTCAGGTGATCTAATTGGAGATTGTTGGCAAGGGGAAACTGGATAAATAGAAGTGAGGCAACTTATGTGATTGGTTTGGGGAGGATTTTAGCTTTCTCTAGTCTGTTCTGAAACAGATAAAAGAGAGGGAACAAAAATAAGAAAGTTTGCCATTGTTGATACAGTCCTGATCATCCTGAGCTGACTGCTTTGGAGGTTGTGGTATAGCTTTCTGGACTTCCTATGTGGGTCAGAGTTCTATCATCATATTTTGTCTGACTGTTGTCTGTAAATTCGGTCTCTTTGGTCCTTAGTTTTGTCATTTTCTTGCTTATGAGGGTTTGACCCATTCAGAGAAGTCCATGGTTTCATATATTCACTGCTAGAGGACTGCCACTATAGTCAACTGTATTGTGAAATACTGACTTTTTAGTTGTATCATCATGGTAATCATATAATAAGGGAGAAACTGTGAAGAAGCATTTAAAACTCCAAGTAGAGTGCAATGGACCATAGTCTTGACATTATGAATAAAATGACAGTTGATAGTTCATGTAAGATGCTTTGGACCCAAGAACGCCAATTGCCAAGACAACAAATTCCAGAGGCTATGGAGATTGACCTTAGTGATCGAAGTAGCTTTTTCCCTAATGCAAAATATAGCCAGTTCTACCTTGCCTGTTTGATCCAAGTGCAAAATCAATATTGGCAATGACATAGAAGCCACCATGACTAGCCCAAAAGGAATGTAGAGCAATGCAATTGTCCATCACTGTTCTTGTCAACAATGACACTGTTTTGTATTCCATCTAGGGCAGAGTTAGTATCCTTAATGACTTCTGCCAGAGTTAGCAATCACTCTTTTAGAGCTTTTACGTGTGTATGTATGCTTCCCACTGTTGGGAACACTGCTGTGACTGTCCTCACAAACAATGGGTCAATTTAAAACATGGCTGCACCTATACTAAGGATATTACATTGAGATGACTCACTGTAGATATGTTAATGGTATTTAAATATAGAAATTCAACTTAGATTTTGTTGTTCTGTGGGCAGTAAAATTAGGGCCAACTGTTGAATTGTCAATGTAAGGATGAACTTGATATTAACAAGAAATCTGAAAATGGAGCAGACTTCCCTGAGAAAGTAGTGGGCTACTGAATGTTTTCCAGATTGATTAGCCATTTCTCAAGTGTAATAGGAGGGTGTATAATATTCCAGCTTTGAGGGGGAGGTTGAAATAGATTATTAATTCAATGCTAAGAGTCTATGTCTCAGAATGATTCTTGAGAGATGTTGATAAACCTGTTGGGAGAATAGTGACTAGTTTCACACTGAACTGACTTTATTTTACCTAGTTTTATTTAGTTTTTAAAAATTTTACTAAGTTTTTAAGCCAGAGTTACAAAGGTTACAAAGGGACACTTACTAGCATTATGTTGTTTTATCTGCCTTGAGAATATTCTATAGTCATATGTTTTTCCCCTAATAATTTGTTGTATTTTCTCTTTAAAGACTGAAGAGATTTCCATCTTCATGTAACTGAAGATGTTTCCATTTTTGTTTTAGCTGCTATAAAGCCCGGGGACAAATTTGCCATTGAACATTTTAACCATGTAGGGTCAAATTGTCTCTGTATTTATGCTTTTTCTTCCTGGTCTCAGTCTCTTATTTTAAATGACATTGTCTCTGGCTTTATTTTTATGTTTTGAATTTACTTATGCTATGCATTCTTCTAAGTACCTCAAATCCTTTGGGAAATGCAATGGGAAGTGAATGAATGGATTGATAAGTGAATGCATATATAATGGCATGGTAAATTGGTGTTTCTTTGGGTAAGTGCCTATAAGCAGTGATATTATCATTTTCCACAATGGCCTAGTAAGCTATCAATTCCTATCCTTGCCAGTAATTTTCATTCTTACCCAATATCCAAGTTCTTATTCCCCAAATAGATTCCCCAAATGATTTGGATAATCATCAGCCCCAATTCTATGCTCATTCTGAACAGTTGTGGTAAACAACTATTTTTTTTTTTTTTTTTTTTTTGGCTTGAGATCCAATTGGTTAATAACAAACTGGGTGACAATATCCTAGACCTTTTTTACATATCATAGTTAGGGTTCAGTAGGTGCTTGATATATAAAAGAATGTGCTTCTAATAATAAAAGCCCCCATATTGAAAACAAAACTTATTAAAATACCCCCTGAATTATATACAGACTACTTAAATTGGCACTACATTTAGTCCCAAAATGATGGTACACTTGATTTGCCATCTTAGATTTAACTTTGAATTAATTTTTGAATAGTAAAAAGTGATTGCTTCTTTCTAGTTATTACTGATCTGAGCATGTATATAATGTGCCCAGTTCTGGGTAACATCTTTGGAGAAGGATGTCAACAAACTGAAATAGGTTCGGAGGACGTTAACAAATTTGTGAGGACTTTTGAAAGTGTGTTGCCTATCACTGCTGGAGCTATGAATGCTTAATCTGGAAAGTGATTAAACTGACATGGTTATTTCTTTCAAATATTAGACTTTAATTTCTCCACTGTGCACTAAACCTTGTGCACTTATGGAATCTTCCAGAAACACAAATATTATCAGACAGGTGGTACATGTTCATGGTACCAAAATATACTTCATCAAGTGCCCAGAATATCTTAAAGATCTTGCAAAAGGACTATACAGGATGTGGTTTTCTGATAACTGCCATGTGACAACCTACCTGTCAAGCCACCTCTGTGTATACCTCCTAGACTGTGTTCTGGTCATCCCCTGGCAGTATGGGATGAGTTAACTGTATCATTCAAACAATCTGCTTTTTGTTTTCCTACAGAAGGCACCTGAGGTAGATTAATTAGGAGAGATCCCTATAGCCTGGAAACTGGTTCCTAGGAAAGGAAGCTGAACCAGAAAGAATCTGGGTGGGGAGCCCTGCTTTTCCTACCCTTACCCTCACCTCCAAAGCAACTCCTGAATCTACTTTTATGGCTAAACAGTATCAAATTCAGATAATATAAAAGAGAGAAAATTGGGCTGACTTGTTCTTTCAGTGGCATGGTTCCAAAGCATTTTAAATCTTAAACATTCTAAATACCCCTGGGAGAGCTGATGCTAATTTAATCAAGGCAGAGGAGGAAGTCTGTAACAGTATTCCCTGTAAGCTCTGACATTTTCCAAGGGTCCAGAGCCTGCTGGACACCATTTGTAATTTCTCCAGACTTTTCCTTTTGCAAAACCCTCCTAGATATTAAAATACCCTAGGATTGGTGGTAACTACAACCATTCCATTTCATCTTGTTTGCATTAACCTCCAGCCAGACCCTTATGGAGCAAACAGCTGACAGGGTCATTTGTTGTCAAAGGAGATAGTGGGAATAATAGGGAAAAAGTCTGCTCTCTGATAGTCATTTTGTCAAAAGAAAGTTACACAGATTTAATTAATAATGAGCAGATTCTTCTATAGACTTAGCTAACACTCAGTTGAAGGTTATCAAATCCTCAGCCTGGAATTTTGAAAGTGGGCGGTACATTATTTGATTTTGTTTTTAATATATTTACCTTTCCAATTATGTGTTGCTTATGCTGATAATACAATTATTTTGCATTTGCTGGAAATATTCTGAATTAGAATTGAGGTCTTGAAAATAGGTAGTGGGTTTCACAAAAAATGTGACTTTAAAGCTAAGCTTTAATCAAGTTTCTGTTGAGTGCAAGTGGGTTAATTAATTCAATGAATTAATAAATGAATAAACAAATAAATGATTTTTAAAAGAGATATGAGTAAGGTTCTTTCTGTTTCTGAAAAGACAGACAAGCTTCTGCCCAGCCAATTAAGACTTAAGAAGAAGGCACAAGTGGTGAGCTATGGAGGACAAAGGGAAAGAAAAGGAAACGTTTTTAACTGGTGTTTTAGGCAGAATCCTCAGTAATGACACATTCCATTTAATAACAGTTTTAATTTCTCCAATCCCTTCTACATTCACCATGTTATTTTATTTTGAGGTGGTTTAGGCAAATTATCATCATTACTCCATCCAATAGATAAAGAAATGGAGACAGACAGGATAAATATGTGCTTACAGTCACATAGCTGCTTAATAAATGGATTGAGGCCAGATCCCAGGGCTCTTGGCTTAACCACATACTCTTTCCACTAGATTACCTGGACAAGCAAAATTTATAAATTATCTCCATTAAATGTAAACCACCAGTAGTTACTGTTTTTTAATTATTCTCTCCCTTTCTTCCTTCTTCTCTCCCTTCTCTTTCTTCTCTTTTTCCTCTTTCCTTTATCCTTCCCTGTCTTCTTTACTTTCCATTTTTTCTTTCTTTAAAATATCATGACACTGGCAGACATTAGTAATCCCTTTGCCACAGAAAACCTAATCCTCACTAACAATGAGTCTGAGTTTTAGATTCTTAATTTATCATATGTTGTATGGTGAGAGTGGGGTTGGTGTAAAAATTTCCTCCTTCATAGAACTATTCTGAGCATTAAACTTGATTGTTATGTGAAGTGCTCAGCACGACTTCTAATACACTGAGAGATTAAGTACTCAATAAAAGGTAGCTGTTGATGCTGTGGTGTTGTATACTCACCAAGTAACAATGAAATTGAAATTGATAAAAAGAAATTCATCCTCATTTCAAAGAGAGGGAAATAGAGTCATAAAATATATAGCCCTGATTTGAGATGAAACCCGGGTATGCTATCAGTTACTTAGGGCTATTTGTGGGCAAATTCCAGTCAAGTTTAATATAGTCCTTGCATATGAAAAGATTTGTAATGGGTTGAAAAATACCCAGCTAGTGGGGACTACATGAATGATCTAGTTAACAATAGGATTGTGAAATCATAATCATGATTTAGTGGAATGGGTTGTTTCTAGTTTATAAACAAGATGGGAAATTATTTAAAGATTAGGACTTAACTAGGGAAATGTCTTTGGGTTATGAAAATGAGAATTCTGAAGTTAAAAGCATTAGTAGAAAAAAAAATAAGGCCTGGAGGGAAGAGAGACTTCAGCTGTGGCTTTGATCTCTTGGAGTCGATATCAAAAGCCTTCCTTCTAAGTGGAATGCTAGGATCTCTGCTCCTCCAGCAGTGCACCAGTGGAGGCCTCATTCATAATAGTGACGCATCTTAAATCAGGCCTCTCACCCTGGCTGCTGACATGTTGTTGGGTGTAGACCTGGCTTGCAATTGTAGATGAAACCCTATGCCAAATGGTTCAATTACAGTTCAGAAGAAAGCAATGAGAGGATAAAGGCAGTATAGGTCCACATGCATTCTGAATGTGGGCAACTTCTGGCATCTCTCAACCAGAGGAGGTGGTTTCCTTTTATTCTCAGAACTCAAGATTTCTTACCCCTCAACATTCAGCCACCCCCACCATCATCCATTTCTCCACATTACTTTGTAGACTTTCTGGACTGTATCTTTCCAAATACAGATTTCCTTCGTTACAGCACAAACCTTCCCCTCCAAAGGACCCAGTATCTGATGCATGTTTTAACATCCCACTTTTATGTGTTAAGTATGTGGTTGTTTAGGAAATAGTTGGAAACTGACTTAAGAATAGGGATATAAAATCCATTTAAGATTTATCTTAATATTGTTCCCCACCCCCTGACCCCCCACCGTCTCAAGCATCTGGGCACTTGGCTGAAGGTTAGTGCAATGACACATGCTTCCTGTCCTGCTTAGCCCCCTATTTTCTAATATCCATCCATTTTACTTCCTAGATGGGCATTCTGCCTGAGAATGGAATAAAGCTGGCACACTACCTACCAGAAAATAAATCTTTTTTTTCAGAGAGAAGTATTGAATTGAATCTCTCAGAAGGGGAGCCTGACCCCTTCCCTCCCTTCCCACCCACTCCATCTGGAAGAGAAGAGAAACAGTGAAATTCGAAAGTTGCCAAAGTTTAATTACTTCTACTGAAAGTGCCAAAAAAACACGAAAGCTTATCCTTTAATGGAAGGAACCCAGAGGGCCCTGTGGACATTTGCAGCAGTCTGTTTGCCATTTGTTTTTTTTGTGTGTGTGTTTTTGTTTTGTCTTTTTTTTTTTTTTGCTTTTCTGTAGCCCCTGAGTAGCAAATTTCCACTTTCTTTTCCGAGAAGAACGAGGACAGATTGTCCCTCAGAGACTTCAAAAGGGTTTTTCAGATTCTGCCACTAGAGACAGAACTACTGAGCCATCCCCAAATGTTTCTGCTTTAAGATTCACGCAATGTGAAATTTCAGGCAAGCATTTTCTTACACCATTAGCTTATCATATCGACCATCCACCTATACAAATTGTGTTAAAATTACATCCATTTCTAACAAACTCATCGGGGCCACCTCAGCAGATATTAAAATAGATGTTTTTTTTTTAGGCGAGCAACAAAAACTCAACAAACAAGCAAAGAAATAAAAATTACAAAGTTGCAATATGAAATTCTAGGCAATTATATGATAATTAACATTCTCATTAAACAACAGTTATCAATTACCTACCATATGTCAGATCTACACACTTATAATTATTTCTCATGACAACCCTGTGAAAGAAGGTAATATTTTCATTTAATAGGTTCAAAGACAGCTAAATTTTCGTCGAGGTTATGGGACTTGGACAAAGTTACCCATCTAATCACAAACAGATCTAAAACTTCAATCCATGTTTTCTGATCCTGAGGCCAGGCAATATTTACTCCTCAGTTAACTCTCGATTACACAGTGGCTGAACTAGCTTGTGGATCACCACACATTTATCTGCCTCTTCTTTTCCTGTGCTATATTTTCTATGTGCTTTACCTTTTAACAATACCTGTACAGTTGGGTTGACATATACCAACCTCAATTAACAGGTAACAAAATTATCTTTTCTACTTTTTAGTAGGTTGGATAGGCAGGTGAATGAGCCCAATAATTAAAATTATGTATAAATTATTATGAATTGCAATGATTGCTATTTTCACCTTTCTTTTTCTTTTTTTATTTTATTTTGTTTATTTATTTTTTGAGATGGAGTTTTGCTGTTGTTGCCCAGGCTGGAGTGCAATGATACGATCTTGGCTCACTGCAACCTCTGCCTCCTGGTTCAAGCAATTCTCCTGCCTCAGCCTCCTGAGTAGCCGGGATGACAGGCATGTGCCACCATGCCCGGCTAATTTTGTATTTTTAGTGGAGATGGGGTTTCTCCATATTGGTCATGCTGGTCTCAAACTCCCGACCTCAGGTCATCCGCCCACCTCAGCCTCCCAAAGTGCTGGGATTACAGGTGTGAGCCACCGCACCCAGCTCACCTTTCTTTCATATGTAGCAGTCAAAACTGGTGACATGAAGAATATCTTTTTTTAAAAGAACAAATTTGGAAGTTGAAGATAGTAAACAACATTGTTTGAAAGAAATACAGCTAACATTCCTTCAGTTTTTAGCAACAAGCCTGTTTTTTAAAGGAATGTCCTTTTCATTACAAATGAGACATTGTAGGTTTTCTGTCCTGTTGGTGACTCTTTAAATTAAAAAAAAGAGAATCTTACATCTTTAAGTTTTCTGTGAAATCAGCATGCTTTGCTTTTTGATTTCTGATGTTGCTTTCTTTTCAATCTAGTTCTTTGTGGATTTATTGCACAAATCTGTGCAGCCGCTAAAAATTGTCCTTCGATACAATGCAGGCAGTAAGCATTAACTTCTACATTGAGGGAAATTGGTATGGAGGATGATGGTGCAACCGGGGATTGGAAGCAAGTTGGGCTCTGTATTTCAAGCTCTTTTCACTTTCTAAATCTTTGATGTACCTCGTTCATTCTTAACATCACATGGAATACAGAAATTGCCCTTAGAGGCTAAGACATTGACATTGATTTTGCTAGTCCAATCTCCAGTTGAAGCCAGGTTTTGATTTTTCAGCATATCGCAAAAAGTTCATATTTTACTGACCTGGACTCAGGCTGTGTGTGAGTGTGTGTGAGTGTGTGTGTGTGTGTGTGTGTATGTGTGCATGTTGTGTGGTTTGGGCTTGGTTAGAGGAGGCAGCATTGGTTGAAAGAGTAAAGAGGGCCAGGCATGGTGGCTCACGTCTGTAATTCCAGCACTTTAGGAGGCCAAGGCAGGTGGATTGCCTGAGGTCAGGAGTTCGAGGCCAGCCTGGTCAACATGGCAAAACCCTGTGTCTACTAAAAACAGAAAAATTAGCCGGGCATGGTGGAAGGCACCTGTAATCCCAGCTACTTGAGAGGCTGAGGCAGGAGAATTGCTTGAACCCAGAAGGCAGACGCTGCAGTGAGCCAAGATGGTGCCACTACATTCCAGTCTGGGGTGACAGAGCAAGACTCCATCTCAAAAAAAAAAAAAAAAAAAGTAGAGAAGAAAGGAGTCTGAGTGACAAAGTGTTCTAGTTACTGAATTAATCAGCTTCTATTCTACAGACTGTGGTCTGAGATTCGGCTACTGTGGTTCTGTTTAAGCAAAGTGGCATATTTGGGGGAGTGAAAACATTCTTTCTACAATCTCCTTAGAAACAGAGCTCCCTGGTAAATTTGGCAAGGACACTCAACAGTACTGAGTTTTCTGTGTGAATTAGTTTGAGTAAAATATTCAGTAAAGACAGAGAGATGGCCAAAATTATCTTCGTCTAAGTTACACTTCAGGGAAGGGATATAAAGACGCTGTTTATTAGTATCTGACGTTATTGGACACCTGATAATTGTTGAACAACTCACCATTAAACAGAATTTAATCTGGTTTTGTTCTGAAATCTTGTTAAGAATAAAGTGAGAGTAAAATGATGTTTAGAGACAAGACACAGAACCAGTCCTGACTCCTCCTCTCTTGAACTCTGTGCAATTAGCATGCTTTGATTAAAGATAATTAACAGGCTTTTTTTTTTTTTTTTTTTTGGAGCAGGTTTAGATTTATAGAAAAATTGAACAGAAAGTAGAGAGTTCTCATCTATCCCCTTTGTCTCCTCCCAACTTCCCCTATTATTAACATTTTGCATAAGTGTGGTACATTTGTAACAATGTATAATACAATATCTGTATTACTAACCAAAGTCCATAGTTTACGTTAGGGTCATTCTTTGTGTTGTTCATTCTATGGCTTTTGACAAATGTATAATTACATGTATCCTCCATTGTAGTGTCATATAGAGTTGTTTTACTGTCTTAGAGGTCCCCTGTGCTTCCCCTGCTTATCCTTCCTTCCCCCTTCCCAAACCATTGGTGGAAATTACTGATTTTTAAAAACTGTCTCTATAGTTTTGCCATTTCCAGAATGTCATATAGTTGGAATGATACAGTATGAAGCCTTTTCAGATTGGCTTGTTTCACTTAGCAATATATATTTAAGGTTCCTCCATTTCGTTTTATGGCTTGATAGCTGACTTGTTTTTTGTACCACATATTCCATTTTCTGGAGGTACCACAGTTTATGTATCCATTCACTTACTGAAGGACACTTTGATTGCTTCCAAGCTTTAGCTATCATGAATCAGGTGCAACCGGGGATTGGAAGGCATTTAGGGTTTCTATTTCAAGCCCTTTTTACTTTCCAAATCTTTGATGTACTTGGTTCATTCTCTTGAATGAACCTCCTCTTGAATGAATGCTTTAAACATTTGTGAGCAGGTTTTTGTGTGGACATGCAATTTCAACTCATTTGGGTAAATGGCAAGGAATGTGATTACTGTATCCTATGGTAAGAGTATGTTTAATTTTGTAAGAAACCACCAAACTGTCTTTCAAAGCGGCTGTGGTATTTTGCATTCCCAGCAGCAATGAGTGAGAGTTCCTGCTGTACCATATCCTTACCAGCATTTGGTGTTTTATATTTTGGCCATTTTACTGGGTGTGTAGTGGTATCTCACTGTTGTTTGAGTTGTAATTCCCTAATGACTTACTACGTTGAACATCTTTTTGTAACCCTTTTTGACATCTATACATCTTTTTTAGTGAGGTGCCGGTTCAGGTCATTTGCCCTTTGAAAAACTGGGTTATTTTCTTATTGTTGAGTTTTAAGATGTGCTTTGCTTTTTTGATTTCTGATATCTCAGAGGGAATGTGCTATAGAGGAATAATTGTTGTTATGCAAATTTTGTGTTTCTCAAGTTGGGGTAAGGAAAGTCTAGTCAGTGCATGGACATATTGCCAAAGGTTTATGAATTATTATTTTATTTGAGATGATATCTATAAACCATAAAAGAAACATGTATTGTTAAGCTGGAGGGCCACTTTGTAACCAAGTCTTATCATCTGCTTTCTGCACCTGCATTTTCATTAACATTTACAATTGCTTTAACACCAAGTAATGACACAACAGTGAAATCATTTGTTTTTAATGCAGTATTTTTAAGACCAGTATTTTATAATCCTGCTAGTATGTGGATATATTATTTGAGATCCAGGACAGCTTTATCCCTTTCTCATTCTGAAGTTCATGTGTTTCTGGAGAGAAACACCAGAAATATCACTACAAGGTTTTGGTCACAAACTACAATAATCTCTACTATGTTAGGGTAAGACTTTCTTTGCCTTGGTTAGACACAGGCTTGAGCTAGAACCAAAGCAGAGAAGAGGGACTGCTCTTTGTTCTTTTCCCCAAATTCACTTTCCAATCTTAGATTTTTAAAGTAGGGGAATGCAAGAGCAAACAAGAATATTTGCCTAAACACAACCTTCTTTTTTCCCATGTTGATAAGACACTATGCAGAGAAATGTGACTCAAACTGAATAGACTTGCAACCTTCTCACTGAAAAAGTAAAATGCTTGGGTCCTGAGAGGCATAAAGTGGTAGAGGCAGAGCTAAGAAGGCCTTGAACTGCCTTCCCTGAGAGACCACTATACACGACATGATGCTGAACTGCAGGATTCACCAGCAGAGACCTGGCAGGCATCCAGGCAGGATGACGGTAGCATACTGGAGAGCTCTGCCCATTGAAAAGAGCAGCTGCTACTCAGTGGCAGTCAGTTGCTGCGTTCTGAAATGTGCGCTCAAGTCAGATCTTCTGATTTTTCAAGGGAAGCTGGAAATCTGATTTTAATGTAAAATCTCCTAATTTTCAAATGCTGGCAATGAGTTTGAACCCTGTGAACATCATGAAACGTATCTATGAATGAGATCTGGCCTATCACAGGGCTTCCAGGTTGGTGATTTTTGCTCCACTTGGGTTCGCATTGCTAGTGATTTGCTGATGAGAAACTGCATCTTGGCAAACACAAGGTGGCTATATGGAATATGACACAGGAAGCACACTGCGTAATTTTAAAGTACGTGACTTTTTTGCTTCCAAACATATTTAACTAAATTGTGCTGGTTGGCTCTTGTGAATGTCATATTACACTCCCTTTCTACCTGCTGTGTGATCCAACCCACACAAACCCAGACAGAGAGATACATCCTTGAAGGTGTTACTGCCTGTATATGGATAAAGATTGATGAAACCAGCCTTCCTCTTGAGGAGTACTAGATCTCAGGCTCTGCAAAGTAGGAAGAGACGGAAAGAGAAGACACACAAGAAAATCAGAAAGGAGGAGGAATTCAGACCAGAAATCCTAGGAAGCAGATGTTGCTAGATTGCCGAGACCCAAAGGTCACCAGCTATCAAATGATGTTTCAGATACCAAAGCTGAGAATCACAACTGAGGGCAGAGAAGTCTGGTGCCTGGGCTGATGCACTCTTCATTTACTGCTTTCTATATCAGTAGCTGTGGTAGGGAGTATTGACACCTGTGGGGTAAGGTATGTGTGGTTCTAGGAGTTAATTTGTGTTGACCTATTCTTGGGTTTAATACCGTTTTAGTCGACCCGGGTTATAGAACTCAATCATACGACATATTGCATTGTCTCCCCCAAACACCTCATTCTCATGAAAAGCTTCTTGTTAAAAAAATCCATTTATTCTAACAAATAACTTGGCATAACAAACAGATCATGTGAGAATTGTTACAACAGCCAGGTGAACAATGCATGCTCTCTCAACAAGTTAGAGGGGAAAAAGATTTGTAAACGACGTCCTCTTGTAGGAAAAACAAAGCAAAGCAAAACAACCCAGGTGCTCATAACAATTCATCCAGATTTCCCTCGACTGCTTATTAAATGCCAACCATATGCTGAGGTTTTGTGTTCTGTTTAACCCTCTCTCAAGTTTTTATCTTAACTTCAATTGTACCCATTTTATGGATGAGGCCACGCTTCTGTGAACACATCACTTGTGCAAGTTCACAGATCAAACAAGTAGCAGAGCTATGCGTCCAGAAAGACTACATGCCCCCCGGCCCCAATCTCCACCAAGGGAACATCAAACTTTTAACGTCTCTTAGGGGCAAAAACATTGTGTTCTATTAGGGATTTAATTAGACTACTGGTTTAAAAAGGTCATCTCCTCTTTCTATAGCATAATAAATTCAATGGAAGACAGTCATTTCTTCTCTTTTGACACGATAGCACTGTGGTTGTGATATATGTGGATAATTGAATTTCACTACCACCATACTGTTATGTTAATGCCAAACCTTCAACACAGCAGAGTGAAAAAGAGAAAAACTTAGTCGACCCAGTGGTTCTCTGGTCCACATAATATTAAACAAAAGTTTAAGATCAAGCAACATCAAATACTTCAAGAAAAATTAGAATTTTTAGCATGTAATGATGGATTTGAAATGCTTGCCTGGGGCCCTTAGTTGTGAAGAGACACTTTCTTGGATGTGAATGTGGAATGTACTTTGGGTGATAGCTAAAAAAGTCAGCCTGGGGCTGCTCACTGTTCTGCCCCAGGGAGAAACAGATAAACAAATGAGTTCCCTAGACTAACTAGACAATATAGTTTAGAGTTTAAAATGGGAAGCAACCAAATCCAAATCATTTCCAGTAAATCTATGGGGAAGAATACAAGGAATGTTTCTGATTTAGACTTTGAAGGCAAAAACCCTGCTTCACACTTTGTTGAGACATTCCCAGGTAGGCCCAAAATCAGTACTTAATTTCCCTTCCCTAATCGCATGTTTTGCTGCCCTAATCACATATTTTTTTTTCCTTCTGTGTTTCTTACCATGTTCTTGCCTTTTGTCTTTTATGAAGTATTTGTCAAGGTCATGATATTCACACTGTCGTGTGCTCTGGATCAGTGGTTCTCAAAGTCTGTTCCTTGAACTTGCAGCTTCAGTGTCACCTGGGAAATGTTAAAAGTGAAAATGCTTAGATCCACTTCAGAGCTGCTGAATTAGAAACTCAGGAGTGGGATCTGGGAATCTGTGTCTTAACAAGACCTCCAGGTGATCCTGATGCGTGCTCAAGACTGAAATTGTGACTAACCTAGACTGCAAAATTGAGTGGGACTTGTATCTTGTATCTGCTCTTGGTAGCTTGCAATTTGATAATGGGCACTGCATTAAATTATTAGTTTATGATAAACTATATGATATAGATATGCTCAGGGTGTGTGAATGAACAAAGAAAGAGCAACAAAATACAAATCAATGTTTTAGAGGAACTTCTATGACACTTTAAGTTCAGCAACGTTTTGTCCAAAGAGTGTCACCTGTATATTTGCATATTTGTGAGTGCAGCTCTCTTGAATTAGCAGACACCCCAACCACTGGTGATCCATAACACCAAACCAGGAGGAAATCAAATTCCATTTTGAGAATTTTTCAATATAGATGATGTGAAACCTACCTTTAATGGTTTTGTCTGCAGAGCCATTCAGTTTTTCTGGGGCCTAGAATTTGAACTCAACCCCAAATCAAGAGAAAGACTTAGAGGGAGGAATATTCACCAATCCCGGGAAGAAAGAGTTAATGTCAGATCCTGCAAGGTGAATTGCAACCTGTTGCAATGTGCAACAGGATGTGGAAATCTTAGCTGATTTATTGCAGCCTTTTCTGTCAAGGTATTTTTTTCACCCTTGGTAATCTAATCAGAGAGACAACATACATTTCTGTGGGATTTTTTAAAACATGATATTCGACAGCCAACAGAGGCCAGAGAAGCGGTTCTTATTAGGAGAACAAGCCCATTTGTAAGATACTGTGAAAGCAGCAGCTACATGAGAAAACCTCAGAGGCGCGAGTTTACTGTAAACTGAGGGTGAGTCAACAGAACCACAAGACTGCCAAGAAAGTTAATTTGATCCTGCACTGCATTCACAAGTGGCTGGTATTTAAAATGGCGGCAGCCTGTGAGTGTTCCGCTCAGTAGAGGTCAGAACACACCTGGAGCATTGCCTTTTGTTTTGAGCCTAGTTCAAAGGAATTTAACAAATAAATCCCAAATTTTCAACCCAAATCAGACTCTAGCTTCTCTACCTAGTAATTGTGAGGGAAAGAGAGAACCATCAGCATCAGCTGGAGATAAAACCTCCATAGTGCTCTTCACTTTTGGGGAGATTGAGGGGCAGAAGAGCAAGGGTGAGACCCTAAGAGATCTGCCTTTGACCAGCAGCAGGATGCATCACCTCCGTAAGTCTTTGAATATGCAAATAGAAACACATGAAGGGTAGCAGAATATACCACCCCAAAATATGCTAGCCACTTTCACCTGAGGATAATTTTTAACTAAAGGCATATTAAGAAAAAATTAAATTCTAAGCTCCTGAATAAACTTAGGCTGAATGGGCCCTGCCTTGGCCAAGGGGATTCCAAAAAAACCTGAAAAACTAGTTCAGGCCATGATGGGGTTGTGGGAGGGGAAGGATGGGAGTCTGACATGCTTCATCATACCGTCCTCCCTTTGGAGTTTAGACAAAAGTGACCAGCATTAAAACAGAAATCTTTAGACTGACAAAACAGACTCATTATAGCAAGAAGATACCAAATTCCAACCTGACTCTGGTACAGCATCACAGGACAGCAGGCCCTGAAGGAAATCAAAGTATTTTACACCCAAATATATTTCTTTGACATATTTTGAAATGGCCCTGCAAAGCTGTCTCTTGTGGGGAAAATTTGCACTTAGTAGAGAACCTCCTTTCTTAATAGGTCTTTTCCAGAGAGTCTGACACCTTTTAATGTTCAATAAGAGAATTTTACCATCTATTCTCTCTGAAGTCGACTGGCTACCTGAAGGCTTTATCTACATGACAAGAACTTTGGCTTCTGCAATATCCCTCTCCCCTTAACTTAACTCAAGCTGATTTCAACTCTTTCAACCAATTGACAATCAAGAAATCTTTGAATCCACCTATGATCTGGAAGCTTCCCTGCTTCAAGATGTCTTGCCTTTCCGGGCCAAACCAATGTATACCTTACATATAATGATTCTTTTCTTTGCTTGTAACTTCTGTCTCCCTAAAATGTATAAAGCCAAGATGTAACAACCACTTTGGGCACATGTTCTCAGGACCTCCTGAGACTGTATTACAGGCCATGGTTCTTGACCTTGGCAAAATAAATCTCTAAATTGATTAAGACTTGTCTCAGATACTTTTTGGTTTACAAGCACCTTAAAGAAGAAAACAAATTAAAGCAGGAATCGGAGTGAGAATTTTGTTGGTTTTGGAACATGAGATAAAACCATCAGAGAACTGCAGCATGGTGAAGGCAGTCGAGGTCCCATGAACTTTTAGGTGACTTTAACTGGATCTAATGGGGCAGTGGGACACTGGTTGGTGCCTGGATAGTTAATGGGTGAGAAGACAATGACTGGCATGTTTAAAGCTGCTTAACCAGAAGAGTGGCAGGAGGAGCTGTGGGCGTTTTGCTCAGACAGAGAAGGCTTGCTGTTAAGTACTTAAAGGCGGCCATGTGAAAGAGAGTTTAGGATTATTCTGTGTGTTTATAAGAGCTAGAACTAGGAATCGTAAAATAGGAAATTACCTGAGCCAGACTTCAGATCACAGAAAGTAAGTCACGAGTACTTACCAGCTACCTAAAGAAGGCATGACATTTCCCAGAAAGAGGGCATTTTCTGTTGAGGGATTAAAACAAATATTGGTTAAAGCCCAAACTCTGCTACTCAAAGTAGGATCCTCAGAAGAGCATCATCTCCATCACCAGGGAGCTTATTAGAAATGCAGAATTTCAGACCCGATCCCAGACCTACTGAATTAGAATATGTAGCACAGTCAGATTCTTGAGTGATTCATATACATGTTAATGTTTGAGAAGTCCTGAGTGAAAAGACCAAACTCTAGGGATGTTATTCAAAGTAGTTCAAATAATTAATGGTTAGTTGGATTCCCTTCTATCTCCTAAGGGAGGTGGGGTAATGTGCTGCTGCAAACTCTGTATGGTAAGGGAAGAAACTCATCCCTCTGAGTCATTGGTTTTAATAAAAATAAATGTTAAGAGCAGAAGAATGTGCAACCCAGAACTAGTTACCTGGCTCTGGATACAAGAAGATTCTATCTAGTTTAATTTTAAGCATCTATTACACTCTGCCAGACACTAGGAATAAAACAAAATGAATAATATATGCATCGAGCTCTATGTATTAAACTGTTACACTCTGCCCCTAATGGTTGAAATCATTTACTGACCCTGGGGCTCTTGCCTTTATTTCTGGACGAATTTAGCTCATCCTCATTGTCACTTTCTTCTAGCCCTGCTCTTAATTCTTGATACTATTGCTGTTCACATGAGTACCCAATACGCTGGAATAGTCCACCTCATTCTATTGTTTTCTTAGTACTTACCAACTTCAAGCACTTTTAGAAATTATTTTCTTATTCAGCATTTGTGTGGTCTGCTTTTCTTTCACTAGAATTATGTGTTTCATTAGTAAGAAGATTTAGGTATGGTGGAACCCTGATGGAGTACTGATAAAACAGGTTTGAAATAAGCTTTGATTTGTAGTGTTTGCCAATGCCTCTGGTGTAAATATTCCTATTGTGGCCAGTTTCAAGCTACTGTTGTGACATCACTGAATGTGACATTAGGAAAAATGTGTACAATTGACTCTTGTGAGCTGGCCTGAGCAGCTCCCATCACACAATTGGTCCCTGTTACCTAGAACAGTGTCAACTCCAAGTAAGTGCTCAAAAAATATTTTTTCATTTACCTAATGAAGGAAGGAAGTGGAAAAAACAGATTGTCATATAATCTACTGATAGCAAGAAGAAAGTGTTTTGTAGGCAAAGAGGAGAGACAATTAACAGTAACTTTATGGCCTATTGGAGGCTTCTTTCTGAAGGTGAAAAACAAACTGGGTGTGGAGTTGACCAGGCAGTGAAGGTGGTTTATAGAGAATGAGAAAAGTTGTTCTAAGATGAGCAAAGAAAACTAGAGTGGTGAGAGTTCATGGCAGGGCAATTTGGATAAAGTAATTAGGATGCCAAGAGGATGGGCTTTTAGAAGAGGTTAGGACTAGAATGTCAAATGTCTTGAATGATACATAAAGCAGCATGTTGAGGGTGATGGAGAGTCACTGACGAAATCTAAAAATGAGAATAATTCTAGCAGATATGCCTTCCAGATGCCTCTGCCAGGAATGCAGGAGATTAATTTTAGCCTTGGAAGTAGAGTAGAGGGCCAGGGAGACTAAAAACAGACTATTGACTGAAAACCAGTCTAGGAAAAGATGTGATGAGGGACTGTGGTAAAGACTAGAGTGGAGGAATGAGATATGGGAACACATCTGAGAACTCTTCAGGAGTAGATTTGATGCAGGTGGTGTCCAGTGGGATCTGGGATAAGGAGGAAGAAGGTAAGATGATTATGAGATGATTTGATGGTTACCGTGGCTTTAACTAAAATATGCAACGAAAATTGCAAGAACAGATGTAGAGGAAATGAAAAATACTCCTTGTGATATGCTGTACCTGAGAATGCCACATACCATCCAGGTGGAGATGGCACAGTGGAGAAGGCAATAAACCTTCTGTGGACTTTGAGGCAATCTGATCTGAATGTAACAGAGCACTGGGGCTCTGGTTCACCTCTGGACAGCTGGAGTGGGTGGAAAGACATTGACTGACATGTTAAGAAGATTCAAAACTACTCAAAGCCACAGAGTTAGAAATGTGGGTTTTGTATCATGGAGAGAGGTTTAAAAATAGATTTAAAAGTCAACAACATATATAAAAGTCCTGGAAGCAGAGGGAAACTCAGGGAAAGACTGTTGTAAAATGAAAAATTAATTAATAGGGATGACAGTATTGGGGCTATACATACATTGATGGGGGGAATCAATATAAGAAAAGATGTCAATACGAATTAAAAAAAAATACTCTCATGGAAGTGGAAGGTAAACTACAGAAGAAAAGAGTTTCAGGAGGTTGGGGCAGGGAGATTAAGCTGATTAGGATAGCAATTGTCACAACACAATAAAATGAAAATGAAGATGGACCAGGCGCATTGATTCATGCCTGTAATCCCAGCACTTTGGGAGGCTGAGGCAAGTGGATCACCTGAGGTCAGGAGTTTGAGACCAGCCTGGCCAACATGGTGAAACTCCATCTCTACTAAAAATACAGAAAATAGCCAGGCGTCATGGCAGGCACCTGTAATCTCAGCTACTCAGGAGGCTGAGGCAGGAGAATAGCTTGAACCCGGGAGGCAGAGGTAGCAGTGAGCTGAGATAGCGCCACTGCACTCCAGCCTGGACAACAGAGCAAGACTCCTCCACCTTAAAAAAAAAAAAAAAAAAAAGAAAAATTGAAGATGGAAAACTTGTCATTGGATTAGATTGGTGATCATTTTGTGATGTTACTATAGAGGTTGGACTGTACAAATTGCAGAGGGCAGAGTGACAAAATGGGAAAGGAGAAAAGAATGAGCAAATAGAGGACACTGTCTTCAAAATGCCTGATCAATGGGTAAATATAGAACTAGACACCTCTAATCTGATTTTGTTATTGATTTAACTTGCTGTTCACCCTGGCACAGCTTTATCCTATGCCTACATAATGTTGAGTCACTTGATGTTTCTATAGAGTCATAGATTTGAAAATATTGTTATACTTGGCTTCACCTAGACAAAATATTTGGTTGATTAATGAATTGTTACCATTCACCTGTCACTTTGTCACATTTCAGACATATACATTGCTTGTCCATCTCTACCTCTCAATTTCCTCTTCCTTTTGTAAATTATACTTCAGTAAGTTTGACTCGAAAAGAAGAAGGGAAGAAACAAACCAAAAGGGCTAGTCCTTTGTCTTTAGCTGACAGTAAGTATTGTGAAAAGGGACCTTTGCTACTTCATCTGTCTCTTCTGCCTCTTGTGTCACCAGGAGCGATTGCTTGCTGATAGGACAGAATTTGCTTTGTAATCCTTTGCCTTTACAAACATTATGATCACCTTTCCAGTTTAAATGTTATCTTGCCTCCTTTAACCTTCACTCTCTGCTCGCATGTCAAAATCTATTCCTCAAGTCCCTTCTTAGACTTAGCAAACTACCTTTGGCCTGACTTCTCCTTTGATCTGTGATTTCTAATTGCATTCTATAAGGGGTCCTGCTTTTACACAATTTTATTGACCCTTTAACGGGAATTTGGACTAGTGTCTTTTGACAGAATTGATGTTTTTTGCAATCTGACAGCTGTTTGGATTTCAGAGTCGATAGCCAACAATAATATTCTTGTGACCTTTCAGAGTCAATGCTTTCTTCTGCTTTAAGGACTAGACACATGAGATTGGAAGGAACAGCCCAAACTGGCTTTCTTCCATTTGGTGGGAGGAATGATGCCTCTGACTAAAGTCAGAATGATTTACATTAAAAATATAAAACTCTCTAGTACAGAATTGAGCATGAAATTCCTCCTGTCTGCTAATCGATTGTATGTATGTAAATGTTCTGTAATTTATGATAAGTTCTGACAATTGGAGCTACAAGTGGTATTGTCAAATTTTAGTTCAATTGGTAAGAATATGGTATTGTTAAAACTGTGGGGGGCCACCCTCATCAGACTCATTTGGGGCTTTTATTAAAAATATAGATCTCTGGGCTCCAGCTTCAGACCTACTGAATCAGAATCCTTAGGGATGGGGCCTAGGGAATCTGCACTTAATTAGCTTTTCCAAATGCCTGGAATTTTGTTAGTGCTATGTAATACCTAAAAAATAGGTATATTTTTTATTTTTTAATTTTTAAATTAAAAACTTTTTCACTTCTTGGGCTGTGACATAAGTATATAATATACTAGGTAGACAGTATTAAGATTGCTGTTTCATAGATCAGAAATTGTTAATAATGGCAATTCTGTATGATTCAACTTTATAAACACACACACACACACACACACAGAGCCAGAGGGAAAGAGAGGTTTTTTCTTAAAATGCAAGTACTTCACAACAGAAGTTTGATAGGAAAGTGTTGATTTGCCATTTCAAAAACAAAATGTATTATTGCTATTGGATCAATGATTATACAATACTTGTGGAATAATACTGAGGACTTCCTATGGGTAAAATATTTTATTTAATCATCACATTTCTATAAGGTAGAAACCGAGCAGGGCTTCTCACTATATTATACTTCTGCCTAAGATTTAACATTTCTCATGCGTATCTTGGAAACTGAAGTCTTGATGGAATATTCATTAGAGGGGCCTAATTATGACCAATGAACAGAAATACTCTTTAATTCCAAACTGTGCAGGATGCTACTAAGTTTGATATCAGAGAAGATAATTTACATGAAGAAACGGGAGGCAAAAGCCATGTCTGCCTAGTCTCGCCTTTAAATAACTGCAATTTTGGTTAAGAATTACTAACTTCTTGGTGCTACGGCTTCTTATTTGCAACCCATTAGGATAAGGCTAAGATGATGGAAAGACCTCTCCCCACTTTAGATGGGGCTCATTACATTCATGAGGACACAGGCAGGTCTATTAAGGTGATAAAGCTAACGGAGTTAAAATAGCTTTCTCCAGGTTTCGTCCCAGGGCCACCCTCATCAGACTCATTTGGGGCTTTTATTAAAAATATAGATCTCTGGGCTCCAGCTTCAGACCTACTGAATCAGAATCCTTAGGGATGGGGCCTAGGGAATCTGCACTTAATTAGCTTTTCCAAATGCCTGGAATTTTGTTAGTGCTATGTAAATGAATAGTTATGTCATATGTATAGTGCTAATAATTCTTAGGCATCTCAAATTTGAGAACTGCTAAACCAGAGAGTGTAGTAAGACATGCAGATTCATTTGATACTAGACGCCCATCCTTATTGCACCAAAAAATGGGAAAGTGCATCATAAATTGATCTACTGAAATCTCTGGTAAAGACATGGAGTTTTTCTAAGATGCCTGTTTTGCCCTCCTCATTGCAGACCCTCCGTGGATCCTGCTGTCTCAGTCACATCCCTATTTTGCTGGACCCTCTGGCACTAACTCTTTCTCTTGCTCTACAAGTTCTATTCTACTTTGTAGTTGCTCCTCCTTTTAGAATCCAGAACAAATGTAGGCAGTAAGTATCATTAGAGATCATTTAGGTTCTAAAATATTTTAAAAAATGACTTTCAGTTCGGAAAATTTTGTAGGCCCTTCTGTAATGAGGACCCCCAGGGGTCTGTGGCCACAGCGCTGAGGTTCAAACTTCTTTATTCACTCATTCATTTAAAAGCATATATATATATATATATATATATATATATCTCAACTGCCTACTATGAATGAGGCACCGTACTAGCCCAAGAGATACTTATTATCAATTATAATGTCAAGCATATAATAAGCACTCAATATATCTTTTTAAATAGACATGACACTGAACCTCCTACAATGCCTTCAATTTACCAGTGACCCATCTACACTTGGTGTGTGGCCTAAGGTCAAAGATCACTTACTAATGTGGAAGAGCCTTTTAAGATCTACCCCTGACTTCAACTTCTTCCCTTTCTGCATGCTTCTTTCTCTCTTTTAATATCCTAAAACAAAATGAAAAGTTCAGTGGGAAATGATAAAGTTCAGATTTCATTAGCTTTTGATGTCACTTTTCCTTGGGAAGAAAAATCACATTTTTGGGTGACCTTTTTAGTTAATTCACAGCTGGGAGAAAATCACCCTTAGTGTCTTTTCTGTTAATAGGTAATTAGACCCTGCTGGTCAGCGCGGTCCTATGAGGTGGGCTGTACTCAGCGGGTGAACAGAAGTAGAATATGGCACTCATTCTTTTGACCTCTGATTCCCAAGCCCTGGGCCACAGGGGCCAGTAAAGGAAAGATCAGTAAGCGACAACTCAGACTGTGACAAGTGGTGAAATAGAGATACAATACCCAGGGCAGAGAAGGCTCACTGAGGACCTGGGAATTAGGGAAGGCCTCTCAGAAGAAGGAACATTTGGATTGAACCTTAAATAATATATGACTAAACTTCAAAGGAACCGAGATGTACATGCACACGCAGAGAGAGTCGGCAAACTTGATTTCTACAAGAGTCTACTCCTGGATATCCCTGTAACAGAGTGAAGTCACATTTCTGCTGTCAGGACCCAGTCTTTCCTGCTGAAGGGCTTTCCAGACTCACTAGTGTTAGCCACATAACTATTCTTCCAGAAACGCTGGGTGAAGACGGATCTCAGAGCGTTTTTATTAAAACACTGTGGTCTCCAGTAATATCACTTATTTATAAGTTTCCCAGATAGAAAAGGTCCACAAAATTGGTGGTGTCAGGTACAATTCCCATAAGTAGAAGATGAAAAGAAAGATCCATGAGGTCACATCCAGTCTGTCTCTGGAGGATCAGGGCAGGAGGATTCCAGGATGTATTTATTTTCTAGCACTCTGTCCAGCTCAGACTTACATGTTTACATTTATATAGCACCTTTCCTCAAAGGAAATGACTTCACTCATGGAACAGCGAAAGGTCATTTGAAATTTGAGTTACATAGAGAAGCAATAAACTTCACCCTGTCAGAAGGTTGTGCTGAGACTTTGTGAATGATCCTTTGTGGATTGCACCCCATCACTCCCACTTACCTGCTTGCCTGTGTGAGATTTTGTATGCTATTCCACACTTGCCTGCATACTGGCCTCTCATCTCCCAGACAGCTCCTTTGGCTTCCCCAGTGACCTTAATTATCACCTCATCAAGGATACATATTTAGTGCTTTTAATCTGTCCCCAGAAATCAATCTGTCCTCTGCATGCATTACTTTTGTTTAACCCTTTCATCAATTTCCTACCTTACCCTGGTGCACTTCTACTTTCTGGTTTGAAGCGACTCGGAAATAATCTATCTTCTCATTAGAGCCTCGTAAAAAGGGACTTTGCAACCTGCCAGCTATGTGATTTTTTCCACCTCTGAAAGTGAACTTCGAAATGATATTAGTTCCTTTTTTTTTTTTTTTTTGCTATAGCATTGCACGACTGGTCTAAATCCGACTTGCCGCCTGCGTGTCTCTCTTCATGACTCCTTTTCAAGTCGGCTGTGTGCTTTGAATATTTCTCTTCAAAGGGAGGGGCTGCTCCTTCCCTACAGTTAAATCTCTCTTTATTATTTTCTACTCTCATAGCTATTGCTGCTAAGTTCCTCTGCATCTCTCTTCTCACTTTCCTGGAATTTGCAAGCCTTTCTATTTGGAGTCAGCTGAGAGTTTCTTTTTTGTGAGGTCTTCTTTGCACTTTGGCCATGAATATAGACAATTCTATGACCAAAGGTAACAACTATGCTTGCAGATTTCGTTTGGTTATAGGGCTCTGTGTTTACATCTTTCTATATTGTTATAATATGTCGATCAAGGATGGCTCCTCTGCTATAGAATTCAGGGAAGCGAACTGAGATAGTGGAATGAGTACAGGCTTTGGAGTCAACAGATCCAGGTTCAAATCCTTGCTCTGCCATTACCAGCCCAAGATTTTGTGTTAGTAAAATAAAGATACTGTAACAAACTATTATAAACAGGATGGCTTGAAAGAAATTTATTGTCTCGCAGATCTGGAGGGCAGAAGTCCCATTCCACATTTCTTGCCTAGCTTCTGGTAGTTGCCAACAATCTGTGGCACTCCTTGCCTTGTAGCTGCATCGCTTCAATCTCTGCCTGCATCTTCACAGGGCCATCTTCTCAGTGTGTCTCTGTGTCTCTTCTTTTTTTGAAAGGATAATAGTCATTGGATCTTGGACTCACTAAAATCCAGTATATCTTGAGATCCTCAATTACATCTAAAATTACCTTATTTCCAGATCAGCTCACATTTATAGGAACTGGGATTTAGGACTTGGAGATATCATTTGGAGGGATGCTATTCAACCCAGTACAGCCTTAGTCAAGTTATTTATTCTCTCTCACACTCAATTTCCAGAATAGTTGTTGAGAGAAGTAAATCATAAAATGTTTGGAAAGCCTCTAGCATCATGGCGGGCATATAGTAAGTGATCAATGAATATTAATTCCGTTTTCCAAAATGTCTATTACTCCTTTGATAGGACTTTTTAGAAAACAAATACAATCTTGTTTTACAGACTAGGACATTTTTAAAGATCTAGTGCTACATCACTATATGCAATTTGGAAACCAGCTTCCCTCTGAATAATTCAAGACAAAGTTGAAAACTTTGATAAGAAAGGGGTCAGCCAGGTGTGGTGGCTCATGCCTGTAATACTTGCACTTCAGGAGGCCGAGGCAGGCTGATCACCTGAGGTCAGGAGCTCGAGACCAGCCTGGCCAACATGGTGAAATCTCGTCTCTACTAAAAATACGAAAAAACATAGCTGGGTGTGCTGCTGGGCACCTGTAATCCGAGCTACTCATGAGGCTGAGTCAGGAGAATCTGTTGAACCCAGAAGGTGGATGTTGCAGTGCACCAAGATGGCACCATTGCACTCCAGCCTGGGTGATAAGACTGAGACTCCATCTCAAAAAAAAAAAAAGCGGGGGTGAGGAGTGGGGGTCTACACAAAAACCAGACAAGCCTAACTATTTTTTAGTCTATAAATATTTACTGAGCAACTACTAAGTACTAAACACTGACCAAAAGAGACAAGAGACAAGTCATCATGGAAAGATGTAAAATTGACAATAACACAAAACTATGAAATATAATTTCAAGTAATAGTAAATAAAATAGAGACAAATGAAACAGGATGAAAGGATGGAGCACTTTGAATGGCAGGAGAAATGATGACCTTTGGAAAGGTAACATTTAAGGCAAGTTCTGGATAAAGTGAGGGGTCATCCCATGCAAGGGACTGGGGGACACATTCTTGACCAGCAATCCTCAACCATTTTGGCACCAGGGACTGGTTTCATGGAGGACAATTTTTCCACAGACAAGGGGTGGGGCATACTTTCAGGATGATTCAAGGGCACTATTTACCATGGACTTTATTTTTATCAATATTACATTGTAATATATTTTGAAACAATTATACAAGTCACCATAATGTAGAATCAGTAGGAGACCTGAACTCATTTTCCTGCAACTAGACAGTCCCGTCTGGAGGTCTGGAGGTGATGAGAGACAGTGACAGATCATCAAACATTAGATTCTCAAAAGGAGCAGGCAGTCTAGATCCCTCGAGTGCACAGTTCACAACAGGGTTCGCATGCCTATGAGAATCTAATGCCACCACTGATCTGACGGGAGGTAGAGCTCCAGCAGTAATGCAAGCGATGGAAAGTGGCTGTAAATACAGATGAAGCTTCACTCGCTCAGCCTCCACTCACCTTCTGCCTAACAGGCCATGCAGCAGTATCAGTTGGGGACCCCCGTTCTAGACAGAAGGAATTGCAAGTGCAAAGCAGGACAGTCAGGGTGTGTAAGGCAGTGGGGTATGGGGAAGGGTTTGGAGGAGGCAGGAGCCTAATCATGTAGAGCCTGGTTAGCCAGGGTTGGGATGGGGCCATCATAAATGCTGGATGGGATCCACTGTGGCTGGCAGAGCACAGTGTTTGAGGGCAACGGCTGCTGCTAGCTGTAATTCAGAAAGGCAGCCTGCAGTGTGAACTGAGACCACTGTGGCTGGTTCTCCAAACACTGGGACAGTTGTCTAGGATATGCAGAACTTTTGCCTCGTTTTTCAACTCTCGGCTCTCTCTACTGCCATTCTCTTTGTTCACTATCCAAACTGTCCTCCAACCATAGGAATGTCATCAGCTCTGGATGCTTGTTCTTGCTGTCTTTATTTTATTTTTATTATCTGATAGAAGCAGACAGTAATACTCTGAGATACTTCTAGGAACCAGTATATGACAAGAGATGCTTTTCACCCTGTCAGCTCCTCCAGGACAAATGACATGATAGTGCTTTTCTAAATAATTTTGTAATAATTCCAAATCCTGTTCCCCCAACACAAATGACATTAAATCCTGTTAAGTGAGTGCATGCACTTCTGTGGATTTTACTGTCTATTCACCTGAAACTAAATTCTGGTGGGCTTTGTCGTGCAGTTCACCTACAAGAGGCGCAATTAGATGCAATCACATTCTAGTCTGACAAACTGCTATGCTAAATACTTTCATTAAAAACTATTTTCTCAAAGAATAAAAGCCAGCATAAGATATAAACTAGGGCTCTTTCCATAAGAGAAAGAATAGAAATTGAGAGGAAGGGGAGGAAGGGATGCTGAGTGAAGAAAAGCTGGAAAAAAGCATGGAAAGTCAAAGAAGCACACACATATGTGAATAGCATCATCTAATTGTTCTATAATGAATTATCCTATGTCACAGCATGCCTGTCAAATTCTTGTAAACTTCTCTAGGCAGGCAGAGGAAGGTAATATTCTAGTTCTCATTATTGGGAAGTCACAATCAAGAGCAAGTCAATTGAATGTTAAAGTTTGAGTCTAGCTGATATTGATAGATGAAATGTAATACAACAGTATGTGATACTTATTAGCCTTTCGGTCAAGCTATTGGGCATGGAACACATTCAAAATGCAGTAACATTTATTGGGCACCTACAGTATACAGTGTCCTTGGTTTGGGTAAGGCTGCATGGAATAGAAGACATATCCCCTGTCCTCTGGAAGTGTTCAGTATCGATTCTGAGTCATTTCCTGTGGCCTTCACTTTTTCAGTTCTTCATATCTACTTTCTTGGAAGGTATTCTCAATTAAGGCTCCAAAGGTTGCAAATAAATTTAATTAAGGCTGGAAGTGGTGCTAGACAATGGAAGAGCAGTGAGCCTGAGCTGCAGCCAAAAGGTGGAATACTCCACAAACTCAGGAGAGCACCCTTTCTTCCCCGGCAAATGCCCAGTGCACTCTTTGTTTTATTGAGGGACACTGCTGTGATGAGCCGACCTGGCCACAGGGTGTCACAACTGCCCCAGGGACTCCTCTACACACGCGGGAGGGAGACAAGGTCTGAAAGGTCAGACGTCAGCAGCTTGTCGCTCCCTCTCCTGCCCACATCGCCAAGTGAGTCAGCCCTGAGTCAGCCCAGCTGCGCAAAAATCCTCCAGAATGTCACGGCTGCCAGGGCCTGACCGAATGCCTTCAGAGCTGCTCACCAGGCTGTGTGTGGCTCTCAGTCTAACGGAGGGGATCGACATTTTGGCAGTGCCCGAGAGTGAGATGAGGGACTGGTGACAACCCCACACCCACGCAACACTGGCTTCCTCATAGGCCTCCAGTCATTGGACCAGGTTTGTTCCTGGACGGGTCTGCATCATTTATTTGGAGAAGGACCAGGAAGGGGGTCAAGAGACAATGATTTTAATGTTGGCTCTGCTCCCGTCAAGTTGGGGACCTTCAGCCACTGAATCCACAGAGATGCGCCTCAGTTTCTCCATCTGTAAAATGAAGGTGGATCCTTTCAACTTCTAAACATTAATGAAGGATTGGCTATGTCTTATTTAGTTAGACATTTCAATTTCTTTCTCTTTTTTTGGCTCTGGCAGTCAGCCTCCAAGGTAGAAGTAGAAGAAATTATCCTTTTTTTTTCTTTTTTTTTTTTTTTTTTTTTTTTTAACAAACACAGGAACTGAGGGCCTGTGAGACTAAAAAAAGGTAATCAAAAGGGAATACAGAGGAGACATTTTAATCCAGATCTGTCCAGATTAATCTCACTGTAATTAGGGTTCATTTACAAACTACACACAAACCTCTTGTGACTCCTGGTAACTGAGTTTTAGACATGATGAGATGAAAGACACAGAGAATATGTTTGAATAAGGCTCATGAAAAGTAAATTCTGGATCTTTGGGATAGAAGCTAAGGGATATTTGTGAATCAAATGGTAGTAGAAAAATGGGTCAAGAATGGCAGGTAAAGGATAAACAGAAGAGAAACACATTTTAATAATACTCAAACAATATTTATTAAGTTTCTCCCCTGAAAAAGTTATTGTTTAGGGCAGCAAAAGACATGCAACCCTTGAGGCAGCTGAGAATCCAGCCATGCCAATATCCAAATGCAAATAAAGGCAAGAAAAAGCCAGGAAAGAGACAAGCAAAGTACTGCAGGATTCAAAGAAGAATTGAATGAAGAAACCATATCCCATTGGTGGAACTTGGAAGGCACCAGGGAGAAAGTTTCAATTGAGTCATAAAAAATAGTAGAGTATCAACAGGTAATAACACAAAGGATAAGCTAGCTGGAAGAAAGAAATGCATGAACAGAAGTCAGGAAAAAAAGGATTGCATTTGGTTGTGGAAGACAGTGTAGCAATTCCTCAAAGTCCTAAAGACAGAAATACCATTCGACCCAGCAATCCCATTACTGGTTATATACCCAAAGGAATATAAATCATTCTATTATATAAACACATGCATATCTATGTTCATTGCAGCACTATTCACAATAGCAAAGACATGGAATCCACCTAAATGCCCATCAATGATAGACTGGATAAAGAAAATGTGGTATATATACACCATGGAATACCATGCAGCTGTAAAAAAGAGTGAGACCATGTCCTTTGCAGGAACATGGATGGAGTTGGAGGTCATTACCCCTAGTAAACTAATACAGTAACAGAAAACCAAACGTAGCATGTTCTCACTTTAAGTGGGGGCTAAATAGTGAGAATACATGAGGGGAACAACACACACACTGGGACTTTTTGGAGGCTGCAGGATGGGAGGAGGGAGAGGATCAAGAAAAATAACGAATGGGCACTAGGCTTTATACCTGGGTGATGAAATAATCTGTACCACAAACCCCGATGACACAGGTTTACCTATGTAACAAACCTGCACACATGCCCCTGAACTTAAAATAAAACTTGTTTTTTTAAGAAAAGGAAGGGTTACATTTGGAGAACAGTGAAGTCTATTCTGTTGAAGTGAGTGTGTAGGGGACATAGGACTGGAAAAGTTCATCAGAAATCATATTGTAGAAAGACTTCCTAAAAGACAATTTTGAGATTGGTGGACAATGGAGAACCAATACAAGAGGAATATACTTTTTTTTTTTTTTTGAGACAAAGTCTTACTTTGTCCCCCAGGCTGGAGTACAGTGGTGCAATCTTGGCTCATTGCAAACTCTGCCTCCCAGGTTCAAGCAATTCTTCGGCCCCAGCCTCCCGAGTAGCTGGGGCTACAAGTGCCTGCCACAATGCCCGGCTAATTTTTTTTTTTTTAGACAGAGTTTTGCTCTTGTTGCCCAGGCTGAAGTGCAATGGCACAATCTTGGCTCACTGCAACCTCCGCCTCCCGGTTCAAGCGATTCTCTTGCCTCAGCCTCCCAAGTAGCTGGGATTACAGGCATGTACCACCATGCCTGGCTAATTTTGTATTTTTTAGTAGAGACATGGTTTCTCCATGTTGGTCAGGCTACTCTTGAACTCCCAACCTCAGGTGATTCGCCCGCCTAGGGCTCCCAAAGTGCTGGGATTACAGGCGTGAGCCACTGTTTCTGGCCTAATTTTGTATTTTTAATAGAGATGGGGTTTCACCATGTTGTCCAAGCTGGTCTTGAACTCCTGACCTCAGGTGATCTGCCTGCCTCAGCCTCCCAAAGTGCTGGGATTACAGGCGTGAGCCACTGCACCCTGCCTGATATAATTTTTATAAAGAAGTTTTTGCCTATTATCTGGGGATGGATGCTGGAGACAGGAGATGGGATGCCAGAGGAGAGGTTAGTAAAAGAGTCCTTAAAATAACCTGGTGACAGAGGTGAGAATGAGGAGGTGTTAGAGATACCAAGGTACAAATGTGAAGACTTGGCCTCTGATTAAACACAGGTTCTGGAGTATTGGAGATAGGGCAAAGAGTTGGTGGAGATTTTAAACCTCAGTGGGAAAATGAAGGTGCTATTAGGATAAGCACAAATATCATAATGAGTGGCAAATTCCAAAAATTTTACAAGAGGAAATAGATAAAGAGAAAAGAAGTATACAAATGCAACATTGGGAAGGATTTATGTGATGCAGTGAAAGAAAGAGAGTAAAGCTAATGAAAAAGAGAACCCAACAGCCAGGGTATACACTAAGGAAGGAAGACAGAGTTCCTTGAAGAAAGCAGCAGGGTCAGTAGTTGCAGGGACCTTAGGGATTGAGGGAGATTGAGACAAAGGCTTTGGAAGTGCTGTGATAGTGCTGTTTTCACATCTTTGCCATTTTGTCTGAACACAGAGAAATTCTGTCTGTGCCTGTGTATTCGTAGCCTCCAACACAGCATCCCGCCCGTCAAAGGCGCTCAATGAATGTTTGCTGAATGGAGAAAGGAAAACACAGACACCGGGCTGTTTAGGAGAGCTGTAGGCATGGAAACAAAGGTGTTAAAGAGGGAGTGCCTTCTGAGTCTTGCAGGTGTCCTCTGTCTTTCCAGATAGTTCTGGGGAGAAGGCAGTTCTGGACTAGTGCAGTCCTTCCAGACCCTGAGCATGCATCAAAATTACCTGTAGGCTTGTTATGTAGATCGCTGGGCCCCACCCCTAGAGTTTCTGATTTGTAATAATTGGTCTGAAGTGAAGCCCCTACATTTGCATTCTAACAAGTTCTTGGATGGTGTGGAGGCCACTGGTTCAGTGATCATGCTTTGAGAACCCCTGGGCATGTGAAAATATCCCTGTATATTCAGTTAGAAAACCTAGTTTGAATCCCAACTCCTTATTTGCTCTTTGCCTTGAGGTATTTCTCTCCGTCTCTTTTCTCATATGCAAGATGAGGGTCTTACCTAGAACATAGCACTGATAGGCACGTTAAATGAAATCTCAGTACTTGTCTGAAACATGTTTGTTGAACTAATTTTTTTCTTTAAAAAATTTTTTGAAATTTTATTTTTAAATGTCTTCAGCTTTACAAAGGTACAATTGACAAATAAAATGTATACAGTGTATTAAAAGTGTACAACATGATGTTTGATATACATTGGGAAAGAATCATCACAATCAAGTTAATTAATATGTCAGTCACCTTACATGGTTAACTTTTTTGTGTGTCTGATGAGAACACTTAAGATCTGGTCTCAGCAAATTTCAGGTATACCATAGCTTCTTATTAACTATGGTCACCATGCTGTACATTAGGTCTCCAGAATTTACTCATTTTATAGCTGTGAGTTTATACCCTTTGACTAACATCTTCCCTTTTTCTCTACCCTCTGACCCCTGCTAACCACCATTGTACTTGGTTTCTATGAGTTCAGCTTCTTTACATTCCAATAAACATTTTTAAGAAGATAAAGATTGGCTGGAGCTTGAGAAAGTAACAGGAAGGAAAAAAATGTGTTCATTTTGCTTATTTAAGAAATGCCAAGATGCATGGCAAATGCGTGTTTGTTGCGCAAAGATTTAGTCTGAATTAATGGATCTCTGTGGAATAGCAGTTAATTTTAGAGCTGGCATGAGTCTTATGATTATCTGCATATCGGTCAGTTTGTCTGTGTGAACAGGACATACAAAGCCTAAAGGCAAGCTTTATCATCTTGCACATGCAAAGTTAACCATAGCACTCAAACCCCACACTTTCAGAATAAGAATAAAATAATGCACCCTTTGAATCATACATCGATGTGTAATTTGCTTCCAATAAAAATGGAGATGAGGTTGCAGCTAGATAACCATCAGCTTCGTTCAAGGTACAAAGGTTTAATTTTTTATGTTTGCATTTAGTCATTTTTATAGTACTGGCTTCTTGGCTCATTTCTGAATAAACCTAGGCAGCATTGAAACAAATGCCAAAGAAACAGGAAAAAAAAAAGCCCTCTCAGAATTTCCCGTTCATATTTATAGTGAGTTGACAGATATTGCATTTCCTTTATATCAGACCCTAATCAATTCATTGCTAAAAGGGAAAAAAGAGAGAGAAGAAAACAGATGAAGAGGAACAATTTGTATGGGGCTTCTGGTCATTACCCTTCTGTTATAACTCTCATTAGTAGAACTAATTAGCATTACATTAATAAATATAAGAATAGAGGATACAGCAGCCGAAGCAGATGCTTATTGCAATTGCAGATACATTGCTGCCATTTGCTTGTTAAATTCAGCATCTTTAATTCTGCAATGTGGTGCTTTGAAGAGGATGAAAAGGATCTCCTTATATGAATCTTTCTTCTATATGGTCAGGATGCAAGTCATAGGGTGAGGCAAAGTGGCCATGTCTGTCCAGCTTCCTTTGTGTACAAGGTTGATAACTATGCTTTGTGTCGATCCCTCAGGCACTATGAATCCAGATCTTTCACGTTCTAATCTTGCTCGCCGCTTGGCTGTTGGTGAGACAGTAGCCCCAGCACTGACAAAAAGAACCAGCCTGTTCCATGATAGTTTCTGTGGAACTCAGCGTTGATCACTTGTGTCACTGTACTAACAGGGACACCTGAATGGCTCTGTCGTTAATAATGGAATGGAGACCCAGAGTGCAAAACAGACTCCATAGGCTGACTCCCACACTTAGAGGAGGGAAATTAAGGGCAGTAAGTGCTAAGATGCAAGAGAGGGAGTGCTGTGCTTCTCAAAACATTAATCTTATGCAAAGAATCACCTAGGCATTGTGTTAAAAAGCAGATTCTGGATCCACAAGCTCTCACGGATGCAGGTGCTGCTGGTCCGTGAGCCACTCGTTGAGTTATCTTAACTCCATTCCCTTCTCTCACCTGAGCGAGCGGTGCATTTCAGCTTCTTTAATTTAACCTTCTGTCTTCTGTGACAAGAACAACATGAGCTCTGCTCAGATGGCTCCAGAGAACAACATAGCTATTTTTTTCCCAAAGTAACAAATAAGTAAATAAATAAGTAAATTAGTAGGATTGCTAAAAGCCCCTTAATTTTTCCTTTCAAAAAATAGAGGTAAGTAAAAGCAAATGAACCAGTAAGCACTGTTCAATGATGCCAGTGGGGTATGTCTCATTGTTCATCCTAACCTTAATTATTAGTTTTTAGGAATGGATTCTGCAAGATTCTTGTATCTGTTTGAACCCTGGGAGCACACCAACAGATAACACGAGGAGGTGTGGAGCAACATGCTATTTTAATGAGCGCCTGATTGCAGGCGGGCTGAGGCCTAAAATGGAGTCAGCCCCAAGTGAGGACGGGGCAAAGGTTTTACAGTCTCCTGTAAACAGGAAGTGTCCTAGTCTGAAGTAACTGCTACCTTGTACCTGGATGACCTCTTTCTCCATCTTCAGGGGTGTCTTCCAACCAGGGTAGGTGTCTTCCGTCTGGCCCTCTTCCTGCTTCTGCTATCTTGCTGACGCACGCTGCTGACACAAGTGGCCTTGGGCCTTGGGACTAGGCCTGAGAAGGGAGGAGTTATTCATCTCCTTAAGCTTTCAATTCCCGGGGAGAATCTTACAGCTTCCTCTTGTCACGGCTTCCTAGAGGGAGACGTGGGTTTGGGGAGAAAAAAAAGAGTCATATTCATTGAGCACTCTTTGAGCTCTATGCTTAACAAACATTTCAATTTTTAATCGTAGCAACAGCCTTAAGGGGTCAGTAATAGCACATGTCAAAGATAAAGGAACTCAGAGGAGCTGAGAGAGATTCAGAGAGATTGTGTGACTTGCCAAGAGCCAAGTTTACCGGGAAGACCTAAAGCCCATATTCCTTTATTTCTAAAAAACACGTTTCTGACTTATTAATTCTTTGAGACCTGTAGTTTGAGTTGGGACCTGCTGGCATCTTTTATTTATCTCTTGCATCATTTCTCAGATGTATGGGGCAGCCTGCTAATGGAACCTCCTGGAAGGATGAATACACTGCCTGATGGGAGCTCTGGTTCATGGGAGTTCCCAGGGAGATGCAGAAAAAGGCTGTTTAGGGTAGCTAGAGGGTCCAGTGGTTCTCAGCCAACCCCAGGTTCTGAATCTGTTCCTATCTGAATGGAGCCGAGAGCCTCCTGCTGCTGCCTCTGCCTCCATCCCCTTTTGTTGATGATTTCTTTCCTTGGTTCTCATTGGGTTCCCTGCTTCCTACTAGTTTTAAAAGTTAATTAGGTTGGCTAGGTGCTGTGGCTCACACCTGTAATCCCAGCACTTTGAGAGGCCTAAGGCAAAAGGATCTCTTGAAACCAGGAGTTTGTTTGTTTGTTTGTTTTTTTTTTAAATAACTTTAAAGGTGTGGTGACTCATATTTGTAGTCCCAGCTACTTGAGAGGCTGAGGGAGAAGGATCACTTGATCCCAGGAGTTCCAGGCTGCAGTGAGTTATGATCATGCCATTACACTCCAGCCAGGATGGCAGAGTGAGACCCTTTCTCTAAGAACAAAAAAAACAAAAAAAAGTTGACCGGACACAGTGGCTCATGCCTGTAATCCCAGCACTTTGGGAGGCCAAGGCCGGGGAATCGCTTGAACCCAGGAGGTGGAGATTGCAGTGAGCCGAGATCTCGCCATAGCACTCCAGCCTGGGCAACAAGAGCAAAACTCCGTCTCAACAACAACAAAAAATGTTAATTATGTGTATTTGAATTATGTAGTTGCCACTCATAAGAAGGGGAGGGAGTTTTGTAGACCACCGTACTATTCAGGTTGCTCAGATCTTGCTTCTGGATGTCTCATCAAGATTCCCTTACTTCCAACCTTACTACCGTGACAATAACTCAATCTCATCATGTTTTTTTTTTTTTTTCTTTTTCTTTTTCACAAAGGCTTCCTTCTTTGTGAGCTCAAACTAACCCATGTAATTTTTAGGTGGTGTTGCCTATAAGTAAGGGCTTCTGAGCAAGTGTATTCATTGCCACCGTTCTTCAGATACATGTGTAGTGTTAGGGATTTCTTCTGCCAGCATAGTTTTTTTGTTTGTTTGTTTGTTTGTTTTTTCAGTTAATTTGCAAAAAAGGTTTTGCTAATGCTACTGCCATTTTTGTTTCTTACCTTTCTTGTCATTATGGATAATTTTTGCTTCAAAATAACCATACTCCATTCACTTGCATAGTTCAGTTACCTACCAAAAAGCCTACAAAAACACAAAAGCATTATTTGAAGACAAAATGGATGAGAACTTTCTAGACTTGATGAACATTGTGAAATGTAACATTAGGTAGACGTAAGCCATTCTTTATATGATAAATAAAAATAAATCTACACTTAGACAAGTAGTAAGAATTCAGAACAATAAAGACAAAGTATCTCGAAAGCAACTACAGAGAAAACACAGATTGTCTGACTACCATTTAATACTTACAAGAAAGTGGTGCAGCTCTTAAAAAAAACGCTGTGTTGTGTGATAATGAATGGATAGAACTTAGGCAAATGTTAGCTTTTATGGTTTCTTGCACACACATTAATTATTGCCTATGTCATTAAGACATATCACATTAGTTTTGCTGTGTTTGGTTGCACCATGAATTTTTTTAATGTAATATGGTCACCTGCTACTAACTTAAAAGAAAAAAATCTCGATCAACAGGACCTCTTTATGAAATAATATATATACTGTAACATTCGACAACATGGATTGTCTTTTATGTACTTTGTTTATTGGGAAGTACTTAGAATGCTTCATATATAGTGAACTCTCAATAAATAAATACTGCTGAAAGAATATTAGAATCTTTGCTTCTTAGCAGAAGTTTTATTTTAAATTTTGATGGTTCTTAATATAGGTGTATTCTAAGTGGGATGAATTAATCCCAAGGGAGTAAAAAATCATTCTCTGAAATATTTGGAAAAAAATGTTAGAACTTGTCTTACATTTCAAACATATTTTAGGGGATGTTTTATACTATATGCTGTCTTTGTACTGGATTATATACAGTAATATGTATAAATACAATATTTTATATGTGTATATATATCATGTGTGTATATATATATAACTTTATAAATAATCCACCACATATAAAATGAGGTGAATGCTCAAATGCTAATAGGCATGCAAAATCAAAAGTGTTTGGCATGCAAATCAATATCACTAGGAGATACCACTTCACGCCCATTAAGATGGCTAAAATAAAAAGACAGAAAATAGCTAGTATTGGCAAGGACGTGGGGAAATTGGAGCCCTGATACTCTGCTGGTGAGAGTGTAACATGGTGAAATCACTTTGGAAAGCAGTGTGGCAATTCTTTAAATTGTTGAAAATAGAGTTACTATATGACCCAACTCTTCTGTGGCTGGGTGTATATGCAAGAGAAGTGAAAACATATGTCCACACAAGAATTTGTATATAGGTATTTATAGTAGTGCTATTATAACCACCAACAAGTAGAAACAACCCTGAAGCCCGATAACTGATGAAGGAATAAACACAATGTGGTATATCTATAGAGTGGATTTGATGGAAAGGAATGAAGTATTGATACATGCCACGACATGGGTGAAGCTTGAAAACATTATGCTAAGTGAAAAAAGCCCATCACGAAAGACCACATAAAGTACAATTCTATTGATAGGAAATGCTCAGAATAGGAAAATCTGTGTAGACAGAAAGTGGATTACTGGTTGCCTGGAGCTGAGGAAATGGAAAATGGGAAGTGTCTGCTAATGTATGTGGAGTTTCTTTTTGAGGTGATGAAAATTTCCTAAAATTAGATAGTGGTGAGGGCTGTACAACTCTGTAAATATCCTAAACAAACTTGTGTAATCTAAGAGGGTGAATTTTATAATATATAAATTAGTTCTCAATAAAACCATCATTAAAAAGAAAAATGTGCTAGGAAACCACTACTTTAGATAAATTCACACAAACTTGATGAAGCTAATATAACTGAAAAGACCCTGGCAATAAAAATGTTCAGTTTCATTTGCATTATGTTGCCCCATTTGTTTTTTCTCTCTTCCAAATAGCATAATCTCTAAAAGACATTTTTTTCTTTAAATTATCTCTGTAAGCATTGACTTAACAAGAGATGGCATGTTACATTTTGTGTACCCTCATGGTGTCTAAAGGGAACACCACTAGATGTATATTGAAAAATTAGGACATTCTGCATAAACAAAACTGATAAAATTGTTCTATGAATTAGGATAAAAGTAATTTTTATCAGATTTGTAATGATATATTCCATTTAAGAGGCTGTGGAGAAGAGAAAAGAATGAGTGCTTCATATTTTCTTCTCTTAAGACTAAAAGAACTAGAGTTTACCCATAATTTCTTGTCTTGCCCTATTTTGGGGTGGCAGGGGATATAATCATTTCTTCTTTCTCCTCCCTCTCCCTCTCCCCTCCTCTTCCTCCTCCTCTTCCACCTCCTCTTCTTCCTCTTCCTCTTCTCATTGCTGTGTAATTATCAAGGGCAAAGTACTGTTGCCTTCAACTGTGATTCAGGTTGCTGTGAAGGTAACTTAGAGGAACAGCTCACTGTTTTGGCTCTCTGTTCGAAGGCTAATGTAACAGACTCAGATCAACATGTGATATTCCTGCCAGGCTGGTCATTTAAGGATCTTGATGTATTTGAGAGTTGTCTTGTGTTCTTACTCGAGAAAAAGTAGGTGTGCTGGGTCTAGGAGTAAATATAGCTTTTGTGGGGCTTTCATCTGATAACATTTGGGAGTTCCTCTATAAGAAAAAGATTACATATTACAAATATAAAAATAGTTACATAAATGAATGTTTATTTAGAGTGACGAAAGATACCACACATCACACAGGTAAACATGCTGCCACATTCCAACATGAGATTAAAAAACATAATTTCTTTCAAGCATTGTGTCTCATTCCTCTCTCCTCTCAGTGCCAACTGCCAAAGGAGTTATGTCAGTAGAACTCCTGGCCCTAACTTTTGTGTCCCAGCATTGGGTGAGTCAGCACAGTTGGAGGTAGGAGAGTTATTAAAAGCTCTTCTTACAGTGGGATGGTAGCCATGATTTAATGACACATCGAATTCACTGTGAACCACATAAATGGGTACCACTCACTATTAACTAAATAGATCCCTAAATCATCTCCTCCTAAGTATGATGATCAAAATGTCCAGGAACACTGCCTTAGCACACAACATGAGGGGAAATATAATGGAGGGGAATAGAAAAGCGGCAATATCAGAGAGGGGAGAGAGCACAGTGTTAATCCATTGCTACTAAAATACCCATTTCTGCAAATTTTATAACAGTAGGGCCCTGGAAGAAGCCTGTTAGCAAGGGCCCATGAAACCTCACCTTCTTTAGTTTCTCAATAAATAGATCTCCACTGATGCTCTGTTTCAGAGACATTTTATAGCTGTCTAGTCAAACAAGTCCATTTTCACCATTTCATCCCGACAATTTTACAGGAGTAATGATTTCACAGGACATTTTGAAACATTCTGATTTCAAACATACAGAGAAGACAGGAGAAGAGGGGACATGAGAAAAATATTCTTTAATTCATCAAGATAGTTTCTTTTTTTTTTTTTTCTGGAACATCTCCTACATTTAAAAAAATTCCTATTAGTAAGACAGAGAGTAAAACATTTTCCCTTGTAAACTACATTTTAAAACAAATTCATCATCACATCCTCACTGTGAGGGTATTACTAGATTACTGAATCATTGTGAGTCAGAAATTTTTAATCTTATCATATTGGCTTATAACTTTGCATGGAACCACCACTCGTATATATATATATATACAGAATGGCAGGAGAAGATTTCCTTCTTTAATACATTTAACTGAAACACTGTGACACCACCTATGATGACTCATAGGCACAATTCAATTGTTTCATCCGTTCATTACATATTTATCAGTGCCAATTATATATAGGGCTCTTGTTGGACTTAAGGTGGATTTAGAGATTTGTAAGACACAGACTTCATCTTCAAGGAGCTCAGATATTTTTTTAGGCACAACCAGGTATGTATACAAGTAACTATCATAAAAATGCTGGGTGACAAGTAGATATAAAGAACTGTGAAAATTCTGAAGTGTGGGAGCACCATCCAATCATTTATTCGATGATAGAGGATGGACAAAATATATTTGGTACCCGCTCTCATAGAATTTGCAATCTAGTGAGGAAGATGCACATTATACAACACAGGACATACACAAATATGTAACCTATAAATTGTGATGTGTTATGAAAAAATAGATGTAAGAGGCAATGAAAGAGGGTCCTGATGAGGATTGGAGGGTCATGAAAAGTGTGAGATGGTGGCATGTCAGGGAGAGCTGAGTGCTGAGGAAGAATGACCTGGGTGAAGGAGGATAACATGGAATGTTTCAGGCAGAGAGAAACACAAGTGCAAAAGGCACTAAGGAAGAAGACAGCTTGATGAGCTTAAAGAACAGATGAAGGTGAATGAAGCTGGGTTTAGTGAGTGAGGGTGGCAGAAGATAGTTTAGAGAGGAGGAGCAGAAGCTAAATTGTCAAGGAACTTAAAGACATGTTAATGATTCTGCGCTATGGGAATTATTTCGAGTTACAAAAATATTATGTACAATATAAAGTGTGGATTGGAAGCAGAAAGCAGTACTAGCAAAGGCTACTGGGGTCATCCCAGGGAAAGATGGTGGCTTGGACTAGGGCAAAAGCAATGAGGGTGGCAGGGGTGGTGGTAGTAAGAAGCACTCAGATTTTGCAGGTAGAATCAACAAGACTTGATTATGGATTGAACAGGGAGAATGAAAGAGAAGGAACACACTAGACTCTGCTTTTATATTGTAATCTGAACTTTGTCATGAGACCGTAAGTTCTTTGAGGCAGTGGACATGCTTTCTGCCTGATCTGTGCTCTTTATAGCATCAAAGAGGGAAATGGTGTTTGGAAAATATTAATTTGTAAATTGTTTTACCAGGTGGAAAATCTAGTTTCTCTATCCTTTTGTTCCTCAGGGATCTCTTGTTCTTTCTTTCACTGTGTATTTGCTTCCTGATAGGACCTCAGAGGAAGAACAGGAAAAAAATCCTTTATACATCATACTTCAGGACTACTTCTCATCCTCTTTCAACTTGGCACAGGCTAGAGACCCAAAACTGCTCCTGCCCTTTTGAAAAAATCCTACAATGGTGGCCACCTTAAAGGGGCTATTCAAGATAGTAGAAGCTGGTAGCCCAGTCGAGTTAAAAAAATATTGCAATACAACAGTTGGTATCATTCTGTTTTGTGTAGTGACCAGACCGGATATGCCTTTAAAATGTCTTCATATGCCTCTTGAAATTTTCTATGGATACTTCAGTGACAATGGTGTGGGATCTGGCTCTTTGTAATGATCTTCCAAGGAAGCGACGTGCTGCATTTTCACTTGCATCTGTATGACCTGGTCCATTTCAGGATCAGGAGTGCTACATTCGGGCTGCTATCATATTGTCACTCTATCTTGTGGGGAAGCAGATGTGGGTAGTGAGTGTTGAGGACCAAGCAGTTGCTCTGGTGGGGTCTTTGGACTTGGTGGACGGCCACAGCTGAGTCAGCATTCTCCAAGACTCCTGTCAGCCCCACACTTTGTTCTTCACATGCAGCTTCAGTGTCTAAGCAATCCAAATAGAGAGCTTGCCTGAAGAGGAGGCCAGGATGACTTACAGGGGAGATGAGGAACTTCTGAGAGAAAGAGGAAAATGAAAGAAGAGGTAAACAAACATAGGACTGTGTTAGTCAGCTATTGCTGAGTAACAAATCACTGCAAAACCTAGAGGCATAAAACACCACACATATTATCTCATAGTTTCTGTGGGTATGAGTCTGAGTGTGGCTCAGTTGGGCCTCTGCTTTCCGGACTTTTCACAGGCTACCATCCATGTGTCAGCTCATCGTAGTCATTTCAAGGTTCAACTTGGTAGGGATCCACTTCCGAGCTCTCTCTGTGCTGGTAGACAGGATTCAGTTTCTTACTATCTGTTGGCTGGAGGCCCCTCTGTTCCTTGCCAGGTGGGCCTTTTGCTTCATTGATGCTGCAGCTCACTTCATCCATCTAGTCAGGTGAGAAGGCAATAGAGTATGAGCAAGGTGGAAGTCAGTCTTCTGTTACAGAACCATAGAACTGACATCTTGCCACCTTTACTGTATTCTGTTGGTTAGAAGCCAGTCACTAGTTCCAGCCCATACTCAAGAAGAGGCTGTTACACAAAGGCACAAATACAGGAGATAGAGATCACTGAGGGTCATCTTGGAAGTCTGTCTACTACAATGACCTTGCACTAGATCTGCTTGCAAATATTAAAACTTTTGTGGTACAGTGAAGGAAGAGCAGGAGTTGCTTTGGTAAGTTTTCTTTGGTAAGTACCTTCACTTCTACATAGCAGCAACTCCAAAGTGTTACTCTGGTATAACTCTGATCCAGGATTAGATTAATATGGTGGTCAAAGAGTCTGGTAGCCAAATGTGATTTCAGTGGACTCAAATTATTTACTACTATTTCTTAAAAATATTATGGAGATCATGCATCTTCTGTACCACATCTCCTCTGAATTCTAGTTTGTCCCTCCCCTCTACTTAACTCATAAACTACACTAGGGTTGCTCTGAAATTGCTCTCTTCCTGCCTCCCCTAAACAACTTCTCGGGTCTCTTGTCCCTTCTTCCATCTCTAGGTGACAAATGTCCACTGACAAAGTCTGGCTGCAGCACAGAAATGGTCTGGCAACTGCTGATCCCTCTTTGGGGAGTGGAGGAGAGCAATGACCTGAGCAGGAAAAGCAAATTCTCTTTAGCAGGCAGGGAAGGAGGAAAGCTGGGAAACCCACGTATATTAATATTTTGAGCCTCATCACATTACGTTTACTGGGTGCGTGTTTTATCTCTATAACCAGGCTGCAAACTCCTTGAAAGCTTGTCCTTATCTTCTGCTTTCTTGTATTTCCCAACAGCATATGTAGGACTGAGGTTTGCTGAATGGATGGTGTGTGTACTGGGCTGTGACACTTTTTTCCAGTGGACTGGTGTGATTGAAAGAGATAATGTGTCTGAAAGTGCAATGTAAATTGTAACCCTCTATATACATGTCATAGTTATTATTGTTACTATCAGCACCATCATCATCATCCTATAGCACATCTTTTATGTACCATCTGCAAAAATAGGCTTTTTCCTAGATGAATGCTCCACCTAGGCCATTAGGATTTAAGCTCAGCAAAACAAACAAATTCCTTCCAAAGATATATTTATGTGTCATTCCTGTGCTTTTAAAATCCAGAATTATAAATATAATAGAATGGGAATATAACATATTTTGGCATGAATATTTCTAAATGTTACACTTCTTCTGATTGGAAAAGCAATCAGATATATTTTATAAAATTTAGAAATAGAAATTAGATAATAAAATAGAAGAAACCACTGTTAATATTTTGCCACATTTCTTTCCATCCTTTTGTGTGTATATTAATATATAATACATGCATACATAGATTTGTGTATATGTGGTTATGGTATAAAGATTTTATGTGTTGCTGTGTTTATAGTCTCTCATGAGCAATTTCCTATGTCATTAAATACATTTGAAAGTATTATTTTGCTGGTAAAATAATATTCCACTCAAATATATGTAATAACAAGTTTAACCATTTCTCTACTTTTTAGAGATCTAAGATTCTCTTTCCTAATATGAATAAGATTTCAATTAAGATTTGGTAATAAGTCATTGTCTACAGCTCTAGTTACTTACTGAGGAATTAAGAGTTTAATTAGTAGATCAATGGTATGACTTTTTAAATATATTTATAAATCTGGCAAGGCATTTTTCTGAAAAGAATTAGCCAGTTTACATCTTTCCAAGAGTCGACAAGATTGCCTCTCTTATCCCACTCTCAATGGTATTGAATAATATTAATTTAAAATTTCTGATTATTTGATATAAAATATTCACATTTAGTTTTGTTTTTATTTTTTAATTGCTGAGGTTGATTTTTTTCTATGTGCCTTTTGACCATTCACATTTATTCTTCTGTGAGTAGCTTAGTTACCTCTTTTGCCCTCTTGACTTTGAATGAGTCCTAATGTTTTCCTTTTTAATTGATAAAAGATCTTTAATAGCTTATTTTCACCTTTAGGCTATCATATTACAATTATTTCCTTGCAGTTGTTTGCCTTTAAGATTTTGTGTATGATATTTTTGACATCTAAATATATTAATTTCTTAAGTAATATTTGGGCTTGTGTACTATATTAAACTATTTTCCAAAAATTATTATGATCACTTATTGTAAAATATTTTATGCACAAATGAATATATAAAATACACAAAACCATATGCAAATAATGTATAGAATATATGTGCACTGTTTAAAGAATACTGATAAAATGAAAGTTCTAGTTCCTACCACTCAATTTTTTTAAAAAAAGCAATGCCAGTAGTTACCTGGCAGCCCCCTTGCGTCCTCCCTAGTCACACAATTCTCCTTTATTTCCCCAAGTTAACCACTCTCCTGACTTTTATGAGAATCATTTTCTTCCTAAATTTGTGAATTGTATATATTTAATATTTAATCAGTATATTGTTTAGTTTTAGTTTTTCTTGTCTTTGGACTTTATATAAATGCAATCACACTGTGTATATTTTTGTGTCACTTCTGTCATTCAACAATATACATGCAGTTTTAAATCACTCATGCTGACACTTGTCATTCTAATTCTTTTTCGCTGCCCTATAGTGAATATGCCACAACTTGCCTATTTATTCTATCCTTAATGGATATTGGATTGTGTTCAGGTTGTTATTGTTGTTTTCATTACAGACAGTGTTGCTTTAACATCTTGTACATAACATGTCTCCTCGTACAAATCTGCAAAAATGTCTCCTGGGAATTTATTAAGAAGTCGAATTGTTGAGTTCCAGATATGCATGTATACAATTCTGCTGGATAAGTGCCAGTCTGCTTCCTAAAGTATTTAAAGTCTTTCCTTCCCTCCAGCAGTGGATGACTTTTCCCCACTTCTTTTACTGGGCAACATTCAGGATTTCTGACATTGTAAGTTTCATGTACATGGTAGATATGAAATATTATTTCAATGTGGTTGTAATGATAATGTTATTAATTATTAAGTGAGGTCAAGCATATTTCACACATTTAGGAATCATTCAAGTTTTGTCTACTAAAAAGGTTCGTTCAAATTATTTGCCCATTTTTTTGTTTTTAAAATTTTTTTCCTAATTGAGTTCCCGGTGCTCACTCTCTACTTTTTAGTTTTTTTTTCTTTGTCATTTAGTTTTTGGCATTATAAGTTATAATACATTGTTATATGACATATTATATAATATAAATTTGCCTATGTAAAATTATGTGTTATATTGTAATAGTCTTTCTGTTTATAGCTTGATTTTTCATATTCTATTTTCATGTTTTTTGACTGATGAACTTAAATACTGAAATTTTACATAGGCAGATTTATCCATCTTTGCCTTCATGATCTGTTCTTTCTGGGTCTTGTCTTAAAAAATTCTTCCTTACCCTCAAAGTCATTAAGACTCTCTCTACCTTACATTAAAAAAATTTTATGGTTTGAACTTTGACATTTGAAATGGTTATGATTAATTCCTTTTTAGAATATGAGGAAAGGATCAGATTCAATTTTTTTCTCATATGGATAAACAATTGTATCAGAGTCTTGTATCTTTCCCCAATGATCTGAATGTTTTCTTGATCAGAGATATGTTTATATATAAGTTGGTATATTTTTCCTGTTCTCCATTCTGTTCCTTTCATCTAATTGTCTTTTTCCACAGCACCCATTATTAAAACCAGCAGTAACAAATAGAAATATAATGTGACTCACAAATGAAAACCACATATATAATTTAAAATTTTTAATGACCACAATAAAAAGGAAAAAGAAAAAGCAATGGAATTCATGTTATTATGCTTTAATTCAATGTATTAAAATATTAAACATGTAACCAATATAAAATTATTAATTTATATTTCTTATATCACATCTTTAAAATAGTTTATACTTTATATCCTTTTATATTTACAGCGCATCTCAATTTTGACATGATCACACTTTAAGTGCTCAATAGCTACACATGACTAGTACTACTGTATGATTATTATGTGACTTTGTAATTGACCTTGACAAATGGTAGGTTTTGACACTCCATCCTGTTTTTTTCATCAGAAGTGTGTTGATTTTGCAAGGCCTTTGCATTTTCATATACATTTAGAATCCACTTATAAAGTTGCATTTTAAAACTTGGAATTTCATTCGAAATTACATCTGCCGAAGTTTTGAACATTTTTATTAATATTAAATTTTTTTCAATATTTTATTTTGACTATATGGGTTTTTAAATTTTCTTTTAACAATCATTTCACAGTGTTATTTAACTGACATTGTCCTAAGTCTTTTATGAATATTAACTCACTCATTTCTCCTGACAACTGTGTGAGGTAAGTACCATTATTATCCTCCTTGTCCAGTGAAGAAACAACCAGGGGTATAGTTAATGTTCAGAACCAGGCTCTCTGTCTCACATATTTGTATTTAAATATATAGATTTGTACTTAAAATAATGTATAGATTAGATACATATATCTATACCTACATGTAGACTTTCATTTTGTTTCATTCTTTGCAAAAGTTGTAACTGTTATTTTTGTATCCTGTCTTTTTGCATTAGTAAAATATTCAAGAAATGTTTTAAAGATAGGTCTTCAATTTTAAGGGTTGAACAAAAAGCTGAGTGGTATTTCATGCCTGTAATCCTGGTATTTTGGGAGGCTGAGGCAGGAGGAGTGCTTGAAGTCAAGAGTTTGAAACTAGCTTGGGCAACATCGTGAGACTCCGTTTCTATATTTTTAAAAAAGACCTAAAAAACCCCACAGCTTTTATCAGTCAACTATTTTTGCAGCGATGCTGTGTAACAAACTACTCTGTAACTCAGTAACCTAAACAACAAGCATTCATTTTCAGGCTCATGGATGTGCTAGCCAGTTGTGCTTTAGGCTAGGCTTGGGTGGGCAGGTCCACTTCAGACTGTGATAGGACTTCAAGCCTGCGCCATATGTCTTTTCTTATTACGTGATTGCTACCCTGAACTTGTTCTCATGGTAATGACAACAGTGTAAGAGTAGACTAGTCCTACCTTATACGCACATTTGATGACTGCTTGCATCATATCTACAAATAATCTATTGGTCAAAGCAAATCACACAAGCTCAACCTCAGTGAAATAGGGAAATATATATGGACTTCTAGTGGTGACTGGAAAATCATATGGAAACCAGTATGATGTAAGCTATACAAAACTATAATGAGAAGGGTTGAAGAACTTGGAACAATAATGAGATCTGCCATGCATTTTAGCCTTCCTAAAGTGAAATATATCTTTTACTCAATAGCTCAATTTATTGTCATGCATCTCATTCCCTTTTTCTTGTTACAGTTAATAGTTTAGAGTTAATAGTTTATGGCTTTACAATTAAGTGTTTAAGAATTGAGGAGACATAGTAATTAATAGATATTACATTATCATTTTTTTTCTTCCAGTGTTTCACTATAGCAAGATATTGGCTGTTAGTTTAAAGTGAATTAAAAAAAAATTGTGTTAAAGAGTATTCGTATTTCTAATTTACTAAGAATTTTAAGCAACATGCAATTTTTGTCTTCTGAAATTATTGGGATAATATTTTCTAAAATTTTTACTTATGAAATATATTAATATTTAATGTTACTTAAATTAAACCACTTTTACAATCTGAGTATAAACCCTATTTGGTGATTGTGAATTATTCCTTATATCCTTTTGATTCTACTTGCTTATTTTTTATTTAAGATTTCACATCTATGTTAGCAATTTCATTTTATTTTCTTCTTTAAGTTTTGTAATTAGTGTTGTGCTACCTTTACCAGGAGCACTTTTACCAGGAGTTACCTTTACCAGGACCATCTTTTTCTGTGCTTTAGGAGAACTATTTTATTTTATTTTATTTTAATATTATACACAATAGAAAAACTAACTCATACTGTTAAAATAAATAAATGTGTTTATGTGCTAATATACCAGGATGGTAAAGAGGTGGAGCGAGTTTGGGGTTTTGAGATTGCTTTAAATCAATGATCATATGACATCAATGACTTGGTTTCTTTTTACATCTCAATTCTGACTTCTGGGGTGACAAACTTTTTAGGCTGGCTCCCTGCTTGGAAGCAAAATGGCTGCAGCAATTTCAGGCGTCACATTTTGTAGTACATTGTTCATAAAGAGAAAGATGGGCTGGCTCCTTGTAAGCTCATATAAAATAGAAGTATCTTAGTTTGAGAAGTACACACATATATATTCTAACATATATAGTCCTAGAATATATATCTAATCACATACTTTTTCATGTTTATCGATCAATTTAGGTTTCACATGTTTTATGAAATCTATTTTGTAATTTATATCTATTCCAAAGATAACATTTATTTTATTTTTATTTATTTATTTTTTTTTTTTTGAGAGGGAGTCTCGCACTGTCGCCCAGGCTGGAGTGCAGTGGCCGGATCTCAGCTCACTGCAAGCTCCGCCTCCCAGGTTTACGCCATTCTCCTGCCTCAGCCTCCCTATAGCTGGGACTACAGGCGCCCGCCACCTCGCCCGGCTAGTTTTTTTGTATTTTTTTAGTAGAGACGGGGTTTCACTGTGTTAGCCAGGATGGTCTCGATCTCCTGACCTCGTGATCCGCCCGTCTCGGCCTCCCAAAGTGCTGGGATTACAGGCTTGAGCCACCGCGCCCGGCCAGATAACATTTATTTTATCCTGATTTTAAAATGTGTTTTCCAGCATTCTACTTGGTATTCTATTTTTAATCTCCTATATGCCCCTATATCTGCTGCCATAGCCTTGATTTTCTTTGTGAATATGCAAAATATTGAGGACTTAATTTGGCTTAAATACTTTGAAAGAAATTTTACATATATTAACTTATTGCTAACTTCTCTTTTTTTCTTAATTAGGTTTATAGGACTTGTTTAATTTTGGGGTTTTGTCTATTTTTTGAAAAGAACTGGTTCTTAGATTTACTTACTATATCTGCTGGTTTACATATTTTTCAGTAATTAGTTTGACATTTTTAAATACATTAAATCAGTTTTATTGCCTTTTATTTTCTTTTTTTCTTGAAGTTGATTTTGTATTCTTTTTCTAAATTCTTAAGAATAAAAATTATTTAATGACAAAGAATTTAAGGATTTTATTTATGCATGTTTATGTTTGTTATGTGGACATATCTAAATAGTTTACTATTTTATTATGCATTTACTCTTTAACTCAACAGGTTCTTAGAGAAGAGCAGCTTTCAACTTTTAGGACCTTGTAAAGTTATTTTTGTTATTTTTACTCCTTAATCTTGAATAAATAATGCAGTCTATACAATGTCTAATTTGGGTGACTTATTGCAGTTTTGTGTCTCAGTAAACAAAAAATTTTAAACTATTCTTTTGAGACTTAAAAAAGTTTAGTTTAACATTTAAGTGGTATAAATGTTAAATATACTGTATGTCTATTCACATTATATGCTGATTATATTAATCATATTATATTAATCCAATCATCACTATTTCTATACATTTTGACTACTTTATTCATTATATTGTGAAAGGAGGGAATTAAAGCAACTGCAATTATATTTATCTCAATTCTTAATATCATTTTGACAAATAATTGCTTGATTAAACAATTGGTTTCAGACTGGGAATGGTGGAGCACTTGGGGAGGCCGAGGCAAGGGGATTGCTTAAGGCCAGGAGTTGAGATTAGCCTGGGAAACATGGCAAGAGCCTGTCTACAAAATTAAAAAAAAAAATTGATTTCATGTGTAATATGTGAGCACACACTCACATAATCAGTACCTAAGTCAGTACTTAAACCTTAATAGCTCAGTTTCCTGCTCCTATTGAGTCACTGACCCTAACAGGTAATTGCTATCCTTAATTCTAACAGCATAGATAAGTTTTGTTTGTTTTTGTAATGCCTTATGTCTGGCATCTTTCATTCAACATTAGATTTGGTCATGTGTTTTGTGTGATACATTCTATAAAACAATTGGCCTGAACTCAAAAAAAAAAAAAAATTATGAAAGACCAGAAAAGCATACAAACAAAAAACTGAAGGGCTTGTCTACATTAAAGGAGAAGTGGCCGGGTGTGGTGGCTTACACCTGTAATCTCAGCACTTTGAGAGGCCAAGGCAGGTGTATCACCTGAGGTCAAGAGTTTGAGACCAGCCTGACCGACATGGTGAAACCTCGTCTCTACTAAAAACCCAAAAACGAAAAAAAAATTAGCTGGGCATGGTGGCATGCACCTGTAGTCCCAGGTACTCGGGAGGCTGAAGCAGGAGAATCACTCCAACCCAGGAGGCGGAGGTTGCAGTGAGTGAAGATCAAGCCACTAGACTCCAGCCTGGGTGACAAGAATGAGACTGTCTGTAAAACAAAAAAAGCAAAAACAAAAACAAAGAAAAAAATAAAGGAGAAACTTTGATGACCAAACATATGATTTGATTAGAAAAAGTTGAACATCAACATGTTAATATTACCTTGTTAATGTTAAAACTTTTATTGTGAAATGGTGTGGTTATATAGAAGAATATTCTTGATCTCAGAAGACATATATTTAGGAGTCAAATGTTTTAGGGTCTGTAAGCCATTTTAAAATAGTTTGGTAAAAGTAATATACATACATATATACTTGTGTGTGTAAAAAGAGCAGGGAAGTGTGGCAAAATGTTAAAAATTGGGCAAGGACAGATTGGTGTCCATTGTATTGTTCTTTCAGCTTTTCTGTGGGGGTTGAAAAATTTTAAAATTAAAAAAATGGGAAGAATAAGCACACGTTGCTATTTAATCCTAATTTTTAATAACTGAGCAGTAGATTTTCTCCTGTGATTGTATTTAGCATATATAGAAACTGAGGCTCAGTGGAGCTTGGCACATTGCCTAGAGTGTGGCCCTGATGACTCTGTGATCTAGGTCTTCTGACCATCTCCCGTGCACCTATCATGAAGGCCACAAGGACACTGTTGACTGACAGTTGAGAAAGGTAAAAGCTATAAAACATCCTAGAATTTTAGAGTAGATAGAAACTACAGTGATCAGCTAATCAGATTCTCTAATCTTAGAAATGTCAAGGAGGTCAAGTACTCGGTCCAAGTTCACAGAATGAGTCAGAAATGTCAGAGCCTGCATTACAATCTTGGTTTTCTAATTTTTAAATTCATATTATTTTTACTGCACCACCAATGAGCTGAATGTTTCAAGCAGATAGAATTCTGGGCCATGGAACATTAGGACAACAAAGTTCAAAATCAAAAACCAAAACAAAGCCTCAAATTCCTCGGCTTGCTTTTCAGGTTTAAGCTTGACTTCTGACCACATGTCAGTCAGGCATTGTTTTCAGCTTGAATCGGGAACATTTTGTATAATTAATCTGAATGTGTAATATCCTCTCTCTCTTTCCCAGCCAGGGTTGGAGTGTATCTTGGCATGTAGCAGAATTTCTGAGTGTTTATTTCCCCGTCTTACATCAACAGTTTGCTGAATCATTTACTTTTTCCCTTTGACAGAGTTTCAATGCTGTCAGTAGAATATGCATCAGGGCAGAAGGGAATTATCATGGTGTCAAGCATTGTGGGTAATTCCGTGTAAATGGTTCTGCAGAGAGCCATGCTGATTTGCATGGCGGCAGTAACAACTCTAAACGGAAGGCTTCCTCGTGTCTGGTTTTGTTAATTTCAGTTTAGTGGCTATTAGCAGGTTTCCTGAAAATAGGAATGTTGGACCCTAGACAGTCCTTTTTGAACTTGAGAGTACTTTCCAGTCTCATTTATCCTCTTCTCATAGAAAAGGTTTTGTTTTCAATTTCTTTGTTTCTATTATCCTCATCTTTCTGTTTACTTTTCCTGGCTCCCTGCCTAACCTGAGAGGAAAGGCATGTGTCTCATGTTCCCTTCCCACACTCAAGACACTGTGCCCTGAGTTTGGGTTACACTTCTTTCTTTTTTTAAAGTTATTGAGTATACTTCAACAATAGTATACTTTGCCCCACTATAAATAACTTTTTTTCCACAGAATCCTGTATGCTCTTATAGGAAGAGCTCTGGACTGAAAGTCAGGAGGTCACAATCTCAATTTTGCCATTAGTCAGTCCTATGACCTTGATCACACTATTTTCATCACTAAATAATTAATGTTGAGAAAATGGAACGATTCTGCTTCATATGTGTTTGATAGGTGGTGAGTAATTAGATTATACATGTTCATTCTTAAATTATATATGAAAATACATTCTAAAAGATATATTTTAAAAATCAACCCTTAATTATCCAGGAAAAGTGGAATTAATTTTTTTCTTAGTTTTTTAAAGTGTCATGATATTTCCTTATTCTGGTATGACTTAATGTATTTGAACACATTGTTTTGTTGTCTTCTCTTATGTGATCTTCTCTAGCTCAGATAAAAGACTAACATTTTAAAATCCATTTTTAAAATATACAAATGAAAGCTTAGCAAATTAATTGATTTATATAACAATCAAACATATTTGAGCTAGAATTAATAGTTTAAAAATCTTAATTTTAATCTGACTTTTTTTTACTGCCTAGGTAGTAAAATAATGCATCCAAGATAATTTGTAAAGTAGAAATGCTTAAAACATGAACATAATAAAAAAATCACCTGTGTCCTATATTTGTTACCGAACTAAATAAATGTTGATTATTTACTATATGCTAGCTATTATTTTAAAGGCCAATAAGACATCAATGAACAAAACAGACAGAAATCCTTGTTCTCATGCAACTTAGAAAATATGTTAAATATCTGGCCGGGCACAGTGCCTCACACCTGTAATCCCAGCACTTTGGGAGGTGGGTAGATCACCTGAGGTCAGGAGTTCGAAACCAACCTGGCCAACATGGTGAAACCCTGTCTCTACTAAAAATACAAAAATTAGCCAGGTGTGGTGGTGCACACCTGTGATCCCACCTACTCGGAAGGCCGAGACAGGAGATTTGCTTGAACCCAGGAAGTGGAGGTTGGAGTGAGCCAAAATCACGCTACTGCACTCCAGCCTGGGTGAGAGAGCGAGACTCTGTCTCAAAATACATAAAGAAAATATGTAAAATTTCCAATATACAATGCACAATAAATGCATGAATCGCGTAGATTACTAGAAGGTGATAAATGTTGTCAAAAGAATGAAAGGAAAAGAGTTTGGAAATTCCGGAAGTAGGGTAAGGGTGTTATTGAGAAGATGAAATTTGGGTGATAATTTGAATATGTGAGGAAGTGAACCATGCAGGTATCTGGTGGAAGAACCTTCTAGAGGGAGGAAGAGTCAGAGCCAGGGTAGAAGCATGTCTGGCATTTCTAAGGAACAACAGTGTGGCCAGTGTGACTGATCATTATAAGGAATGAGTTGAGTGTTAGGAAATAGTCAGAGACTTGTTCAAGGACCAGAACCTGTAGCCTTTTAGGTCATGATAAGGGGTTTGGAATTTTCTCTGAGAGAAATGAGAAGTTAGTGGCATAATCTGACTTACATTTTGAAGGTCTCACTTTTACTACACTTTGTGAAAACTGGGATGTTGTGGGGGAAGATAGAAAGGGGAAAGAGAAAGATGAGGTAGGAGGCTATTGCAGTTCTCGGTGACGGCTAATGATGACTTCTTGTGTGGGGTGCTAGACTTGAGAGTGGTGAGGATCAGATTCTGAATATATGTTGAAGGCAGAGCCAATAGGACTTTATGATGGACTGGAGGCAGTGGGTGGGAGAAAAATCAAGAATCATGGAGTGTTCCCAGGTTTTTGACCTGAGCCATTGGAAGAATGGAGTTCCCCATCAACAGAGATGGGGAAAACTATGAGTGTAATAGGTTTGGAGCAGGTGGGGTCAATATAAACAATTGGTTCTGCAAATGTTTTAAGATTTCTGTTAGACAGTCAAGTAGTAATGTCAAGTCCTTAGTTAGATAATGAGCCAAAAGTTCACTGGAAAGGCCTGAGCTGTATAAATAAATTTGACTTATTCCTGGGCCCTTTGTTATTAAGAATTGAAGTAGAGAGACTAACAGAAGACAATGAGAAACGAGTTAGAAGGAAAACCAGGAGATGAACTCATAGTATAGTGTCCTAGAAGCCCAGTGAAGAGAATATTGTAATGAAGAATAACTGATGCTCTGCATGAATTAAAATGAAGTAGATGAGGAGTAAGAACTGGCTATCAGATTTAATGAAATGAAGGCCATTGCTGACTTTGGCATGAGAAGTTTCGGTAGAGTGATTGGTGTGAGATAATAAAAGAAGAATTTAAAGTTTAATGCAAAGGGGAATGGAGAAATGGGGCCAATGTTGGAAGGAAGAGTGATATTAAGAGACCCTTGTTAAGAGATGGAGAAATGATACCATGTCTGAATGCTGATGGGAATGATCTAGCAGAGAGGCAAAGCTTATGGTGTGGAAGAGAGGTAAGAATTGCTGGATGACTGTCCATCAGTGAGGATGAGGAAATAGGACCTGATGCATACCTGAAAGAATTGACCTTAAAGAGTGCCATGGGTAGTTTACTTACAGTAACAGGAGAAAGGCAGAGTATATGGAAATAGATTCTGGAAGATGGGTAGAAATTGTGGGAGTCTTTGGAAGATCTCCTTTGATGACTTCAATGAAACTGGAAGTAAGATCATTGAGAATGAAGATGGGGAAGAATTGTTGAAGGTTTCAGGGGGAAGAGAGAGGTAAGTAATTGTTCAACCAGAGACTAGGAGAATGAATGGGCAAAAGAAACATACTGTGATGACTTGGTGGCACTGAGTCCACTGGAAATTTTCAGTTATGAATTTGAAGTGAGCCCAGTCAGGAGAGTGATGTGTTTCTCCCTACCTATATTCAGTTACTTGGAAGAATGTAGGTGGTAAGACAACAGAAGCTGAGAATATATGCAAATATGTGATTTGATTGGCTGATCATATCAGTCCAAATTCTGTGTAAGAAAAATGGTTACTTTCATAATTGATACCTTGTTTCATTTCCTTCTATCTTTTTAATGCACAGGATTATTTGTGTTTTTTTAATATAAAAACAATTATTCTGAATTTTATTCAAGATTCTTTTTTTTTTTTTTTTTTTTTTTTGAGACGGAGTCTCGCTCTGCCGCCCAGGCTGGAGTGCAGTGGCCGGATCTCAGCTCACTGCAAGCTCCGCCTCCCGGGTTCACGCCATTCTCCTGCCTCAGCCTCCCGAGTAGTTGGGACTACAGGCGCCCGCCACCGCGCCCGGCTATTTTTTTGTATTTTTTTTTTAGTAGAGACGGGGTTTCACTGTGTTAGCCAGGATGGTCTCGATCTCCTGACCTCGTGATCCGCCCGTCTCGGCCTCCCAAAGTGCTGGGATTACAGACTTGAGCCACCGCGCCCGGCCAAGATTCTTTTTTTTAAGAAAACACTTTTTTTTTTTTTTTTGCTTACAATATAATGCCTATGTGTGGTGTTATATACAATTAATGATTACATTAATGTTTTTTCACTATTGTAAAGCTACCTAATTGTATTGTCCTTTAAAACTACATGTCAGTTCATGGTTATAACACCCATTCTTATCAATAACTCACCCACCAATCAGTTTAACTATGAAAATGACTCATGCCATATGTCTGATAAGCATTAAGTCATAGGACCAAAAAAAACTGGGATAAGCTTTAAAAGTATCATTCAACATTCTTTTGTGGACATCTAAAAATACTCTAGTTTCTTAATAAGCTACAGCATATATATTTAGTTCTTTTGGTGGTGGGGGCAGCATTTAGTTTTGTGGAAGAGACTAGCAGTTTTTCTAAAATACTCTCTTCTCCCATTCTTCATTAGTAATAGAATCCCTTCCCCTGTTTTTAGCTTGGTACACGGCCACCTGAAATGAGGACTAAGTTTGCCAGCTTCCTTATTACTAAGTATGGCCATGTGACCATCTTTGGCCAATCAGATGAAAGTGAAAGTGGTATTTCAGTCATCAGTCATCTGGGACCACAATCTTGACAATGGAAGCTATATAAATTTATAAGGTATAACGAATCTGTCTCTCTGACACTATGGGGGACATACTCCTGGTCAAAATGACTATGAAAGAAAAATAACTTATTTTATAAGCTAGTGTTATTGTGGGTTTTTCTGGGCCTCACAGATGAATTGCAACCATCTGATAACACAAAAATACAACATACTTTTTTTTTCCTAAGCCAAGCATTCTATTTCTTGTTTTTCTTTAGTCCACATGAGACTCTCTGAAAGTAAGAGCAAAATAAAAAGCATTACTTAAAAAAGGACAAAGAAAAAAAAAACCCTGAATTTAAAAACTATAGGGCAAGATGTCTGTAAAGTACATATTTGTGATCCTCCAGCAACTATCCTTGAATCGCAGACTGGCAGGCATACAACATCAGCACACTGTCTAGAGGCTTCTTTCCTGAGCTCCCTCATCTCCCAGACCTATGGATTCTGAATATAGGTGTAATTTTTTTGTAGCCTACAGCTAGTCTTACCCGTGCTACTCTCTGCCAAGGACAAATTCCAAGTAGGTTTGATTTGGGGATTTCATTGACTTCACAGTTCATTGGCAGAGCAGTGATTCTTGAAAATTTTGTAGTTAGTAAATCCCTTAGCACTTCTTGGTTCAAATCCTCAAATAGGCTTTCATCTGAGAAGGAAATTCTGATATTACTCACTCAAGGGTCTTTAAGACACCCTTTCCTATGTTTCCTATATTCTCCCAACATACAACTTAATTAAGTAGTTCTCAAATTTTAATCAGCATAAAATCTTGATAAAAATGCATCTCATCAGACCACAGCCTCAGAATTCTTAATTTGGTAGCTATCATGGTGAGGCCCAGGATTATTCTTTTTTTTTTTTTTCATTTTTAACCAACGTTATTCCGTTACTCTGATGTGGGTCCCACAGGGATCACGTTTTGAGAAATTGCATAGAGGCCGCCATGGGTCTTGACTCAGACAATCTAACTAGTTATAATTTTCTAGTACTTCTAAGGCTCATGCTGAAAGGAAAGAACACTTCTCTATCAAAGACATAATTCAAAGAGGATTAGATTCTGGTTAAAACTTCTCTTACTGTAGAAACACACAAGAAATGACATGGCTTCCCTTGCTGTGTGAATTTGGAATTGTATAGATCTTATTATAATTCCAGCACTGCTACTTACTGGCTAAGTGATTTAGATGAGTTATGTGGCCTATACAATCCTCATCCACGATGCTGTTGTCAGGAATCAAATGCCTAGCCTGGCTCCTGGAGCATTGACGTTCATCAGTAAAGGATGGTGTGTTCCTGTTTTCCCACTCCTCTTTCTTCTCATTTTCTTAGTCTTGACCCCTCCATTGATTGCTAATAAGTTCCAACTATTCGTCTCTCCGAGTTTTGATATCTTGCTAAACCTGCCACTGAGTACATTAGCTCTTAACACTGAGTTCAGTTGACTTCCTGAATGTCTGACAAAGTATTGTCTTCCTTGGTCCGCTGCTTGGTGTCAGTCCTGGTTGCCCCATCTGAGACACTGTCTCTTAAGCTGTGGTCCCATATGTGGTTGCCCTACTTCCACCAGCATAAAGCATCATTGGGATGGGGATACTTCAAAAGTCTGGGGAGTTTTTGTTTGCTTTTCTACAATTCAACGACTCTACTGGATGCTCAGAAGCCTTCCATTGTCTAAGATTGTTTAACAAATGGATGATCTTCACTGTCTTCATCTATTCTTTCCCCAATACAATAAAAAGGAAACCTCTGCCAAAAGAGTAACGGTGACACCTGTGCTTATACTCTCAGTACACTCTCAATTTAAATGTCATTTTATGGTCAAAAGATTGGCAGACAATATATGGAGGTACACCAGTTTTCCTCATGTTCTCTTTCAACTCAAGCATCATAGGGAGCTTCGCAGCTGTGACACGACTTCCACTTAGTGACAAAGTGGATAAAATCAATGTCCATTTCTGTGGTTCTTCCAGAGAGGCCCAGGGATCTCAGCCTCCTAATGTTTTTATTGTTGAAGATCCAAAGATAAGAGCTAGGCTTTAATGTTCAAGGCCAGAATAGAAAGACTGGCTACTGAAGGTTTTTATACTTCCTGATTTATCGATTATAGAAAGATGTTGTACAAAGATCAATATTAACACACTGAGATGTGGTTTAGCTACTTTATTTTTCATAGTTATGTAGATTCCTACCTCAGGTTGTAGATTTAAACATTTGTTGGGGTAAGACCGGCCTAAAACTAGTGTACTACCCATTTACTCTCCTTCTTTAAAAATCTTCCAACATTTGTTTCTGGAACCCTATTCTGAGACTCATTTCAAGGAAATTAAGTTAATGAAAAGTATTGTGTTTGAAGTTTTCTCTTTGAAATTTCATGAATAACTACATTACATCTCCCAAAAATGTATGTATACACACACTTTAGTGTGTGTAAAGCAGTGGTTTTAAGCAGGGAGACATTTTGCCCCCTTTTTCCTTCCCCTGCCAGAGACAGTTGACAGTATCTAGAGACATTTTGGGTTGTCCTAACTAGGTAGGGATACAATAGGCATCAAATGAGGAGAAGTCACGGGTGTTACAAAATTTCTTGCAATGCACAGAACAGTCCCCATAACAAATAATTTTATGACCCAAATGTCAATAGTGCTGATGTAGAGAATCCTTGTTATAGATGCTAACAAATCCATTTGATCCAGGAGAATGTATATTCATTTTATTTTCATGAAAGACCCATCAACCAGTTGGGATATTGCCGAGTAGCCTTCTTTCACCGTCCTTCCATAACCTCCTCAACTGCAAACCAAAATGAGTTGTGTCAGCACAAATATCCCAGGGGATCCTGATCCACAAATAAGAAATAGTTAGCCCTGACTTGCCTGGCTCCCTCCACACCTACTCAATAGTCTTATCTTAAATTATAGTCTATACACTGTGCCTGCCCTTCAGTGCCTGTTCCTTTCCCCTCTCCCTGCCACCCAAAGTACAGGATGCAGACTTTTCCCTAAATCCTATAATACCACAAAGCCCCTGCTCTCTGTATTATTCTCAAGGCCTAGCAGGACTTTTTGTGCTCAGGCAAATAAACATGCTACCAATAATCCAATAAAAGCTTCACAGACATTGGATATAAACCACAGTGACGAGCAGTGCACAATCTATAACTGCTTGGTTCTTTTTTATAAACCCTGCACTTGAGCCCTGAAGGCAACACAAATCAAAGCTAATAAAAGCGCAAGGCCTTCCCCTTATTGTTCCTAATGGGTTGATTCACCCTACCTATGCCATCCCCCTAGTGACCACAGGATGTCTCTACTCCCAGATGGAAGACATACAAGCCAGCACATCGGGTATGAGGAAGGAGGAGCTCATTTCAAATATGCCTTTCATCATGTTGGCTTTCCACTTGGTGCTCAATAGCTGCAGAGAAATAAACACCATCACCTTGGGATGGAACTAGCCAATGTCTCATATTCCCAGAGACCAAATACAACACAACACTCAATCCTGGCGCTCATTTTTTTTAACTGTGTTTTCAAACTCTCAACTTTATGAAGGAGCTGCAATTAGTCTATGCCATCAGTGAAAGCAGATTAGAGCAGAAGAATGTGAGTCGTTTGATAAAAAGCTTGCCCCAAAGCAGAGGTAAGAGGAAACCACAGTTAGAATGTTCTTCACAGGAAAAACTCTGGTAGAATGACTGCAGGGTTTCACTGATAATCAAAACGCCAAGATTTTATTCTGAGCCACAAACTCAGATGTCTCTATGGGCCAAGCAGATCACGTACATGAGTGAAAAGGGGGAGATAAAGGGAAAAGTGAGAGGAGGAGTCTTTGGTCATCTGGATACATATTCCTTGTTTATAATCTCCCCTCCTCCCCTAGAGTTCTGCCAAGTTAGCAAGTAGGAATATTTTTTCATATCTTCCCATTTTTTTTCAAAGCTATATAATGAAGACTTATTTTGAGTGTAAAAGCTTCCAATTTTTACATATGGGTAAGTAATTGCATTTAGACAAAAAATGCATGGGCCAAAACAAACAAACTAAAATATATCTATGGGCTGAATCTATTAATAGCTGCAAGCTACCAGGCTGGCACCACTCTTTACCCATGGCCTTGTATTCAATGTCTCCTCCTTGAAAATAAAGTTAATAGTTAGTGTCCATTAGTACCAGGACCCTAATCAAGGCTTTACAGAGTACATTGTTGTATTTTTTAAGTTTCATGTTTAGAATCCACATACATTCATGGAAAGAGGTGGATGGCAGGTGTTAGGGTAATGTGTTGGTGTCCGCTTTTGCTTCAAACCTTCTCCTATAGGTGTCACTGATGCTCTCCTTTGGGGAGGGCTGTGGTCATTGACCTCCCAATCCCCTTCATGGTAAGCCTTTTCTGATGATGGGCCCTGCCTACTCAGCCAGCCATGGAGAAACAAAGATTACACACAGGCTTCCCTGACTAAAGATGCCAGTGAGCATCAAAGTCAAATGGGAGCTTCACATAGCCCCAGGCACCGAGAGATTGCCACTCTGGAATCTCACTCAGTAGGATTTTGCTCTTTTATAATGTAACATCTTCTCAGCAGCTCCTACTTTTCAGAGCAGCCTTGCAGAAAAGCAGTTGGAGGTCTGTTTCTGTTAGCCAAGAACTCACACTCACAGCCTGCCAGAAAAGGTGATGCATCTGTTTATAAGCGAGGTAAGGAAAGAGCTTACTCTATCCATTGGCACAATCATTCCAGATGCATCTGGTGGGACAATTTTGGGGCTGACTGCAATCTCTAGAAATGCATTCTTCCCTGGAAAACTATTAGCAAGGAGGGACAGGTGAGTAGGGAATTCAAACAGACCTTCCTTTTACTTCTGTTTGAATTTTTGTGAATATCTATTAACAACTTGCCTTTGCATTGTTCCCCAACAATTGAAGCACAGCTGAATACTCAATAGAAAAATAGAAACTGGATTAGCCAATTGACTCCAGCTTCTATTTAACTACCAATACATGCAATGATGTCCTCATTAGTAAGTATTTGGTGGAAAATATGTAAACATATAAATAAACACTATTTGAATATCTCCAAACTAATTTTTGGAAGTAGGTAATCAATAATTTCCCATTACTTTCTTTTCTCTTGTCTTTCCTTTTCTCTCCTCCTCTTCCTCTAAATATTTGTAAAGCCTCTTATGCATAATTCTAGGCACATTGTACCTCTAGGAAAGGACTTTCCATTCATATGTGTTGACAAAAAGAACATTCAATTAAAAAAACTAGAAATGACCCCGGTGTGTTATTACATGTCCAATAAATGTTGCTGTTGTCATTTGTTGGGAGAAGGGAAGTCACTGCTAACTTGTAGTGGTCAGGAAACACTTTAAGAAAGTGTACAATTTGGATACATTCGGAGGAGAAATACCTGGGGAGGGAGTTAGACGTGGAGTTGGGGTAAACATTATGAGGAAAATCTAGCTATGTGCTTTGTAGTAGTTTTGCTGCTACACTACGTTACTACAGATAGTTAGTGTGAGTTAGCAGAAAGACTGACAGATAATTGAAATATTGGGCAAGTTAGTTTGCCTCCCTGAGCATCAGTCTTCTCATGTGTAAAATGGGAGTAGTAATGCTTACCTCCATTGAGATGCTATCAATTAAGTGAAATAAGTAATGAAGTAAAGTACAGAGCATGAAGCATGCAGCCAGGCCCTTTTCTGCGCCTCCAGTGTAATAGATAAAATCATGGAGGTCTTTGTGTGATGAATTTGGACATATTTCTACTGGTCTTTGTTGATGAAAGTTGTGATTTATAGGCAGTCTTTATTCTATATTAAATACACATAAACTACTTTCAACCATCTTACAAGTGGCAGAGTGTGAGAAGCTATGTACGATATTAAATTTCACTTGGATTATTTGAAATTTCTCTTAATTTGAGCAGAACTAGCACTAGTAGAAAGAAAGAGCATGCTGACAAAATTAGTGATGCTTAAAAAGTGCTTAGATATCACCCTGGGGCTTTAGGGGGGTTGCCTGTATTACGTAGGAAAACAACTTCACTCCTAACCCAATGTTGTAGAGTTCTGAAGGAAGTAACTTAGGGCTTGTTGAGGTTCTAATTACACATCACTCTTGTTTATTCATTAAAAGGAGTCTCCAGCAGGCCTCTGTGTAGCCAGACTTTGGTAGTGCACTCCTAAGTACTTTATGCATCAAAAAGTAATAAAGTATCTCTTAAAATATGACATAGTCTAATTTGACCACTGATGTTGATAATCTGGCCTCTCTCCCTTCTTTTTTCCTTAGTTATTGAAGATCTCTCCCTTTTCCTGGCCAGAACTCTTGTGAACTTCTTCCTTCACCACCCCCTGAGCTCCTTTATCTTCCATTGTTTACCTTCCATGGAAGAAGGTTAAATGTACTCAGTGGCTCTTTTGCCTCCTTAGCTAACATGAGAAGGATCTGTTCTTTTACCTGAACTCTAACAAAAGGAATTCCACATCTCCACTGGAGGTTTGAAATGCAAATAAACTGAGAGTAGTTTTCATGTCACAGATTTGGTTTCTCTGCTCCCTTCCCTTAGGAAATTGTATTTTTCTTTGCCCTGGCTTTTACCTGCTCCCCAGCCCTCCATCTTGCCTCAGGCATGTTGGTTCTCTGGCCCTTGTTTCTTTTTGAGATCATTAGATTTCTTTCATGTTAACTGTTGCTGCTTCCAAGACCCTCACCTTCCTTGTTTTTTAGTGTGATTACTTTTGCTAATATGCTCACTGTCTACCATGCCCCTTCCACTAAGCCTTCAGCAGCCTTTGCTCTGGTCCTCCAGAAATATTTCGTGAACGAGGAGCTGACCTGGGACAATGCCAATTGAACAAGTGCCATGGGCTGAGTGTGTGCCTCCTGGCCAATCAGTCTTCCAGCCCGGGTAAGAGCTCATTTCCTCCTGATCCTTGACACAAGCTTTCCTCACTTCATGAGTTTCTGATTAATATTCGGAAAGAATTTTCTCTGATGGCATTAGTGGGAAATCAGACTGTCAATTTATTTATACCCAGCCTCAGGGCAGAACCACATGTGTGGGTAAAGCTATTAGATGCAGAAAATACTCTGTGTGTGTTTGTATGTACACATATTGACTGGAGGTGACGTTTAGAGTGGAAATCCATTGCCCCATGGGTTGGAAAATGACTCACAGTGGGATATAAAAATGCCAGAGAAAGATTTGGTGTTATTGCTAATGGAGGTCACATTTTCAAACCCTGGTTGATGGTTTTCCCTAGAAATGCTGTGTCCTCTATGGATAATCACAGTATCATTTATGAGTGGACTTGCTCGGTCCAAACTTAAGGTGGTGGCCTAATCTCACATCATAAGGAAGGACACATCCCTCGTAAATCTCCTACTTCTGAGATTGACAAAATGGGCTACTGCCCTGGGGTAGACCAGAACAGGAAATAGGGAGCAAGGGCTTCTGATGGGCCAGCAGTCATGGTGTCTTGGTGCGAAGCACCCTGGATTTAGGTTTAGGGGAGCTAAGTTAGGGGTACAACTCTCCTGCTTATTGAAAATACAGAGATAAGATGCTCAATTTCTCTCAAACTCATTATTAGGACTGTTGTAAAAGTTAAAATATATACATATACACACATAAGTAGATATAATTTATATGTGTATATACTATATTGTATATGCATATATGTATATATATGTGTGTATATATTCATGCATTTATGTATGTATAATGAAAGAACATGATCAGCATAATAATCCAGGTTGGGTTGGATTCCCTTAATGTATTCTCATAGCATCCTGTAGTTTTTGGTCACAGCACTTTCAAAACTGTAATGAAACAATTAATAATGTAATGCCTCTCTAGACTAAGACAATTATTAAAATGACTCCTCTAGATTAAGTTCTATGAGGGTACAGGGATTTTGTCTTTAGCCTGAGAACAATGTAACAATGTCTGACACTTGGAAAGAACTTACTATATATTTTTGCAAAAATGAATGAATAGTAAATGTTAATATTTCTTAAGTCTGAATAGAAATGAACTCTATTAAGGATTTTCTGTGACTAATGGACATTGACACCTCTATTGGTCTGCTTTATTTTCATTCTGGATTAAGTAAGAGTCAACAGTATCCTAGGTGCCCATTTAATTTTTAACCATCTAGCAAAATGGAAATATGAACCCTATTTTAGAGCTGTGATTCTTACAGCCTCCTGGACCTTGGTTTTGGCCAGTGTGTCTCATTTGTAGACTGACTCTTACTTTGACACATAGGTATCAGCAACACTCAGGATTGCAAATCTTATATGAACATGTGGATACATAAAGTCATAGCCAGAGTTCCTAGGCTGGTGGGGGTTTCTGATATTTGGCCCATCACCCCATTAATAATTTAGCACTTGTTAGGCCATGCGTTTGGGATTTGATTTAGCGAAAAAATGTGGTCACAGAAACACTAAGGAGAGCAATCCTCCATGTTGGCAGGTAGAGATAAATCATAGAATGTTAGAACATTCTGGAGGAAAGCTGTTTGGGATGTAACACCAGACATCATGCAGATTCAATGGAGGTTATAGTGACATTCCCTTCATTTATGCAGAATGTGTGTTGGCTGGCTGTACTACACAGAGAGCAAAGGCGGGTATTCACGAAGACAGAAGTAAGCCATGATCTTTTAATTAAGAAAAGTTCCTGTCTCATTTATTTCCTATTTGTTCCCCCTCCACATCCGTTTCCTAAAAAGGGTCATAGAAGGCCTGAAGATTTCTAGATTCTTGATCTTTTTTCCAGAATTTACCTACCTGTTCCATGTTTCACTCCATCTGGCCTTGAACTTCCACTGAATGGCTATGTAGCAGTTATGCACTAATAAACAGTGCAAGAATTGGTGTTACTTTGCTTATTAATGGATACTATTTAAAGAGCCATTAATAAAAAGAATATCAGTAATTGTCAGATTGATGGATGAGATGATTTGAAGCAGGGAGACTTTTGGCTTCCATAAGATAAGACTCTGCCAAAGGTGAGGACTGTGAAGGTAAAGGTCATACAATCTAGACCTGCAGGTGGATCTAATATAACCTCATCTACGTGCCCAATATTGGGGTTTTCTTTTCTGTCTATAGCAACTGTTGTCCCTTTGCAGAACTTCAGCAGTATGCTCCTATCTTTTGCTACCTGCTGCAGCATCTTGAATTTCCAAGTCTCTTTCATTGACAATACATCCCAGTTCTTTTGCCAACCACAGGATCTAACCTGAACACTCCCCCTTTTGTAAGTAAGAATGAGACAGCTAAACAAGGTTGGAGGCAGGCAGGAAGAAGACAGGACTAATTGGAAAAGGTTTCATTAAAAAATAAAACATTTCTCCTCATTTGAACTGAACAAAGTCTGCTAACAAGTGTTCTGCCTGGTGGGGTTTCCAGTTGTTCCCTCCTGAGCACTTGAGTATCAAAGTTGTATGGGCCCATGGTAGGACTGCTTGCTCTGTTTCCAGGGCAATTACAGCCTGACAGTGCCCAGGTCTGTTCCTGTTTTTATTACTATTGTTATTACTTACCTGCTCATGGACTTTGGGGGCCTCTCTACACAGATGCACACCCTGGGGAATCACAAAGCCACAGGCACATTTTTAGCCACGGCTTGGCAGTTCTTGGATTGATATGAATTTAGCACATTCCCTTTATCTAGTAAGCAGAACCGTAGATGTGTTTAGACTTAACTCCCACAAGAAAGAGGGTTTCCTGCAGAAAATGTCAGTTTTCCACTCCAGGCAAGGAGCAGAAAGGAGGGATGGCAGTATCTTCATTTTCATCTGAAAAGATCTATGGGGGCCAATTGACCGGGACTTCCTGCCTGACAATGGGCAGAGAGACATATTCATTGTTAAACTGCTTGGGTCCTAGACTTCCATTATTGCTACAGCTATACATAAATACATTTATAAACAAACATACAAATAAATAAATTTACCCGTTAGAGCAATCAGAATGCTTTGCATTCTTGTGTGCATGCTCGTGTTTCAAAAGGTAACATATACACGTCTCATCCTCTCTTCAAATCTACTTGCACTTTGGTAGGTGACATTTGCTTAAAAACAGAGTAAAGTTTTAGAAACAATCTTTTTTCCCTTAAAGTTAATTGTATTACTAATCCAATATAGTCAATACATGGTTTTTTTTTTTTACTGATTTTTTAAGTTCAAACATTTTAAAATTAACCATTATTTTTTAATTTACTTGTAGACTCAATATGAGTTTTATACAGCAATCTCATTGCTTTTAAGACCTGAATTATTATTTTCTCTGCATTTGGTCAGGCCTCATTTACTGAACTGAATATAGAATTGTTATATGCTTTTGGTCAGATATTATCTTTTAGATCATAACAGCAAATTCTAGCCATGCATAAATCTGCAGACTCTAATGCGTATTAGCCTCTCTTCCTGTTTATATTTGTTTGTTCTGAGTCTCTCCTTCTCCAAATTATTCAGTCAAGCAAAACTTGAAGGAAAATAATAATAGTATCAATGAAGGAGAGTTTTAGTGACTAAAAATGCTCAGAACTTGAATGCCTACAGGAGCCAAGCAGGTAATGTAAATTCAGGGACTGAGAAAGTGTAAAACAGTATGTACTTAACTGCTTATGTTGCTACACCTACTTAGCTCTTTCACCTTTAAGACACTGTGCAGGGACAAGCAAGCAAAAGATGTCTGTAAGTATACACGTCCCAAAGTCCTAACGTAGAGAAGCTTCAGATATTAAAGGCAAATCCTATTTTAGTGTATGTTTTACCTTGGGGATAAGATCCTTGGGCATAAGATCCTTGGGGATTGACATTTCTTATCCCCGTCAATGATCCTTTAAATGTCCACCCTGGAGGCTAAAATGACCCTGTACCAAACACTGTGCTAGAGATGTAGAAATAAAGGCAGTTGTCAGACTGGAGGCAGGCACATGCGTCACCCTCAAGAATTGGGACCATGCTTTTTCCCCAACTCCTAAAACAGAGTCATGTACGTAGTAAGAGCTAATTCAATGGCCATTAAATGAATGAATGAACAATGGGCTCCCATAATTGTTTACTGGAGATAATGATGCTCACCCAGTCCAGTTAGCAGAACTAGACTGGGTTAGCATCATTATTTCCAGCAAATAATTATAAGAACACTGTAATTCTTCATGAGGCCAAGGACACCTCTTAAAAAGATACCCATGCACAAATGTACATGCAATAATAGGAGAATTACCGACATCCATGGACCCTCATTGGTCAGTGAAACCCAGTTAAAAGCCTTTTTGCTACAGCAAGCAAACAGAGAAACTGGAGGTAGGGAGCTGAGAGATGGTTCTAAGTGTGGTGACCATGCTAAGATCTCATCCAGGTACAGGGCTCCATACCAAGTTACTCTCGTGGCTCTGAGAATGCCACATTACTTCATCTCATGTTCTGCCCAATTTATCTGACTAGTCAAATGAATCATTTTGGGGACAATTTCTCTATTATCTGCTCTAAGCTCTAAATTTTCTTTCTTCAATTCAACTTCCACTTTCCATATAAATTATGTATAATGGGAATACTAATCTTTTATCTTACCTCATTCAACAACTTCAATTATGTAGAGGAATAAAAGCTCTGGCTTCCCTTGAATGTCAGCTCTGAATACTTGGCCTTTCTGTGTTTTATCCACATCAAATGACCAGGTAAAATTGGAGAAAAATAAAGATTTCAGCTGAAAAAAACAGAAGCAAAACTAAGCAAAGATGAGTGGCATTTATATATCCATATAAATGTGCGCGCACGCACACACACACACACGCATATTTGTGATCTTTGCAGATTCTGCTATGCCTCTGTGTGTAATATTACATATTGCATAGGGAAAAAGTGTCTGAAAAAATTCACTTTTATGGAGCATTTACTCTGTGCCTCCATGCAAGGCATGTGCACTTTATATCTCATTTAATCTTTATAGAAGCACTTAAGCAGTAGATAATATTTTCCCATTTTTAAGAAGAGGACATTGAGCTTAAAGAGCTTATGTAACTCGAAAGTGGTCATTTGGACAGAAAGTTGGAATTTAGATCCCGGAGAGCTGACTACCAAAATACTCCCTTTTTGCTACTTAGAGAGATCTTGTTGGGGAGTGTATTTCAGAGCAGTGCTACTCAAAGTATCTGGTCTATGAGCTGTTGATTCATTGGCTGCTGCAATGATACAAGGAGCTTGTGCTCACGATCCCAGTGCCGTCTTCATTGACAAAATCAGCTGAACTAAAAACAGATGCTTAGTTACATGATTGATTTATATTCTGGCTTAGGCTTCTTATTTTATCACAAATAAAAGTTCATAACTATTTCATAGGCAAATGCTAATCTGCAGACCACACTTTGTGTAGCCCTGAACTTGACTATTATGGTCCTCTTACCCAACAAAAACTACTAGCCATTCAGCATGACCAGTGAAGATACGCCTAGTGGACCACTCTCTTGGCAGACACCATATGGAAGATTAGGGAGGTACAGCTTCATATTAATATTATTTCACCGTTTTGAAAATAGTTTTGATTTGTGTCTTATCCCCATCATCTTCCAAGAATACTGGATGGACTTGAATGAGCTGCTGTAGGGCTTGGAGGTCTAAGTAAAGGTTAGGATTGATATTCCACTGGTTTTAACTGGCGTGACTATACCAATTGATAGTGCATTACAAGACTTCCACACCTGTGGGTTAATGGCGCCTGCTCACGCCCACCAAGTGAATCCCCTACCCACTACTTCACTATCCTGTTCTTCCCCACACTTCTTCCATGATCCCCCAGGACTTTATTGAGATTCAGAAACTGAAGGGTTAAAGCCAAACAAAGCAGAACTCTGCTCCATTGCTGTGTCCAGCTTCTGTTCTAATTGGTCGTTGTCCTTTTCATTTGAGTTTCTCAAAATGATGTATGTAACCATGGGGACAGCAGCACCTTTCTCCTTCCCTCAATCTGTGGTCTTAGAAGGAAAGTGCAAAATTAGGTCTGAGAGAACCCATAGAGACCCAGGTTTAGAGAGATTACTCCTGCTAGTCACCACACAAGGTAGCTGCAGGTAGGTTTCAGAAGCCTGGGTATGGAGCTCAGAGAGCAAAGGGCCAAAGAAGATGAGTACAGGGGACAGTGGTCACCACAGTGAAGGGGAGGGAGGCAGGCTGTTGCTGCACAATACTGGGCTTGTGCATGTCTCTGGTGCCATATTGAGTTTTTTAGTGAAGACATGAGAAAAGAGAGAGGGAATCTGGAACTTAGGGGGAACATAATTTATAAGAAAAGCTGGTCTCCAGATCTGCAAAAGCTCTTGGTAAACAAATACATGAAGTGTAAAGCCTCTATTGAAATGGACAATTTAATAGAGTCAGGGGACTATTTCTGTCACTCTGGCTCTAGTGCTACTTAATTATATAACTTTTTAAATGCAGTTTATGCATCTAAAAAACAGAGTTTGGCTTGATCAGACTCTAGGCTATCTAATGATACAGTCTCTGATTCACATTTACCCTCTATATGCATCCTCAAGAAAGACATGGAAATGTGATCACAGAGGGTCTAGCGGTCTGCTCTGGTCATTCATGGTGTAGGGACAATTTCACCAATAAAAGACCCAAAGGAAGGTCCAGCGTAGAAATGAAGGACACGTTTGAAGTCTAGCCCACACCTTCAGCCCTGCTATGCCAGTGAATATATGGCCTTTTTTGCAGTTACTAAGGAAACAATTGTCAGTAATGGATTAGGAAACCTGGGCTGAAAGGACACACACAGAGGGGGCTTTGTGCGGAGGAGCCCATCAGATGAAATCTGGCAGAGACACCAACATGCTTAGTGATTGATCCAGTCCTCAGCATGAAAGCATTAGAGTCCATTTGATCAGGTCGATAAGTGGAGAAGCCACAGAGCCCATCCGCCAGTCCTCATGCTTTCTTCTCTGCTACCTATTAGAGTTCACAGATCTGCATGGCCGGATTGACTCAGTTTTAACATCTCTGTTGGGTGCATGTAGAGGCAGGGGATATACACACTTAATTCAAGTTCAGAGCCTCTCCAAACCTGTTTAAAACTCCAAAAGTCACTGTCTTTCAACTCATGCTGGCTCTTTGTAAAGGTTCTGAGAATGTTTGGAGTGACAATGCTAAGGAAATAGATGTCTCATTGCTATTTCTTCACCAGACCTTTTCATTGGGTGTTTACCTCCCCTGCCAAGTAGACACAAGCCTAGTGACCCCAAAAAAGTTAAGGGGAATCTAGGTGATACCAGGTAGTTCATGGGAAGGAAAAAGTAGGAACCTTAGAAACTAGATAGGCCTAACCAGCTTATTCCTTTGACTTTTGTTATTGAGCATTTAAATTAAAATATTAAATTTAAATTTAATGATTTATAAAAGTTAATTTTAAATTTAATTTTATTTATAGATTTAAAATCACATATTACATAAAATAACATCTTAATTCAGATATACTTCTTTCAGGCTTACATGCATTGCCGAAGGAAAGAATGACTAGCAAAAGCAATTACGTAATTTGTGGATTTAAAAAAAATAAGGAAAATGCACAAAGAAAATATTTAAATCATGCCACCTCATCATGCATTTCTAACCAGTTAACATTTTTGTACCCATATATCATTTTAAAAATTTAAAGTAAAATTGGGATAATAAAGAATATAGCACACTATAGTCAATTGTAATTTACATTATGATTATATCCCTATGACGTTGCCAATTTGAAATACATTATGATGTCAATATTTCCACAGTGTGAATTCACTCAAGTTTATCTGACTAGTAATAGACCGGTGCACATTTTGGATTTTCTCTGTTGCTCATCTTGCGATTATTTCCTTAATATTAATTTCTGAAATTTGTACTGTTAACTCCAAGAGTTTAAACACTATTAAGGCTTTTGAAATACACTTCCAAATTTTCCTTGGAACGAATGCGGTGGTATGTGCTTTTGCCAATGCTAGAATGTAACAGTGACTGTTTCTAGTCCATTTCCAGCAGACTATTATGATTTGGGGCTGAAGGTAAGCCTGAGACGAGAAGAGAATCATAGTATTTTATTGTTACATTAATTTACATTTTATATCAAAGCAAATTCACATTTTTTTCTCTATTGGAATTATGTTTATTATGTTGTTTCCATTTTAGTTTAGTTTGTGGTATTTCAGGCTATTTAGATATATTCAAATGTTATATATCCAATCATTAATATTTTCCTTTATGATTTCTTCCTTTGAAAATATGCACTGAAAAACCTTCTCCTGGTTTGGAGATGACAAAACATTAATATATTCTATTCCTTTTTATCATTAAATTCTTTGATCATTTAACTCTTTAATCAAAATAATTATTGTTTTACATTTTGGGTAAGATTTTTCCCTCAAATATTAACCAACTGCTTTTGAGTTTTTATCTTTATTGTAGTCCTTTTCCTGGTACCTGAAGGGCTCCTTTGTCAACTGCAAACCTTTATTTATCCCAAGATTTTTGGGCTTTTTGTATTCTTCCTTTGATCTGCCTGCCATGTTTTATATCAATACCAAAACATTTCATCATCATCACGTACAACAGCTTTTTCTTATCTGTAAGAGAAAACCCTCGTTAATAGTTTTTACTTTTTATTCTGGGATATTCTTGCCATGTATTCTTCCAGAGGGGAATTTGTTTTCCAAGTCTGAAAATCCCCAGTGGCATTCTGATTTCTTATGCTTTGATAGACTAATAGGGGGAGAATTCATATTGCATGGTCCTGGGCCTTGCTTTCCCAGAATTTATTTAGATGTTCCTTGCTGTCTCTTGGTCCTAGGATTTATCACATAACTCTTGGGATATTTATTAGTAATTTCATTCTCAGGTATTTTATAGTTCTGTGACTATTGTGAATGGAATTTTTATCATACTTAATAATTTATTTTGCTGGTTTAAACAAAGAAAATGGATTTTTGTATATTTGTAACCTATTTACTCAACTGTGGCCTTATCTCTAATAAATTTTGTCTTTCAGTTGATTTATTTGGTTTGTTTTAGGATATAATCGGTCTTCAAATAAAGATAATATGATTCTTCTTTTCTAATATGTATGACTCATTTTTTTCTTATCTTATTGAATTGTGTGGGTCTTGCCAAATATGGTAAATAACAGTGGTGAAAGCAGGCCATAGTTTTGGTGATAGTTTTAACAAGGACTGTGTTAATGTCAAGTACGATTTTGACAATTGGTTTTACGTAAGCATTTGCTGCTGTTATGGATAATAATAAGTACTTATATAATATGCAATGGGCCAACTACTGATCTCAACTTATATATTAATTCATGGAATTATCTCAGCAACCCCATGAATTAGATATTATTATGATTATTATAATTATTATTTCCATTATATAGAGAAAACCGAAGCACCAAAAAGTCAAAGGGCTTCCCCAGGACCCTGCAGTTAGAAGTGGAAGCATGAGGACTGTAACCCCAGCGATATGGGTCTTGGGGCCTGTGTTTACACACACCATGCCAGGCTATCTTCTCAGGTTTACAAAGAATCCTTGTGGGCTCATATGAGATGACTTGTTTCAGACATAGATGCATCCATCTAGAAGTTCCTGCTATTTTCTTCTGTTCTCTGCCCTTTATCTTGATATGTTTGGTATGTTAACATCTATACTAGCAGATTTCCTAATGATACCATCATCATGCCATTCTTAGAAAGATACTCTCTAAATCATGTATATTTTTTATATATTATATTTCTGAACATAAATTACTTTTTTTAAATTGAGATATCTATGTATCTATGTATCTATATATCTTTCTATGTATCTATCTATGAGATTGGCTTGCTGCCCTGTTTATGTATTAGTAATACAATAATCAGTTTTTGGTATTAGGATTATGTTAATATTTTAAAACAAATTATGAAACTTTTTTATGTTTATGATGTGGTTTGCATTCAATGTTTCCCCTTCTCTAGGTTTGTCTTCCTGAGGCTCCTACCCATAACATTTTGAGGTACAATACTTTCTCTTCAAAATTATATGTATCTTGCTCCACTGTCTTAGGTATTAGTAGTATGAATAAATATTAGATTGTTTAATTTTAGTTATTTATAAGGATCTTGATCCTTTTTTCTTTCTTTTCTTTAATCATATTTCAAATACTTGGAGATCCTGTTTGATATGTAAAGTCAGATATGTTTTGTACCATAGGTGAGTACTCTCTTCCTTCTCCTCAACCTCCTTTCCTTCCTTTTCTTTCTTCTTGGCTTCTGCTATGACTACCATACTATCTGAGTTTTAAATTCCAAATGGGAGCATATCGCTTTTTCCTAATCTCTTCTAAAATTCCTATTTATATATTTAGCTCATCATTTTTATCTTATCTGTTGTGTTAGTCAGTTTTGCATTGCTATAAAGGAATACCTGAGAGTGAGTAATTTATTTAAAAAAGAGGTTTATTTGGCTTACAGTTCTGCAGGCTGTACAAGCATGGTCACAGCATCTGCTCAGCTTCTGGTGAGGCCTAAGGGAGCTTTTCCTCATGGCAGATGTGAAGGGGGAGCAGGCATGTCACATGGTGAGAACAGGAGCAAGAGAGAGAGGAGCAGGTGCCAGGCACTTAAAACAACCAGCTCTTGCCTGAACTAAAAATTCACTCGTTCCCATGGGGAGGGCACCAAGCCATCCATGAGGGATTCAACCCCATGACCCAAACACCTCCCACCAGGCCCCACCTCCAACATTGGGGATCATATTTCAACATGAGATTTGGAGGGGACAAATATCCAATTCATATCATCTACCTTTGAGATATTGGAAAACTTCTTGAAGTTGTCTTCTCTGTAATAGATTTTATTTTCTACATTGAACAGTCTAACTCATGATTTTGGCCTTTAATTTAGGGATTGAATTTTCATCTCAATAGTGCTGTCACTTCTAATTGCTTATTGTTTCCTTTTTGTGCCTTTTAATGTACTTTCACCAATGCAATATACTCATTTCTTTTAGAAAATATAAACAAGAGATTTCCCAGATTTTTATCATTTCTGGCAGTAAATCTGTTTCACAAAAAGACATTTGTTTGGTATCTTCAGAGTGGACCCCTTTTATTTGCAATATTTCTTCATAGATTTAATATCTTTTCTCTGTGCATGTTTACAGAGGATGTTCAATGATGCTCTGTTTTATAAAAAGTGATTACCAGAGGTTGTTGGAAGACTTTGGGGGCAGATACTAAACCTTATTCACTTATAACTTGGATTTTGTAACAAAGACAGAGACCCATGCAAGGTTTGAGGATTGACTTGGGACCGTCACACAAAGCCAGGACCTCCAGAAATGACAACTGTGGTCAATGAGTTAGTAAAACTGCAATCTGCAAAGGGACAGTGTGCGCGTATTTGACTTTCTTGGCCATGGCTTTGGGTAGAGCAGTAAAAACGGGCAAAGTCTTCATTCATAATTTCTAAACACAGCCCTCCTTCAAGCAGATTTGGAATCACAATTCACATGTCCCTGTAGCCCAACAGGCCTCAAGCCAAAAATGCTGTCTGTAGTGGTTTCTGATTGGCAGTGTCCTCAAGTACTTAGGGGAGAAAAACAAAAGTTCCAGATGAAGAAAAGAGCACTAACACCAATCTACAAAAACAGACTTTAATATTAAAAAAAAAATACGTTTAGAATTTTAAAAATTATAAAATAATTGAGAAAACAGGCCTATACTATTGACACTCAACAGAAAAATCAAACTAATGAATGATGCCCATCAACACTGCATATGCAGGAATAATCAGTTATGGTAATATAAAATAACCACGGTTATATGTTTTTTAGAAATGGGTTTGAGATGAATGAGTTTACAAGTAGATTCAATCTAGTTGAAGAAAGAATTATTAATATGGAACAAAAATATGAGAAAAATCAGAATTTACTACAGTGAAACAAAGAAATAGAAAATAAGAAAGTAAGGTTAAAAGATGTGGAGGACAAAGGGAAAATAGAAAACATATGTTGAATATTAATTTATATTTGATTTCCTTGACAGAGATAAGGGAGAGGCAATATTCAAAAAGATCATGGATGACATTTTTCTAGAATTATTGAAACATACTAATTATCCTATCAATAAATCCCAAATAAAAGAAATGAAAATAAATTTAAATCTACTTCAGAAAATCCAAGATAAAGAGAAGATTTTACAAACTACTAACCTGAATTCCATCATTCATTTGTATGCATATATAATCTTCAAAACATTTTTTCCAGGTTGCAATAATTTCTTAAAGTATTCTTTAAAATTTCTGAACTATGTGGATATTTTCTTGATGATATTATAGAGCCTCTTCTCCTGGAAATGTTTACGTTTTCTTGGCAAACTATAGCAATAAAGTCTGAAAGTGTGGGTGGAGGGGAGTGGGGTCTGAGGACCATCACCTCTGCTTTCATTGCCAAACCTTTGGCAAAAATTGTATGACTGCCTGCTTTGTACCTTGACTTTATTCAACTTTATTTAAATCATAAGCATTTTTCATATTCTAAATGGTTATTATAATTATCATTTTAATAGCTTCCCTATAGTCCATCAAATTTATTCCATTACAATTTCCTTAGCCATTACTCCCCTATTAGACACTTATGGTTTTGTTTCCCTCAAATTTGGATTATTATATATAATACTGTCATAATATACATTTTTATGCCTATAGCTTCCCTTTTATTTTGGTTCAGTTTATTAGGAAGGGTTCCCTGAAGTGACATTACCATGTCAAATGTTACGGGGCCACTGCCCTGAAGGTCTCAATCAATTTACACTTCCACCAGGTATTTTGATATGTGCCAGTTTCAGCATGAGAGTCAGCACTAAGTATTATTAAGTTTAAAATATATGCTGGGTGCGGTGGCTCATGCCTGTAATCCCAGTACTTTGGGAGGCTGAGGTGGGTGGATCACTTGAGGTCAGGAGTTTGAGACCAGTCTGGCCAACATGGTGAAACCCTGTCTCTACTCAAAATACAAAAATTAGCTGGGCGTAGTGGCGGGCATCTGTAATCACAGCCACACGGGAGGCTGAGGCAGGAGAACTGCTTGAACCCAGGAGGCAGAGGTTGCAGTGAGCCGAGATCATGCCACCGCACTCCAGCCTGGGCAAGAAGAGCGAAACTCTGACACACACACACACACACACACACACACACACACACACACACACACGCGCACTATATAGCAAGCTTATATAATATAGTAAGAGAATATTGTATATATATTATATATGTAATAGTCTATCAATTTGCAGAGTGTAGAAGGCATTTTTATTTAAATAATGAAATGGAACATTTTCCCACATTTGCTTACTTTTTTCTCTTTTGCACACCAATTATCAGTATTTGTGCTATTTAAACATCTTTTTTGGACCTGATGTTTGTCTTACAGATACCTAACATAACTGTTCTTCTTTTGTGGTGAGTTATCAAGAAAAGCTGTTAAAAAACACAGAGAGGGTTGTTCTGGTTAGCCTTGCTTACTAATACTGTGCAGAGATAGGGACCTATATGCCATGAACCTTCTACCTTTCCCTCAAATTTATTTTTGTGCAAAATAAAACTTTGTTTAAGTCACTATAGTCAGACTTTGTTTTATCATCTGTGGAAAAAATTTCTAATTAAGACATCTGAGCTGGGTGAGAAGGGAATTGGATCTCTATTTTATTTATACTCACTTTTAAACATACCCAGAGCCAGTTTTATTCATCAACTTTCTACTGTGAACCTATGATAACTGACCAAAGTGGAGGTCAAAATTTCTAAATTTTATTTACCTGTTTCCCAGTTTATATCCAGAGATATGAATAAGTCTCCTGGAGTCAAAATAAAATCAATTTTATTTTTAATGCTCACACCATTTGACAATGGGAGAGCAAGATTTAAAGGCACTCACGTGCCCAAACCCAGAGAAGTCAAGTTCTACTTGACAGATACAATATGCATCTGAGAGATAAAAATCCATCCATGCCTCTCCACATACATTCATTTAGAGTCGTTATTTATCCATTTATCACATACTGAAGATATGACATTTGACAGGTGTGTGCTCCATGCCAGGGATGTAAAGGAAGAAACATACTCCTCAGTCTTTGCCTTTGAAAAGCTCTCTTCCACACCAGTGATGGGGTGTGAGGGGAGGTCATCTACATAAACAAATATATTTAGCCCAGGAGTTCAAGGATGCAGTGAGCTGTGATAGCGCCACTGCACTCCAGCTTGGGTGACAGAGCGAGACCCTTTCTCTAAAACAAAACAAATCAAAAACAAATACAATACTCAAATATGTTTTATACCATGTGAGAGTAAAAAGAAAAAAATAGAGTAGTAAAGAGAGATTAATAGTGAAGTGCAAAATGGAATATAAGGGCCTTGCCCAAGTCTCCACAGCCAATAAAGTGGTACAAGTTCCTTTAATCAAGGTCTTCTGGACTACTTGTTACAATGGCAACCATGACCTGAAATATGTGGGCCATCATCTGGGGCATCAAATTTTTTTACATTATAAAATACTATCATTTTAGTTGTTATTGTATAGAAGTTGTCTGGTATGACGAACTCTCCCTAACCTACCAGTATGGCATACACTCTGAGGTTTATTTTCCCGAAGGACTCCTTCTTTTAACCTCTACAGAGCACCTGTTATGTGTCTGCTGGAGGCTGGGGTTGCAAATGTGTCTGTGAGTGCTCCTGCCCCTGAGGGCCAGAGTCTTACTCTCACAAAGGAGAGTCTTCCTCGCCTCTCCTTTGCCATCTGTGAGGTGGCTGACTGAGCAGGAGGGTGTGACCTTCACTTTCTTCCAACCAAGCCAGCCATTCTAGAATTTTATAAAAGTAACCTGGAAAAAGGGGTGGGGAAAGAATCAGACCTTGGAGCTGTAGAAAAGAGACTGAGATTTCTCTCTCTTTAAAAAGTGATCTTTTCTATTGACTTAAGAAAAAAAACAACTTGTTCAACATCTGTCTTTCCCTTCTGGCTGCTGTCGCTTAAGGAGGAACTGACTTCCCTTAACTCTGAAGTAATGTCTCCTTTCTTTAGGAAAACAGGTGTCAAAACATGCAGCAAATCAAATTTTCAAACAGCTGAAATAAATTTGAGGATTTTCTACCTTTTTAGTGCTTTTAGCCAGGAATTCTTTTGTGAGGTTTACAATTTCCCAATTTGGAATTTTGTTTCTCCTTGGGGTGCTTTTGAGCAATCCTTTTGCATTCTTATTGCTCCATTCCTGTCCTCCATAATAAATCATTATTATTTGGATGTGAAAATCTATTTGCAAAAAAATGATTCACTATCGATTACTTTTTATATAGGTCAAATGTACTTTATAAACAGGAAGGCCTCCGGACCACACTGAATTCTGTTGTATTAAATATCTTTATAGGAAGAGAGAAAGATAAATTGAGCTAATTTTGATCAATATTGTGACTGTGAAATATTCCTTATCACCAGATGCCTAGGTATGAAAGGGAGAATTATGATTCCATTTTACAGATGAGAAAATCAAGGCAAATAGCGTTCACTGAGCCCAAGCCCCCACAGTTAGAAACTAGTGAAACCAGGATTCACACTTAAGTCTGATCTAACTTCAAAAACCACACACTTTCTAGCTCACCACAGTGGAGTCTCTTATAGTCGCTACACAGCTTTTTATGTTGAGTAGTCAGGCCTGAATTTATTTGTTAGCCTCTGGTGCTTACTAGATACTAGGCCTTGGATAAGTTAGTTGTATTGATAAGTCTGCATCTCCTTATCTGTGGAATGGAAAAAAGAACAATCTCTACCTCATAGGGCTTTGGTAAGGATCCACTGAGTTAATGCAAATCAAAAAGCACAGAAGGTTATCTGGCATGCAGTAAGTGATCAATTAAGTTTTGTCAATTGTTATTATTATCTGTTTCTTCATGAATTATACTATAGAGTACATGTCATGATTTTGCTTTCATGGATATCTGAGTACAGCTGAATAGGGGGTTCTAAATGAATGCTGTTTTTTTTTTTTTTTTTTTTTTTTAAAGTTTCAGTGTTCAGTATTTATATATGAAAGATTTCCCCTACTCTTCTCCATTGGCTGATAAATTCAGAGGAAGGAAAAGGCATCTCTTAGTAAGATTGTTTATGAACTTTTTTTTCAGCAGTGAAAAACCGTTGTAAAAATACAGATAAAAGCATTGCTGCTTTGACCATGGTGTGGGAAGGGGACAGACTCCTGGATCTCCATGCACCCCACTTCCCTTTATAACCCCTACCAGCTCATTATTGTCATGGGGGTATTTCTGGGGAGCCCTGGATGTTGACATCACCACCAATCCACAATGCACACAACAGAACACAATGGACAGCGACTGACAAATATAATTAATTCTCACTGTCTGAAAAAGGCCTGTGTGTAGGAGTCCTTCTTCCCAATCTTCATGTGTCTCCACTCAGCTCCCATTATACATTGTCATGGTTAATGCTTTGTTTAACTTGCAGGGTCTACAGTTTGGTACCAGAGAACTGGAGGAGATGGGAGCCATGTTCTGCTTGGGCCTCCTCATCCTGGAGCTCAAATCTGCCAGCTGCAGCCATCAGCTCCTGGCTCGAGCTGCAACCCTGCTGAGTGCTGAGGAGGAGGCTCTGGACCAGCACCTCCAGCGGTAAGATGCTCCCAAGGGCTCAGAGAAATTTGGACCTTGGTGGTTCCATTGCTGAATATCTCAGTAATGAAAGTCGAGTGGACCTAGGGGTCTTTACACAGACAAAATACAGGAGAACTGCCAAGTGAAGGTAGGTGCAGTTAGGCCCTATTGGATGACCCAAACCAGGGACATATCATTTCCTACTGATGATAAAGAGGATGCTGCCTGTTCATACACATATATGCAAATCTAAAACTATATGTATTTATACATATTTCTAGGTAACGCATTTTACTTATGATAAAGAAGATGTGGCTTGGTGACACACATGGATATCTACATGCACTTATATTTTCCAGTTCTGTGTTTATATGTATACAGATAACATTTTTGAGCCATTACTCAGAAAACAACAATGGCAATCTCATTGGCAATATCTAGGCACTTGGAGACAAGAAATGTTTTACTCTCTTGCCATTCTCAAACACCATAGTTCCTTCTTGGAAGATGAAGGGAACCACTTGAAGATGATTAACGTATTGGCTCAGAGAACCAGACTCCCAGCCACAGCAGGGAAAGGCTGGATCTCTGAGAATCGTGGGGATTGTTAATGAGCCAAGGGAAGGAGAACCGTTATCCAAATGAGCCCTTTTGATGCTCTTTCCGGTTGAGAAATATTTTAGATTTGACCAAAACAAATTCAGGGGGCAAGAGGGGAAGAAATAATAGGTATATGAGAGAGGATGGAGGGGAGTCCAAGAAGCCAAAGGCAGCTAAGTCATTGCCCACACTTTGAGTGTCAGAATGGATGGGAAAATTGAGCTGTTGGGAAAGTGTTTCCTGGTAAATGAGGAGGCATCTGGTCATGCACTTCACATCCAAAGGTAGAGAGAAAGCCATTCATCCTGGGACCATCTTATTTCTAGCTCATTTTCATGAATTTTCCTCCTGTTCCTGTTGGGCGGCTGTTGCAGTGTGACTTCTTACCCAATGGCCAGTGAAGCCTAGAAAGATGTAGCAGTATGCCTTAATACTGCTTTGGAAGGCTCTGGTTTTCTGAGACTTGATTATCTAAATGCAGTAATTAACTTGCTCACCACACTGGGCTATAGACCATAGACTACAGAAACTTAAATTTAAGTGCAGGGCTCTTTCCTCCATAGAGCTGCTGCTGCTGATTTCTTTTGGCATCACAACCGCTTCCGCCTGCCCTGGCCCCTTCAACACCCCTCAGTGTCTGAAGGCTTCGTGTGTTTGGTATCATTGTGGTGTTTTCAGACTCTCCCTCTGACAGCAAGCACTTCCACCTGCCAGCATATATATTTCAACTTGTCTTTTCATCTTTTCCTTTACTAAGCTATCTTGGGTGTAGGCATGCCTGGATTTTTTTTCCTTCTTTCCCTTTTTCCCCCTCTCTCCTCTGCTGCTCATTCAGGGAAGATTGAGCAGAACTGGCATTGCTTGCTTTGGTCAAATTGATTGTGCCCATCTGTTTGATCAAATGCAGTGAGGATTAGTTGCCTGCAAACTGGAACAAAAAGAAATCTATCAAAGAAATGCCTTTTCTAATTCAAGTCTAAAGAATTTGATGTCAGGCTTCAAATACAATGGCTGCTATATAGGTTATTATAAGGAGATAGTATTATTTGCCCCTACCTTTCCACACCATTTCACACAACTATTAGTTTTTCAATTGCATCCTGACCAAGGGGATTGAAGCTAGAGGTCCTTCCATGACCTCTGACCTTTCCTAGGCTGGTGCAGCTCCTTAAGGGCAGGATACCTGAACACAGGGTGTGATTAATATATCTACTTTGAATAGATTTGAATTAAGTTTGGCAGACATGGAGTTTGGTGGAGATCAGCAGGAGGGAAACTACCTATTTCACCCAGACATTTGTATGGTAATATATTTTCCTATTCGTTACGAAGCAGTTGACCACGCAGATTGTGATTCTTGCCAAAAGGACCTGAAAACTACATGGTTGTGAGGGAGATCACCCTGAGCATTTCTTGACCCCCAAAATATTCCAGCCAATAAGCTTATGGTCACAAAAAGATGACAGAGAGAACATTTATAAAATCTACTGGTTTAAAACCATCAATAGGTTTTTTGAGAACCATTTGATTAGTTTCTGAAGAATAAAGTTAAATCCTGAGATGTAATAATCAGCAGAGTGAAACCTAGAACTTTTGTTGGTATCAGGATTCTTATTGTAATACAAAGAGTGTAACCAATGTTTGTCAACACAAATCTGTGTATGTTTTAAAGAGGAGACCTCTACCACCCTCCTCCCCTCCTGCCTCTTCCTTGGATATAACAGGGTTTCCAGCATCCCACAAGAAGATTTGTGTTGTTGTTGCATGGAAGGAATTATGAATAACAAGGTGGGTGAGGGGGCTCTTCTCCAAAGATCTGCCCTAAAGAAATACAAGAATGGCTGTGTGCCATGGCTCATACCTGTAATTCCAGCACTTTGGGCCTAGGCGGGCGGATCATGAGGTCAGAAGTTCGAGACTAGCCTGACCAACATGGCGAAACCCTGTCTTGAACCCAGGAGGTGGAGGTTGCAGTGAGCCAAGATCGTGCCACTGCACTCCAGCCTGGGTGACAGAGGGAGACTCTGTCTCAAAAAAAAAAAAAAAAAAAAAAAAAAAAAAAAATGCAAGGATGTGGTACTGCATCCTCTCCTAGGCACACAGACAGCATTAACTCCTGGGGAGTGATCAGCCAGGAAGACAAAGTGTGGCTGCACACTGTGGACATCGTGTTTTCTGACAATAGGTTTCATGCTTCATTTACCATAAAAACAATTAGAGTGTAGTCAATATCCACAGAGCAACTCACCATTTTTCAAGATCAGAAGAGCAGAGATAGCGGATGTTTGCCTAGTGACTGACGCTTAAAATGAAGTACATGCATGCTTTGTTATGTGTTTCCTTTTGCAGTCTTCTTCTTCCCAGTTGCTCATTTCAGAAATGTCTGCATACTCATGAAAGCATCTTTTGATCTTTCCTTTCCTTTTGCTTTCTCCTTCCTGTCAATCTTATCCCTGGAAATAATTGTGTGTGCACTGCAGGAATGCTAAGCTTCTTCTTCAGGAGGAGCCGTTTATCCATTGTGACAGGTCTTTTGCAAAGTCATTTAAGTTTTGCCGAGTCAGCCACTGTTCTTCCCGATTTGTATCCCTCCATTGCCTCTTGCTCTTCTCAGCCGAGCCCCCCACCCTCCATTTGTCCCTCCACTAATAACAAGAGAAAGCTAAAGCTCAGAGCTTCAGAGCTGTGCCTCAGCAATGGCTCAATACCTCTCATGTTCTCCGAAATTATAGTCCTGTTGCTTTAGCCTGGGCTCACCTTAGTATCTACATAAACTAGGTTTGTTTGACGGGATAACACTAAAAGAATAAAAATTCTACATAGATCTTAGAAAAAAATGTTTAATAATTAAAAAAACGCTTGATTTTCATTTGTAAAAGTATGATTTTGTTCTTTAGAATGAGAAAATGAAATTAGGAAGGCAGACAAAAGCGCCCCTATCCCTGTCTCATCATCCTGATAACTACTGTCAACATTTTGGTGAAGTAGCTTAAATTATTTTTCTCGTTTTTAACTTAATCAGTTTATTGTTTTAAATTGACAGATAAAATTGTATGTGTTTATTGTGTACCATATGATGCCTTGCAGCACATATACATTGTAGAATGGCTAATTCTAGTAATTAACCTATGTATCACCCCACAAAGTTATCATTTTTGTGGTGGGAACATTTAACATCCACTCTTCTGTCATTTCTCAAGAATATAATATATTGTCATTAACTACATTCATCATGCTGACAATAAATTATTTGAACTTATTTGTAGGTTATATTTTTTACCTATAGATAAATAGACATACAGTACTCTCATAAACAATGTACTATAGTTCTTCTTTTTGCAGCTTTATAAACACTGGTTGTTTCTATATTAAAACCTTTGCCATTTTTAGGAGAAAATGGGGTGCTGTTTTAATTTAGAATTTGCTGTTTTCTGATGCAAATAAAAATCCTTCTATATCATGAGTATTCTTTTTTACAAATTTCCTAATCATGTCTTTGTGCATTATTCTGTTAACCATTCCTTTTTTTAAAGAAGTTATATTTACATTTAATTTTAATTTTTGTGTTAAAGGTACTCAACTTCTGTTTGTCTTGTATGCTGCAAATATTTTCCCCAAATTGTCATTTACCTTTCACATTTTTTATATGGTTTATTGACATTGAATGTTTTTGCTTTCAAGTAATTATGCTTATCACTTCTTTTCTTTGCTTCTCTTGCCTTGGATAAACCTATCTACCTCAGTTTAATAACAGATAAATTCACACCCACTGTTTATCTGTTATTGAACCAAGGTAGGCAGATAGTTTCATAGTGAGTATATTTACATATTATAATTTCTTTTACATTTTTACTATTGAATCATTTTGTATTTTTAAATAATTCACCTTTTATTACTGATGAGTAACGCCGGTTTATTACATAGTATGTACACATGCATATATCTGGGTATATTTTTTGGACTTATATTCTGTTCCATTAGTCTGTCTGCCAAGAGCACATAGTTTTTAATACTGTAGCTTTGTAATCTAAATGTATGATGTTGCAAACACCACCTCATTAGTATTTGTTTAAAAATGTGTTTTGCTACATTCCCTTCTTTATTTTCACTGATGCACTCTATAATGAGTTGTTAGCTGCCACTGGGATTTTAACTCAGGCAATATTAAAATTATAGATATTTTTGGTTTATTGACTGCTTGTCTATGTTACTTTTATAAAATCTGATATTTTTATTCACTTATTCAGATCTGCTTTGATGTTCATCAGTAAAGTATTGTAGGGATTCTTTTTGTATCCTTTTTATGTAGTTCCTGAATATATCATCAAAAACTTTTCATTTCAATATTTAAAAAAGTTTTGTTAATCTAAAAAGTGTATTTTTCACTACATTGCTTCTAAGTGCTTGTTTTAGTTATATAGGAAATTTCTGCGTTATTTATATATTTATTTGCAACTTCAATGAACTCTCTAGTTATACCTAAAAGTATTTCCATGGATTTTTCTGTTTGTCTGGATAGAAAACAGTATCATTTATAAATTTTGACCATCAGCTTTGCTTACTTCTTTTTCTTATCTTATGATCTTGGCTAGAGTTTTGAGACCAGTGTTTAAGGCTGAGGATTTTATGAGCATCCTCACCATAAACCTAACTTCAAAATGAGAATGACTCTAAGCACTTAAGAATTAAGTGGGCCGGGCGCGGTGGCTCAAGCCTGTAATCCCAGCACTCTGGGAGGCCGAGACAGGCGGATCACGAGGTCAGGAGATCGAGACTATCCTGGCTAACACGGTGAAACCCCGTCTCTACTAAAAAATACAAAAAACTAGCCGGGCGAAGTGGCGGGCGCCTGTAGTCCCAGCTACTCGGGAGGCTGAGGCAGGAGAATGGCGTAAACCCGGGAGGCGGAGCTTGCAGTGAGCTGAGATCCGGCCACTGCACTCCAGCCTGGGCGACAGAGCGAGACTCCGTCTCAAAAAAAAAAAAAAAAAAAAGAATTAAGTGAAATGGCTCTTGGTTTGATATTAATATTTGATATCTTCTTCATTATTACTATTTTTTCTTAGCTTATTAATTTAACAAAGTCCAGACTGGATGATTACTTTTATCAAAAACTTCTTTAGTATCTAGAAAAATAACTATTTACTTGAATTAATAAAATCTTATAGATTTTCTAATATTCAGCTACTTTACATTTCTAAGGAAAATGTATTTGGCTGTGATCTGAAATATTATTTTAATGTAGACAGTGATGTTACGTACTGTGAACTCAGGAGCTTTGTGCCTATATTTGTGAATGAGTGAAGTCTGTACTTGGTCTCTATTGTTCTATGACCTGGAGCACTTTAAATGTCCTAGGATACATCTGCACCTTGAGCATGTACATATTGCTTATAAAATCATCTGTGTTCTATTTATTTGAAACAAAAATATAATTTTTCCAATGTTAATTTTCCCAAATAAGAATTACCTATGGCATTTAAATTGTCTTATAATCATGTTCAGATCATTTTAAAATTCAACTTTGTGTTTAATTACTTGCATTGCTCATCTCTACCCATTCTATGCAATCATGTCCTCATTCTTTTTTCTCAATGTTGATTCATCTTACATTTTTCAGAGAACACCTTAAAAATAGTTTTTCTTTTTTAAAATGTAAATCAATGGAGTTTTTTGCATATTAATACATATGTGAACATCTTTCTCTTCCCTTTGCCTAGGAATTCTACATTCCCTGCCTAGAGATTTTATGGGTAACACATTAAAACAGTGTAGACGTGTCCAAATTTACTCTGGTGTGTAATCTTATGGTAGCCAGCCTAATTTTTCTTTCTTTCTATGTACCCTGTTTTTTCTTTTTCTTTTCTTTCTTTTTTTGGAGGGGGGGATGGGGGTATCTCTCTGTCCCCTAGACTGGAGTGCAGTGGGGCAACCTCAGCTCACTGCAACCTCCACCTCCTGGGTACAAGGGATTCTCTTGCCTTAGCCTCTTGAGTAGCTGGGATTACAAGTGCCTGCCATCATGTCTGGCTAATTTTTATATTTTTAGTAGAGACGGGTTTTCACCATGTTGGCCAGGCTGGTTTTGAACTCCTGACCTCAAGTGATCCACCCACTTCAGCCTCCCAAAGTGCTGGGATTACAGGCGTGAGCCACTGCACCTGGCCGCACCCTGTCTGTTCGACCTTCATAGTTGTAGTAGTTTCTCTTTGTTCCCTAACACAAAGATTATTTTTCTACTACATCAAAAATATTTCCTTCTTTCCTCCCTTCTTTCTTTTTTCTTGTGTGTGTAGTTTAGTTCCTTTTAATTGATTTTGAATTATGGACATTCTATTCCCTTGAAACATGTCTCAATTATAAAGGATCAGTGATGCCACCCCACGTCTTCATTATCTTCCTCTGAAGTGTTTGGTATCTGTTTTCTAACCTCTTATCTGTTATCTCTTCTTCTTTAATCCTTTTTACCTCCTTGCCCCAATTCATCAAATTCTGGAAGTTTGTCTCAAGTTTGCCCTCACACATTCAATTTTCTGCAGCATAGACTCTCTATTCTTTGCTGATAACATATTTTAATTTTGGTGAATTTACATTTGGGTTTCATTGCACCCATTCCTCATCTTTCATGAGTTTCCTTTTATTCATATTTGTACTCTTGCCAGCTCACTTTCCATTTGGATCAGTTATCTCTTGATTTATCATCCCATAGATTCCTTTTTGAAAAACAACTTTCCAGATACCTTCATACAGGCTCCATGATGCTTGTTTCTGTGTCCTATGGCTAGTCATTCCCCTGAAGTGCACCACTGCCAAGCTTCTGGAAAGGCATTGGCCTCCTTGTACTTTTGCAGGATGTTTCACCACCTCTGGGTTGTGCTTCTTACCTGTTCCTGCTCTTCCAACTTCTTTTCCTCATTTTTTTGTTTATTCATTTTGAATCATGAGAGCTCTGCCATGACTTACAATTATTCAATAATGAAGAGTTTATATGTTCTTTAAACCCTTTTATGGTCTAGCTGGATGTAGAGAGGTCCTCTTGTTTTAATAGAAAGTAACCTTATTTAGGTGGTGCTTTCTCTTCAGTAATTCATGGTATTTTGGCTTTTACTTGAAAGTACAAGGTTGGGGTGATTGTGTTGGAGAGGTTAAGGAAAGCGGGCATGGAGAAGTGAATGAAGATGGGAAATGCCCTACTAATATCTATGGGCCAAAATGGGAAATTTGGGATTGGAGACAATGGTTCCCATAAAGATCCCATTAGAGTAAAGCAAAGGATGGAGTCTTAGTAGAATCTTTGGTTTCAAGTTAACTTTCTATTTCCATCAATTCCAAATTAATGCTACATGACTATTCTGGTAATAACTCTCTTTAATTGTCTGCTGTCATCTTAATTCTATTCAAATTTTTAAAAATTAGCCCATAGTAGGAAATATCTGAGAATATTCTTAGCTTCTTTCTATAGTTGCAGGCAAATAAATGCTACACGCAGGGAAATGCTGGAATGGAACTCCACCTGGGAGTCATTATAAATTATGAGTATCACGTCCTGCTTTAAAACATTAAATGGCTCCCTAACTGATCAACGCAAGAAGAAGTGCTAATTTTAGGCTGGGAAAACAATAGCAAAAACAAAACAAGCAAACAAACAAAAACCTTCTTTCATTAGCTGTTAAAGAAAAGCAAAATCAAATATATTTTGGTATGATTTTATGCTGATTCTTCTATAATAGATAAATTAAAATAGTGAAAACCCAGTGTTCATGTATCTGTGAAGAAAGAGGTTTAGTAATATCATGCAGCTATTGGTAAATTGGTTTACTTTTCTCTGGAGAGCTATTTGGCAGTTCGTAAAAAGGCCCATAAAAATCTCTCATTTGATCCTATGTTTTCAGCTTACAGAATATTACTCAAGACAATAAACATAACAGAAAAGAATATTTAATATGTACATATTTATATAAATAGTACTTATTTCTCCACATAATTTTAAATAACTCAAATTCTTAGCAGTAAAAAAAAAGAACATTATTGATAATTTTCTGGACTACTATACTACCATGTAAATAATAGGTATATCAATTTATACATAAGATAATAAAGCAAACATTTATTAGGGCCTTACCCTGAACCAGATGCTGTGCTAAGCATTTTATAAATATTATCTCACTTAATCCTATAAATAATCCCATCTAGTAGATGCTATCATTAACATTCCCTTTTACAAACAAGGAAATTAAGTTTTATAGAGGCTAAGAAGTTTGCCAAATGTCATGAATATATTTAAGAGACTGTGCTGGCATTTGAATCTACTTTTGACTAACTCCATGGCTCAAGTTCTTATCCTTTATTATATTTAGCCTTTCAAATAATAGATGAAAACCAAAGCAGAATAATTAATGGTGTACGCATGCTGATTATGAGTTCAGCAACATACAACACTGACAGGGGTGGGGGACATTAAATGTATAATCTAAACTTAATTTAGTTTTATTAATTTCTTTCTCTTTACAGTTCCTTAAAGTATATGTTGGGTGCATGTATATCTGTGTGTGTTTCTTGGTAACTTTTAAAATTCAAAAGACTTGGGTTCATTTTGGACCATAAATATCCCTTGATTATTTTAATACTATTCAGGGAAGATTATTGTATACCATTATAGGTTGAATGCGTCATAACCCATGGCGATTACAAAAGAGAAAAAGATTGCAGACACCAACGAGTGAAAGTGCATTTTCTTCATATTGCATTTGCTGCTTACAAAATGTTACCACCTAATAACAACCATGAAAGTTAACCTAAAAGAATTCCTATTTTACAAGTGACTCCATGGGAGCCCAGGGAATCTAAGTGACTTGCTAGGTGTAGTTAAGTGATTTACACATTGCCAGTCAACGTGGGGGATCTCATTCGCCTCTGCCTCAGGCTCAACCAAATGAACTGCAGGTCTCTTGCCTATGAAACTATAAATACCTGAAAATAGAATAGGCTACCAGCCCCTGGAAAAGGATTTCAATCAAGAAACTCACTCTTACCACTCTCTATAGCAACTGCAGCCCTTCCCAGCCCTTGTCTTTTGTTGTTAATACTAAAAATTGAAGGCAAATAAAACCTTTGAAGTTTTCCCAAACAGGAGCGGTTGTTTTCATTTAAGAAGGCTTCAAATAGCCTGGCATGGGTGGTCTAAGTTAACTCAATAACTTTTCATTAATATTTACAGCATTACCCCTTTCTCTTCTTTCTATCTAATTCTTATTTCTTTTTATTAAGTACCCTGTGACACCTATGGTTCTTATAACAGAGCTAGTCCTTTAGTTCAAAGCCATTTACCTACGAGAGCTAATCTACCAGATGTGCTAGAGGAAAACAAAAGTGTAAATACAACAGTGAAGGCAAAGGAGAGAAGGAAGAGAGGGAAGGAGAGAGGGAGGGAGGCTAATGAACAGGAAAAGCAATCAAGGTATTTGAACTAAGAGATCCTTATGGGGATAAAAAGCATCATAGAATGTTTACATTTTTGGTTTGAAAGATCCTGAACTTAGATTACTAATTTAGAAGAAAGATAGTGCCTTTTAAAGTTTCTGTGAACATTCCACGTTTTACCTGATTTCTTCATCCTAGCCAATTGCCAAGTTGCCCTCTCTCAGGAAGGAGGGAAGTAAAGAACCCTAGCTACATTCTACTGTACCCAAGATGAAATAGTCTATCATTGCTTTCGCTGTCCTGTGAATTTCCATGAATTTCTCATGTTAGTACCTAGCATAGTTTTCTTTTTTTTTTCCTCTCCTTTTTTCTCTTCTTTTATTTATTTATTTTTTTATTTTTAAGACAGAGTCTCACCACATTGCCCAGGCTGGTCTCAAACTCCTGGGCACAAGCAGTCCTCCTGCCTTGGTCTCTCAAAGTGCTGGGATTACAGATGTTAGCCACCACACCTGACCCCTAGCATAGTTTAGATCATAGACACGTGGCTTAAATTCAAGGAAGTTTAATTCTGATTCAAAGTTTTTCTGGGATGACAAGCTCTGAGAATCTATGGAGGTGTCTTAACTTGTTTAGTCTCAGATTTTTTGGCTTTAACATTAGGGAATCTCCTTTCAGATCTAATATCGTACATTTATTCTCAAAGGTCCAGCCACTGACATCCTCACATTCTAACATCAGCAGTAGGGTTGCAATTCTGACTTCAAGATACAAAAGGCAAAGCAGTTGAATTATGCTAAGTGGCAAACAGCTTGTATTTGACTGAATAAAAATTAAATTTTATTTTTATGTTGACTATCCGGATAGATGATAAACAGAAGCTTACTAGTGCATAGGTAACAGAAAGGAGTTGTAAACAAGTAATGAGAAAAAGAGAGATGGAAACAAAGAGGTATGCTTAGAAGTGGACGTCAAGATATGTGGAAAATGATGTCAAACCAACATCCAGCATCCAAAGTAGAATCTGATACAAGATGACCCTTTACAAGGGACTTAAATGTTCTTACCAGGAATCTCAGTAGGTACTATTTTCTGTTTCTGGACATGGACACTTCAGGAGAAAGAAGTGATTACCTCTGCTTGGTCTTTTTAGTTTCTTTAGACAGGTTTGTCCAATTCAGACCTCAAGTATGTTCTAGTAAGCCAGAAAAAATATCTTCTATCATGTAAGAGCTCATCATAGACTTACTGACTCTGTTTGTGGTGAGAGATGAGCTTATTGGAAAATGAAGATAACTTAGCATAAGCCAATATTGTTTCAGTACGATAGGAATGGAAACTAAATTAGAGTCAATATGTTTATGATGTCTTGGCATTCATCATTTTATTATGTGGCTTTGAATCAGAAAATCTGACTAGCTCCCTATGCTTTGCCAGTGAGTAATAAAATAAGTAGAAGGAAGAGACGATAATGATATAGAATACCATGTGCCTGGAAGTGTGATAAAGATTTGATAGGCATTATCTTAAAGCAAGTTTAGAAAGTCATTATTATTATTATTATTATTAATTTTTTTAAAATTATACTTTAAGTTCTAGGGTACATGTGCACAACGTGCAGGTTTGTTACATATGTATACTTGTGCCATGTTGGTGTGCTGCACCCATGAACTCGTCAGCACCCATCAACTCATCATTTACATCATGTATAACTCCTAATGCTATCCCTCACCCCTCCCCCTCCCCATAATAGGCCCTGGTGTGTGATGTTCCCCTTCCAGAGTCCCAGTGATCTCATTGTTCAATTCCCACCTATGAGTGAAAACATGCGGTGTTTGGTTTTTTGTTCTTGTGATAGTTTGCTGAGAATTATGGTTTCCAGCTGCATCCATGTCCCTACAAAGGGCACGAACTCATCCTTTTTTATGGCTGCATAGTATTCCATGGTGTATGTGTGCCACATTTCCTTAATCCAGTCTGTTACTGATGGACATTTGAGTTGATTCCAAGACTTTGCTGTTGTGAATAGTGCCACAATAAACATACGTGTGCATGTGTCTTTATAGCAGCATGATTTATAATCCTTTGGGCATATACCCGGTAATGGGATGCCTGGGTCATATGGTATTTCTAGTTCTAGATCCTTGAGGAATTGCCATACTGTTTCCCACAATGATTGAACTGGTTTACAATCCCACCAACTGTGTAAAAGTGTTCTTATTTCTCCACATCCTCTCCAGCACGGGTTGTTTCCTGACTTTTTAATGATTGCCATTCTAACTGGTGTGAGATGTTATCTCATTGTAGTTTTGATTTGCATTGCTCTGATGGCCAGTGATGACGAGCATTTTTTCATGTGCCTGTTGGTTGTATGCATGTTTTCTTTTAAAAAATGTCTATTCAAATCCTTTGCCTATTTTTGATGGGGTTCTTTGTTTTTTTCTTGTAAATTTGTTTGAGTTCTTTGTAGGTTCTGGATATTAGCCCTTTGTCAGATGAGTAGATTGCAAAAATTTTCTCCCATTCTGTAGGTTGCCTGTTCACTCTGTCGGTAGTTTCTTTTGCTGTGCAGAAGCTCTTTAGTTTTCATTAGATCCCATTTGTCAATTATGGCTTTTGTTGTCGTTGCTTTTGGTGTTTTAGACATGAAGTCCTTGCCTGTGCCTATGTCCTGAATGGTACTACCTAGGTTCTCTTCTAGGGTTTTTATGGTTTTAGGTCTAACATTTAAGTCTCTAATCCATCTTGAATTAATTTTCATATAAGGAGTATGGAAAGGATCCAATTTCAGCTTTCTACTTATGGCTAGCCAATTTTCCCAGCACCATTTATTAAATAGGGAATCCTTTTCCCATTTCTTGTTTTTCTCAGGTTTGTCAAAGATCAAATGGCTGTAGATGTATGGTATTATTTCTGAGGGCTCTGTTCTGTTCCATTGGTCTATATCTCTGTTTTGGTACCAGTACCATGCTGTTTTGGTTACTGTAGCCTTGTAGTACAGTTTGAAGTCAGGTAGCGTGATCCTCCAGCTTTGTTCTTTTGACTTAGGAGTGTCTTGGCAATGCAGGCTCTTTTTTGGTTCCATATGAACTTTAAAGTAGTTTTTTCCAATTCTGTGAAGAAAGTCATTGGTAGCTTAATGGGGATGGCATTGAATCTGTAGATTACCTTGGGCAGTATGGCCATTTTCATGATACTGATTCTTCCTATCCATGAGCATGGTATGTTCTTCCATTTGTTTGTGTCCTCTTTTATTTCACTGAGCAGTGGTTTGTAGTTCTCCTTGAAGAGGTCCTTTACATGCCTTGAAAGTTGGATTCCTAGGTATTTTATTCTCTTTGAAGCAATTGTGAATGGAAGTTCATTCATGATTTGGCTCTCTGTCTGTCTGTTACTGGTGTATAAGAATGCTTGTGATTTTTGCACATTGATTTTGTATCCTGAGACTTTGCTGAAGTTTCTTATCAGGTTAAGAAGATTTTGGGCTGAGATGATGGGGTTTTCTAAATATACAATCATGTCATCTGCAAACAGGGACAATTTGACTTCTTCTTTTCCTAACTGGATACCCTTTATTTCTTTCTCTTGCCTGATTGCCCTAGCCAGAACTTCCAACACTATGTTGACTAGGAGTGGTGGGAGAGGGCATCCCTGTCTTGTGCCAGTTTTCAAAGGAAATGCTTCCAGTTTTTTCCCATTCAGTATGATATTGGCTGTGGGTTTGTCATAAATAGCTCTTACTATTTTGAGATACGTTCCATCAATACCGAATTTATTGAGAGTTTTTAGCATGAAGATCTGTTGAATTTTGTGAAAGGCCTTTTCTGAATCTATTGAGATAATCATGTGGTTTTTGTGTTTGGTTCTGTTTATATGCTGGATTACGTTTATTGATTTGCGAATGTTGAACCAGCCTTGCATCCCAGGGAGGAAGCCCACTTGATCATGGTGGATAAGCTTTTTGAGTATCAATCATTGATACTCTTTCTTCCAGATGATCGAATCGGTTACTGAAGCTTGTGAATTTGTCACATATTTCTCGTGTCATGGTTTTTATCTCTGTCAGTTCGTTTATGGCCTTCTCTGTGTTGGTTATTCTAATTATCCATTCTTCCATTCTTTTTCAAGATTTTTAGTTTCTTTGCGCTGGGTACATAGTTCCTCCTTTAGCTCTGAGAAGTTTGATTGACTGAAGCCTTCTTCTCTCAACTCGTCGACATCATTCTCCGTCTAGCTTTGATCCGTTGCTGGCGATGAGCTGTGTTCCTTTGGAAGGGGAGATGCGCTCTGATTTTTTGAGTTTTTTGAATTTCCAGATTTTCTGCCCTGCTTTTTCCCCATCTTTGTGGTTTTATCTACCTTTGGTCTTTGATGCTAGTGGCATACTGATGGGGTTTTGGTGTGGGTGTCCTTTCTGTTTGTTAGTTTTCCTTCTAACAGTCAGGACCCTCAGCTGTAGATCTGTTGGAGATTGCTTGAGGTCCACTCCAGACCCTGTTTGCCTTGGTATCAGCAGCGGACTCTGCAGAAGATAGAATATTGCTGAACAGCGAGTGCTGCTGTCTGATTCTTGCCCTGGAAGCTTCGTCTCAGGGGTGTAGCCCACCATGTGAGGTGTGAGGTGTTGGTTTGCACCTAGTGGGGGATGTCTCCCAGTTAGGCTACTCAGGGGTCAGGGACCCACTTGAGCAGGCAGACTGTCCATTCTCAGATCTCAACCTCTGTGCTGGGAGATCCACTGCTCTCTTCAAAGCTGTCAGACAGGGTCATTAACATCTGCAGAGGTTTCTGCTGCTTTTTTTTTTTTTTTTTTTTTTTTTTGCTATGCCCTGTCCCCAGAGGTGGAGTCTACAGAGACAGGCAGGCCTCCTTAAGCTGTGGTGGGCTCCACCCAGTTGGAGCTTCCTGGAGGCTTTGTTTACCTACTTAAGTCTCAGCAATGGCGGGCGCCCCTCCCCCAGCCTCGCTGCTGTCTTGCAGTTAGATCTCAGACTGCTGTGCTAGCAATGAGGGAGGCTCCATGGGTGTGGGACCCTCCTGGCCAGGTGCAGGATATAATCTCCTGGTGTGCCGTTTGCTAAGATCCTTGGTAAAGTGCAGTATTAGGGTGAGAGTTACCCGATTTTCCAGGTGTTGTGTGTCTCAGTTTCTAAAGGGATTCCCTTCCCCCTTGCGCTTCCCAGGTGAGGCGATGCCTCGCCCTGCTTCAGCTCTCAGTGGTCGGGCTGCACTAGCTGACCAGCACCGATTGTCTGGCACTCCCCAGTGAGATGAACCCGGTACCTCAGTTGAAAATGCAGAAATCACCCGTCTTCTGTGTCTTTCACGCTGGGAGCTGGAGGCTGGAGCTGTTCCTATTCAGCCATCTTGCTCCTCACTCCTAATTATTGTTTTATAGATAAATAAAAGGAGGCTTATGATGCTAAATGTTTGATAAAAGTCAAATCAGTATTATACGGCTGATCAGTGATTCAAATGCTGGTCACTGAATCAAAGTTTTTTCTCTTTTATTTCTGAAACACATTGCAAATGATTCTGAAAATATATTCATAAAACAGTTTCCAGGATGAAGTGGAAAAATTAGGCCATAAAATGTGATCTATATAAATCACTGTTCTTTATCAAAGAGCTGACTTCCTGTAAGTTCAGTACAAAGATCGTAATATCCTCCACTACAGGGAAACATACATGAAAATAAGTCCCAACATTCTAAACTTTTCACCCACTAGATGTTCAAGGTCAGGAAGTAGAATTAGTTGGACAGCGTTTGTTGTTGTTCTTGATCTTCGTGTATTTAATTACTTGTGGACAGCCTAGAAAAAGTGAAAGAAACTTCTCCTCCCCACTCTCAGCAAAGGACGTGCAATTATTTTTTAGGTCTACATAATATTGGCTATTGAATGTTTGCTTTTTAAAGGATTGATCTAGTTTTTCTAAAGAAGGCCTGGACAGTTTGAGTTATTCCATCTCCTATCAATGAAGTGCTGAGGACCTACAAGTGATTTGCATTCTAGTCTTAGCTAGTTTTTAACCACTCAGGTATTAGTGTGTGAAGAAATAGACACCAGGGAATTTGGTATCCCCATCAGAAAAATAGGAGTTAATGGCACTACTGATAATAGTAACTGGTAACTGATGTTTATTGAATGCTTAGCATATTCTAAGTTTTTTTTTTTTTTTTTTTTTGAGATGGAGTCTTGTCCTGTCACTAGAGTGCAATGGCATGATCTCAGCTCACTACAACCTCTGCCTCCCAGGTTCAAGTGATTCTCCTGCCTCAGCCTCCCAAGTAGCTGGGATTACAGGCGTGCGCTACCACGCCCAGCTAATTTTTTGTATCTTTAGTAGAGACAAGGTTTCATCATGTTGGCCAGGCTGGTCTCAAACTCCTGACCTCGTGATCTGCCTGCCTCAGCCTCTTAAAGTGCTGGGATTACAGGCATGAGCCACCATGCCTGGCCTCTAAATTTTTATTCATATGAATTTTTATCATCTCTCTCAACAAATAGTCATGAGATACATAATATAATTATACATATTTCCATTTGACAGAGATGAAACTGAGGCACAGAGAGTTTAAATAACTTGCCTAAGGCCACACAGCTAGTAAGTGATGAAGCTGGGATTTGAACTCTGGCAGTTAGACCCTAAGACCAGAATGTTTAACCACTACTCCCATTTGAACAGTGGATGTGGTTTTGTAAAATCATTCATCTCTTGTTTCTAACTTATCCTTGGCACCAGTCAGTGTTCTGTCAGGAAAACAAGCTGCTCTATGAATTCCAAATATGAATGGTGTAAAAAGGGAATCAGAAGTTTATAATCCATTGAAAAGGTTATATATGGAAACAAAGGCAAGAACTCCGTGGCCAATTTACCTTCAGTAGAGAAGCTGGCCATTTTCAAGAGTACACCTAGAAGCTGCTGTGAGTCTCAAGAACTTCTAGGACACTCTTGTCAGGCACCTCTGTCTGCAAAGTTGGCTGGAGAACCTCTGAAGTAACTGCCCTCACCTGCTTCTGTAGCCAGCAGCCACGAAGAAGGTGTCTGGCTGAAGCTTGCCTGAAAGCTAATTAGACCCTCAAGTCTGTTGCCTGCCCATCCATCTGCCACAAATGCCCCCCAAGAACAATGGCCTTTCCTCTTCTGCTTCCAAATTCCAACAAATAGATTGACAGAATCTAACCTGAAACCTTGAAGAACCAGAGTGAAATGATAGGATGATTATATGGCTGAGTACTATGTAATATTTTAATGTAGTCATGAGTGATTTCAAAAATCATGGCCTGTGAATAGACGAATCTATAGCTTCAAAGCAGAAGTATGAGTGCCTTAAGAATAAAGCATAGGCTAAGTTAGTTACACAAGGTGTTATGGAGTAGATTTATGGGAGTTCTTAAATCTGCACGTTTTTGTTGAGTTTCCAAAGTGTATATAATGATTGCAATAACTTTAATTTATGTAATTCTTCACTATGTTCAGGTGTTTCTATTTATAGCCCCTCTATGAGTGTCCTCAGGTGTACACTGAAATATTGAGAGTCTGAGAGACCCATACACACTGGCAGCCAGGTCTATACAATCACCTCTTAGCATTTGGAAATCATGTCCCAGGCACAGTTCCCCTATATCCAATAAAATAGTTGTTACTAATTCCATCAGCAAAACAGAGATTTTGTCTTCCCCAAGACCCTAACTTTTGTTAGCAGTAGAAGCACTGACAGGGCCAGGAGTATGAAACTTCCTTAAAAAGCTAGAATTTATAAAACTAACCCCAGGAGAAACAACAAGCACATGTGGTTGTTTCATGTATGACTGCAGCTACAGGGGAAGGCACACCACTTGGTGCTGCAAGGGATTGATGCTTAAGGAGGGAGGTCCTCTCTGACCCCTGGATGCTGCTTTCTTCACAACATAAAGAATAATATTTAGACTGAGAAAGAGAAGGAGGAGAAGGGAGAGGACAAGGGAGGAGAAACAAGGGGAGGAGGAGACTAGAAGAAACTTGCCAAGAAGGAACGGAGGTCAAGGTAGGAGAGGGAACTCTGAATGAATTCAGGGTTTTCAAACTGGCTGAATTAAAATGCAATTCTGGAATCATATGCAAATTAAGTTATCTAATTCTTGTCCAAGATCTTTGAGGAGGCTTGTTTGCAAACTGAAGTTGAGCAAATGTTCTTTTACTGTCCAAAACTGAGAAAGTGGTATAGTCTCCCAAATATACACAAGTGAGTGTGATGCAGATGTCAGGAGGGCATGGGATGGATTATCAAGGGAGGGTTATTAAGTACTTAGAAAATGAATCAAACATTACTCAAACTACCAAATATTTCCCTATGAAGTGAAATGTTCAAATCAACCTGATTTTATTATAGCTTTAATGAGGCGGGCACAATTGATACATAATAAACTGCACATATTTGAAACACTAATTGGATGATTTTGGCATATAGATATCTATATATCTATGCATAAAACTATCACCATGATCACAGTCATTCCCATCATCCCACCAAATATCAAGTTCCTTTGTAATTCAATCATCACTCTACTCCAGTATCCCTAGACAACAACTGACTTGTTTTCTGTTCCTAAATATTATCCTGCATTTTTAGAATTTTATGTCAATGGAATCATATGGTATGTACTCATTTTCCCTTTAGCTTTTTACACTCAGCATAATAATTTTAGAGTTACTCATATTCTAATCTGTTTTCATTTTATTTTTATGTGGTTAATGGTCAGTGGATCAAAGAAGGCAGAATTTGTTTACCTGGATGTCAACCAGATATTCTGTTTCTCTACTAGCCTGAGATGAGTCAGTTCTAACTTAAAAACTGTCACCAGTTGTTCCTCTGCCTGGCATGCATTTTCTACAGATGGTTGCATAGCTGACTCCTCTTTGACATTCAAGTCTCAGCTTAAATGTCATAATCTCAGCTTAAATTTCACCATCTCAGCAAGACTTTTCATGACCACATTGCCTAAAGTAGCATTTCTAGCCACTCCTACTGTAAGGCCTCTGATTTAATATTATCTGCCTCCTCCAGGTAGAATGTATAATCCATGGGAGAAGGAATGTTATCTGTCTTATTTAAAGCTGAATCCCTAGCACTTAGAATAATGCCTGATGCATAGGAGGTAATCAATGAATATAATAAATGAACAAATCTTTTGCCAAGCCTCTCATCTTGTATTTATGGGAAGATATGGAGACTTATGGGCTAAATAACAGTATAGTTCCATGCAATTGATGTTCATTGATGGAATATATTCAAGATATGCTGATTAATGGATATTTATTAACCTTGATGGGGATTTACACCCACACATTACCTCAAATCCTGTCCTATTAAACAACTTCTATGTATTAAGCAAACACTTAGCTGTAACTATAGAAACAATTGTCCCTTCCTGTATAATGTGATGCTATAACACATTAGGATAATGTAATTGATATTTTAAAAAATCTTTACAGATTGAAATGATGGATGATACTAAAAAGATAAAAGTGGATAAGGATAAATTCTGCTCAAAGTGTTCCCAGCCAAGAGCACGCCACCTATACACAGTTCTGCATGTGCGAATTGTAATTGGCAGTGAGCTTGAGGCTCAGTGTGCTAAACCTGCAAAAGTTCTTATTGCAGCTAGCGACTTTGGTAGAAACATAATGTCTAGAATTAGATAGGGAATGGTTTCTGTTTTGCTGTGGTCACCACAAAACCTAGAATATTATAGTTCATTTCTGAGCTACAGAAATGGAAATGGGTTCAGTGGATTGAATGCATAATGGTAAGTAAAGAGTGATACGTATAAGGAATGCTATAAGAAATAGGTAGTGTTCATTTTGTTAGCTGTCTTCAAATAGCTCTGTAATGAAATTAAACAGTCTTGCTTATAGCAAGGAACTAAGACTTATCAATCTCTGATACAACAAAGACCTGTCTGATGATCATAGGTGTCCCAAGATAGAATGAACTCTTACTGACTTCAGGTCCATACAGTGTTTGGAAAGGCTTTGTAGGACAAACTTAAAAGTATGAATTTATACTTGCAATTGATAGCATATGGAATTTGTACCAACTCTGAAATATAAATGAAAACATATCATTTTAATAAAGAAATCCATTCATTTTTATTCATTTGGGGTGAGATTTAGTCCATTCATCTTTTTAAACAGGCAAAAATGCTTAATTCTTCCCTAAATTCTTTATTAATATGAGTAATCTACTGCAGAGGTAGGTTTGAAAAGTGGAAAGGAACTGGGATTTGTTTGAAAATTTATCTTGAATCATTAGGGTGACAAAGGAGAGTAGGTTTTTATTTGTTTGTTTTAAGTCACAGAAGAGTAGTGTGTGGTAGGGTGTTGGAAGGTGATGTTGAAGGCACTGAGTTATGGGGATCTTAGTCGTCACAGAAAATTATTCTTCATTCCTCAATTTCTGTTTGGTGTGGATGCTTGCTGAGAGGGTACTGTCCAATAGCAAGGGTGCTGAATTGTTAGTCTCTTGAAGGGAAGTTTTCTCAGCAATCTCATTAGTAGAATGAAACTGCAGGTGACAAGATAAGCTTGTCTTATTTATTTATTTATGAATTCTGTTGTTCATAATTGTATTATTAATCAGGGAAATGTATTAGCTATTGATGTATTTTTCTTTTATGTGGACATTTATTTTAAATTGTAAGAGGAACAAAACATATTAATTCATATTAAGTAGTAGGTTACATTTTTTTCCTAGACAATTTTCTCTATTAAGAAGAACTGGAGACAAAGGAAGAACAAAGACATATTTGTTACGTGATATGGAAGCAAAATTGTTTCTAAATAATAATGTGTGGTGTATTCCTGGAGGTACTGACAGCTCCTTATAAGGCAATTAACATTTTGGCTAAAGTTTGCAAGCAAAACACAAGGCTAATTATAAAATATTCTTTTGTCTTTTAGCAAACTGCAGGGGGCAAGCGCGAGCTTGTGTAAGCACTGACAGCTTAGATTTCCCTGGGTGCTGTCTTCTCACGTGTGTTTTTAAATCTTCCAACTTGTGATTATTATTTTTCAGTACTGAATTAGTGAATCATTTTACATAGTGCCATTATGTAAAATAAAATGATACTTTGTTTCCCTGCATTGGCCAATTACTGGGAGGGGAAAATTGGACTCCTGAAAGGCACATGTGTGTGTAGTTTGGCAGACTACAGGAAAGTCTTGTAAAATGCTCCCAGATGTTTGATGCCTGAGAGGGAACCATGCCAGGAGCAAGGAGCAAATTGAGGTGGGTTTCAGACATTATAAAATCTATTTATGTAAAAACTGAGAAAACAAATAAGATCATAGGCATGAAATCCTTCTGGAAGGTCAATAATGATAAAGTTTTACTATATTAAACCAATTTACTCCTTTTCTTTTCCCCTTCTGCCTGAGGCTATTATAAAAAAATATTAAGGAACATTATTGCTAATCCATAATAAATGGTACATTAACTATGATCCAACTTATCTTTTCTACACAAGGGCCACCAGACTGCATGTTGATAAAATCTGGACTGGATTTCTTTTTTTAGGGGCCTGATCCCATGTCCAATCATCAACCTTTAAGGTGGTTCTTAAAAAGAATTTTGTTATTAAGAAGTTGAAGCATCATAATTATAGTATCCCTCTGACTTCAAAGAGCAATTTGGGGGCTTGTCCCTCTCTTACTACGAGGTTTCTTAAGCTCGACAACACTGCTGGATGAGGTAAGGGGTTGTAAAACTGACCTCGTTTGGAATGGTGTGAACCTGGGAGGCAGAGCTTGCAGTGAGCCGTCATCGCACCGCTGCACTCCAGCCTGGGCAAAGAGCGAGATTCCATCTCAACAAAACAAAACAAAAAACTGACCTCTTTTGAGTGCCAGAATTTTTCTTGAACCAGTCCACATCCTACCATCAAGCGGATGGCACATGGCAAAGGGGTAATTGAGGAAACTTCAATGAAGGAACTCTACAAAGCAAGATCAGGGAAACAATAAAGAAAAGATGAGGCACCTTGGGAAAAGTGGCAGTGGGAAGTTAGTATCACCCTTAGCGAGGAAGAGGGTAGAACTGGTGAAGAATTGCAAATGGCCCTCACCTGTGAGAGCTGGTGCTGTAGAAGGACTAACCGCCAGGAACTGAAGCCTTAGGTCACGTAGCTACTATCAAACAATGGCTTTGCAAGGAGGGAGGTTGAGGAATAAATTCCACATCTCTTTCGCTTATTAACTTCTTCTTTTAAAATTTTGTTTATTTCCATAGATTTTGGAGGGGACAGGTAGTATTGGTTATATGAGTAAGTTCTTCAGTAGTGATTTGTGACTTTGATGCACCCATTACCTGAGCAGTATACACTGAATTCAATTTGCAGTCTTCTATCCCTCACCCCCCTCACACCATTTCTCCTGATTCCCCAAAGTCTGTTGTATCATTCTTATGCCTTTGCATCTTCATAGCTGAGCTTCCACTTATGAGTGAGAACATACAATGTTTGGTTTTCCATTCCTGAGTTACTTCACTTAGAATAATAATCTCCAGTTCCATCTGGATTGCTGTGAATGCCATTAATTTATTCCTTTTTATGGCTGAGTAGTATTCCATTCCATATAGATATATCACAATTTATTCATCCTTTTGTTGATTGATAGGCATTTGAGCTAATTCCATATTTTTGCAATTGCGAATTGTGCTGCTATAGACAGGCATGTACAAGTATCTTTTTCATATAATGACTTCTTTTCTCTGGGTAGATATCCAGTAGTGGGATTGCTGAATCAAATGGCAGTTCTACTTTTAGTTCTTTAAGGAATCTCCACACTGTTTTCCATAATCGTTCTATAGTTTACATTCCCATCAGAAGTGTAGAAGTATTCTCTTTTCACTGCATCCACACAAACATCTATTATTTTTTTATTACAGTCATTCTTGCAGGAGTAAAGTGGTATCACATTGTGGTTTTGATTTGCATTTCCCTCATCATTAGTGATGCTAAGAATTTTTTCATATGTTTGTTGGCAATTTGTCTTCTAGTGAGAATTGTCTATTCATATCATTAGCCCACTTTTTGATGGGATTGTTAAGTTTTTTTCTTGCTAATTTTTTTGAGTTCCTTGTAGATTCTGGATATTAGTCCTTTGTTGGATGTATAAATTGTGAAGATATTCTCCCACTCTGTGTGTTCTCTATTTACTCTGTTCCTTTTGCTGTGCAGAAGTTCTTTAGTTTAATTAAGTCTCACCTATCTTTGTTTTTGTTGCATTTGCTTTTTTGGGGGTTTCTTGATCATAAAGCCTTTGCCTAAGCCAATGCCCAGAAGGGATTTTCCAATGCTATCTTCTAGAATTTTTATAGTTTCAGGTCTTAGATTTAAGTCCTTGATCCATCTTGAATTGATTTTTGTATAAGGTGAGAGATGACAGTCCAGTTTCATTCCCCTATATGTGACTTGCCAACTATCCCATCACCATTTGTTAAATAGGATGTCCTTTCCCCACTTTATTTTTTTATTTGCCTTGTTGAAGATCAGTTTGCTGTAAGTATTTGGGCTTATTTATGGATTCTTTATTCCATTCCATTGGTCTGTGTGCCTATTTTTATGCCAGCACCATGCTATTTTGGTGACTATGGCCTTATAGTATAGTTTGAAGTCAGGTAATGTGATGCCTCCAGATGTATTCTTTTTGCTTAGTCTTCTTTGGCTACGCAAGCTCTTTTTTGGTTCCATATGAATTTTAGGATTTTTTTTTCTACTTCTGTGAAGAATGGTGGGAATATTTTGATGGGAATTGCATTGAATTTGTAGCTTGCTTTTGGCAATATGGTCATTTTCACAATGTTGATTTTATCCCTCCAGGAGCATGGGATGTGTTTCCATTCGTTTGTGTCATCTATGATTTCTTTCAGCAGTGTTTTGTAGTTTTCCTTGTAGTGGTCTTTCACCTCCTTGGTTAGATATATTCCTAAGTATTTTATTTTTTTGCAGCTAGTGTAAACGGTGTTGAGTTATTGATTTGATTCTCAGCTTGGTCCCTGTTCGTGTATAGCAGAGCTACTGATTTGTATACATTAATTTTGTATCCCAAAACTTTGCTGAACTCATATATTAGTTCTAGGAGTTTGTTGGTGGAGTTTTTAGGGTTTTCTAGGTATATGATCATATCATCAGCAAACAGTGATAATTTGACTTTTTCTTTACTGTTTTGGATGTCATTTATTTCTTTCTCTTGTCTGATTGCTCTGACTAGGACTCCCAGTTCTATGTTGAATACAAGTGGTGAGAGTGGTAATTCCTGTCTTGTTGCAGTTCTCAGAGGGAATGCATTCAACTTTTCCCCATTCAGTATTATGTTGGCTGTGGGTTTATGATAGACGGCTTTTATTACATTAAGGTATGTCCCTTATATGCCAGTTTCACTAAAAGTTTTCATCATAAAACGATGCTGTGTTTTGTCAAATGCTTTTTCTGCATCTATTGAGATGATCATGTGATTTTTGTTTTGAATTCTGTTTATGTGAGTCTCACATTTATTGCTTTGCATATATTAAACCATTCCTGCATCCTTGATGTGAAACCCACTCAATCATCTTGGATTATCTTTTTGATATGCTGTTGAATTCGGTTAGCTAGTATTTTGTTAAGGATTTTTGCATCTATGTTCATTAGGGATATTGGTCTGTAGCTTTCTTTTTTTGTTATGTCCTTCCCTGGTTTTGGCATTAGGGTGATACTGGCTTCATATGATGATTTAGGGAGGATTTCCTCTATCTCTATCTTGGGTAATAGTGTCAATAGGATTGGTACCAATTATTCTTTGAATGTCTGATAGAATTCAGCTGTTAATTCATGTGGTCCTGGATTTTTTTTGTTGGTAATTTTTGTATTGCCATTTCAATCTTGCTGCTTGTTATTGGTCTGTTCAGGGTATCTAATTCTTCCTGATTTAAACTGGGAGGGTTGTATATTTCTAATAATTTATCCATCTCCTCTAGGTTTTCTAGTTTATGTGCACAAAGGTGTTCATAGTAGCCTTGAATGATCTTTTGTATTTCTGTGGTGTCAGTTGTAATATCTCCCATTTCATTTCTAATTGAGTTTATTTGGATTTTCTCTCTTCTTTTCTTGGTTGATCTTGCTAATGGTCTATCGATTTTATGTATCTTTTCAAAGAACCAGCTTTTTATTTCATTTATTTTGTTCTGTTGTATTTTTTTTTGTTTCAATTCATTTAGTTCTGCTCTGATATTGGTTATTTCCTTTCTTCTGCTGGGTTTGGATTTGATTTGTTCTCGTTTCTCTAGTTCCTTGAGGTGTGACCTTAGATTGTCTACTTGTGCTCTCTTAGACTTTTGGATGTAGGCATTTAAGGTTATGAAGTTTCCTCTTAGCACCATCTTTGCTGTATCCCAGAGGTTTTAATGGGTTATGTCACTATTATTGTTCAGTTCAAATAACTTTTTAATTTCCATCTTGATTTCATTATTGTCCCAATGATCATTCAGGAGCAGGTTATTTAATTTTCATGTATTTGCATGGTTATGAAGGTCCTTTTGGAGTTGATTTCCAATTTTATTCCACTGTTGTCTGAGAGAGTACTTGATATAATTTCTGTTTTCTTAAATTTACTGAGACTTGTTTTGTGGCCTATCATATGGTCTATCTTGGAGAAATTTCCATGTGCTGATGAATAGAATGTGTATTCTGTGGTTGTTGGATAGAATGTTCTGTAAACATCTATTAGGTTCATTTGTTCTAGGGTATAGTTTATATCTGTTGTTTCTTTGTTGACTTTCTGTTTTGACCTGTCTAGTGCTGCCAGTGGAGTATTGAAGTCCCCCACTATTATTGTGGTGTTGTCTATCTCATTTCTTATGTCTAGTAGTAACTGTTTTATAAATTTGGGAGCTCCAGTGTTAGATGCATATATATTTAGGATTGTAACATTTTCCTGTTGGACAAAGCCTTTTATCATTATATAATGTTTCTCTTTGTCGTTTTAAACTGCTGTTGCTTTAAAGTTTGTTTCATCTGATATAAGAATAGCTACTCCTACTTGCTTTTGGTGTTCATTTGCATGGAATGTCTTTTTCTACCTTTTTACCTTAAGTCTATGTTAGTCCTTATGTGTCAGGTGAGTCTCTCGAAGGCAGCAGATACTTGGTTAGTGAATTCTTATCCATTCTGCAATTCTGTATCTTTTAAGTGGGACACTTAGGCCATTTACATCCAATATTAGTATTGAGATATGAGGTACTATTCCATTCATCTAGTTATTTGTTGCCTGAATACCTTTTTTTTTTAAATTGTGTTTTTGTTTTATAGGTCTTGTGAGATTCATGTTTTAAAGAGGTTCTGTTTTGATGTGTTTCCAGGATTTGTTTAGAGATTTAGGGCTCCTTTTAGCAGCTCTTGTAGTGCTGGCTTGGTAGTGGCAAATTTCTCTCAGCATTTGTTTGTCTGGAAAAGATTGTGTATTTCCTTCATTTATGAAGCTAAGTTTCACTGGATACAAAATTCTTGGTTGATAATTGTTTTGTTTAAGGAGGCTGAAGATAGGACCCCAATCATTTTTAGCTTTTAGGGTTTCTGCTGAGAAATCTGCTGTTAATAAGATAGTTTTTTGTTTGTTTGTTTGTTTGTTTGTTTTTAAATAGGTTACCTTTTGCTTTTGCTTCATAGCTCTCAAGATTCTTTCCTTCATCTTGCCTTAGATAACCTGACGACTATGTGCCTAGGTGTTGATGTTTTTGTGCTAAATTTCCCAGGTGTTCTTTTAACTTCTTGTATGTGGATGTCTAGGCCTCTAGCAAGGCCAGGGAAGTTTTCCTCAATTATTCCCCCTAAATATGTTTTCCAAACTTTTACATTTCTCTTCTTCTTCAGGAATGCCAGTTATTCCTAAGTTTGGTCATTTAACATAATCCCAAACTTGGATACTTTGTTAATTTTTTTTTTTTTTTGATCTGGGGCTCAAGACTGCTGTTCACTCTGTCACCCAGGCTGGAGTGAAGTGGCGCAATCTCGGCTCACTGCAAGCTCTGCCTCCTGGGTTCATGCCATTCTCCTGCCCCAGCCTCCCGAGTAGCTGGGACTACAAGCGCGCGCCCCGACGCCCGGCTGATTTTTTTGTATTTTTAGTAGAGACAGGGTTTCATTGTGTTAGCCAGGATGGTCTCGATCTCCTGACCTCGTGATCCGCCTGCTTCGGCCTCCCAGTGTTAATTTTTAAAATTCTTTTTTCTTAGTCTTTGTTGGATTGGGTTATTTCAAAAACCTTGTCTTCCAGCTCTGAATTCTTTTCTTTTGCTTGTTCGAGTCTATTGCTGAGACTTTCCAGTACATCTTGCATTTCTCTAAGTGTATTCTTTATTTCCTGAGGTTTTGATTTATTTTTATTTATGCTATCTATTTCACTGAATATTTCTCCCCTCACATCTTGTATCATTTTATTTTTTAATTTTCTTAAGTTGGACTTCACTTTTCTCTTGTGCCTCCTTGATTAGCTTGATAATCAACCTTCTGACAATTCAGGGATTTCTTCTTGGTTTGGCTGCATTGCTGGTGAGCTAGTATGATTTTTTGGGGAGTGTTAAAGAACCTTGTTTTGTCATATTACCAGAATTGTTTTTCTGGTTCCTTTTCATTTGGATAGGCTATGTTAGAGGGAAGATCTGGGGCTCAAGACTGCTGTTCATATTCTTTTGACCCATGGGATGTTCCCTGATGCATTACTCTCCCCCCTTTTCTAGAAATGTGGCTTTCTGAGAACTTAACTGTAGTAATTGTTATTTCTTTTCTGGATCTAGCACAGAGTCCTGAGATGTGAACCATCTTCAGGTCTCTCAGCCATGAATACCAGCACAGTATTTGGGCTGTCTCCCAGGTCCTGCAACAGCAATCCACTTCCTTCAAAGAGTCTGTGAATTTTCTTAGCTTTCCTAGTATATTCCTTCAGTAGTTCTTGGAGCAAAAGTTCACAATGTGAGTCTCCACATGCTGCTCTGACCATCTGAGTTGGAGCTGCAATTTAGTCCTGCCTCCTATCTGCCATTTTTTCCTACCCCTTCTTTCTCTTAGTAACTTCTAATTTGTTTATGCCACAATTTGTCTGAACCCAACTAAAGGCAAGGGAGACTAGTTAAAGTAGTCTTTAGGGTTGGTTACCTAGGACATAGAGTGGGATGCAGAAAAATGATGAACAGACCTTGAGGGGAAAAGGAAGACTAAACATCACATTCCACATGTTAGTTTATTGGTTCTTTGAATTATCCCCCCAAATAATTAGTTTCCATGTTTTTATAGTAAAGGATACTGAGGTTCAGAGTGGTTAAACACTTTGCCCCAATATAAATAAAGATTTGTCTGACTTCAAATTCCATGTTCTTTCCCTTCCCTATACCATGCTGCATACCACCCTGCACCCCCATACACACTGTTTCCAATGATGTTCTTTAGGGGAGATAATCGATGGAAGTAAAACAATATCTTGTTATATCCACTCCTTTTTATTGGAATTCCATTTGTATATAGTGCTGATCATTGTTTTTAAAAAAGAGACCAAGGCCGGGCGCCGTGGCTCATGCCTGTAATCCTAGCACTTTTGGAGGCTGGGGTGGGTGGATCACCTGAGGTCGGGAGTTTGAGACCAGCCTGATCAACATGGAGAAACCCTGTCTCTACTAAAAATACAAAATTAGCCAGGTGTGGTGGCACATGCTTGTAATCCTAGCTACTAGGGAGGCTGAGACAGGAGAATCACTTGAACCTGGGAGGTGGAGGTTGCGGTGAGCCGAGATGGTGCCATGGCACTCCAGCCTGGGCAACCAGAGCGAAACTCCATCTCAAAAACAAAACAGAAAAAACAGACCAACAGGATTTTTGGAGGTAACTGATCAGTGCTCTCAGACAAGGAAGCTCAATCCCGCTATCCTACCATGCCTATCTAGTGCTGCAGTTTTTCTGGGATGCCTAAAAAAGACAGTAGAAATTTGAGCCAGTGGTTCTGGAGCAAGACCTAAAATGCCATTCTGAGATCCTGCTGCCATTAATAAAATGGATTTTGAAGGTGTATTGTGAAGGTTGTAGGTTGTGAAGGTTAAGATCATTGCTGAAAAAATAAAAGATGTATTCAATGTTTTCATTTGATATATATGTAATTTAGACATCTTGTGGATTCCTCTTAGCAAGATGAGACCAAAATATCAGTTTTTAAGACTTCATTAAAGTCTCTATAACTTTCTTTACAAATAATAAAGATGAGGAGGTCAAAGTATTAAATCATAAAAAGCAGGAAGATAAAGTATTCTCAATATCAGGTAACATGCCTTTCATACTTTTTTTTACTGTTTTAATGTTAACCTTTTATCTTTAAATAATTTCAACCTCACAAAAATTGCAAAAAAATATTTGTATACCTTCATTGAGATTTATCAAATGTTAATATTTTATTACATTTATGCTCTCTCTCTGTCACACACACACACCATATATGCACACACTGTCAATTTTTCCAAATCATTTAAGAATAAGTTGCAGAATACGCAAATCAATAAACGTAATCCAGCATATAAACAGAACCAAAGACAAAAACCACATGATTATCTCAATAGATGCAGAAAAGGCCTTTCACAAAATTCAACAGCCCTTCATGCTAAAAACGCTCAATAAATTTGATATTGATGGAACGTATCTCAAAATAATAAGAGCTATTTATGACAAACCCACAGCCAATATCATACTGAATGGGCAAAAACTGGAAGCATTCTCTTTGAAAACTGGCACAAGACAGGGATGCCCTCTCACCACTCCTAGTCAACATAGTGTTGGAAGTTCGCTAGGCAATCAGGCAAGAGAAAGAAATAAAGGGTATCCAGTTAGAAAGAAGAAGTCAAATTGTCCCTGTTTGCAGATGACATGGATTGTATATTTAGAAACCCCATCATCTCAGCCCAAAATCTCCTTAGCTGATAAGAAACTTCAGCAAAGTTCTTCAGGATACAAAAAATTGATGTGCAAAAATCACACAAGCATTTTATACACCAGCATTGCAGACAGAGAGCCAAATCATGAATGAACTTCCATTCACAATTGCTTCAAAGAGAATAAAATACCTAGAATCCAACTTTCAAGGCATGTAAAGGACTCCTCAAGGAGAACTACAAACCACTGCTCAGTGAAATAAAAGAGGACACAAACAAATGAAGAACATACCATGCCTGGCGCGGATAGGAAGAATCAATATCGTGAAAATGGCCATACCGCCCAAGGTAATTTATAGATTCAATGCCATCCCCATCAAGGCTACCAATGAATTTCTTCACAGAATTGAAAAAATACTTTAAAGTTCATATGGAATCAAAAAGAGCCCACATTGACAAGACAACTTAAGTCAGTTAGAACAAATCTGGAAGCATCACGCTACCAGACTTCTCAAACTATACTACAAGGCTACAGTAACTAAAACAGCATGGTACTGGAAAACAAAACAGAGATATAGACCAATGGAACAGAACAGAGCCCTCAGAAATAATACCACACATCTACAGCCATCTGATCATTGACAAACCTGAGAAAATGAAGAAATGGGGAAAGGACTTATTTAATAAATGGTGCTGGGAAAATTACTAGCCATAAATAGAAAGCTGAAATTCGATCCTTTCCTTACCCTTATACGAAAATTAATTCAAGATGGATTAGAGACCTAAATGTTAATCTAAAACCATAAAAAATCCTAGAAGAAACCTAGGTAATACCATCTTGTACATAGGCACGCACTCTGGCGTCTAAAACACCAAAAGCAGTGGCAAACAAAAGCCATAATGGACAAATGGGATCTAATTGAACTGAAGAGCTTCTGCACAGCAAAAGAAACTATCATCAGAGTGAACAGGCAACCTGTGAATGGGAGAAAATTTTGCAATCTACCATCTGACAAAAGGGCTAATATCCAGAACCTACAAAGAACTCAAACAAATTTACATGAAAAAGCAAAACCACCCCATCAAAAGTAAGAAAGGATATGAACAGACATTTCTCAAAAGAAGACATTCATACAGCCAACAGACACATGAAAAAATGCTCATCATCACTGGCCATCAGGAGAAATGCAAATCAAAAAACTATTAATGAGATAAATTATCTCACACCAGTTAGAATGGCAATCATTAAAAGTCAGGAAACAACAGGTACTGGAGAGGATGTGGAGAAATAGGAACACTTTACACTGTTAGGGATTGTAAACTAGTTCAACCATTATGGAAAATAGTATGGCGATTCCTCAAGGATCTAGAACTAGAAGTACCATATGACCCAGCTTCACTTCCATTACTGGGTATATACCCTAAAGGATTATAAATCATGCTGCCATAAAGACATGCACACATATGTTTATTAAGGGCACCATTCACAATAGCAAAGACTTGAATCAACCCAAATGTCCATCATGACAGACTGATTAAGAAATGTGGCACATATACAGCATGAAATACTATGCAGCCATAAAAAGGATGAGTTTGTGTCCCTTTGCCAGACATGGACGCAGCTGGAAACCATCATCTTCAGCAAACTATGGCAAGAACAGAAACCAAACACCGCATGTTCTCACTCACAGGTGGGAACTGAACAATGAGATCACTTGGACTCGGGAAGGGAACATCACACACCGGGCCTATCATGGGAGGCGGAAGGGAGGGATTGCATTGGGAGTTATACCTGATGTAATTGATGAGTTGATGGGTGCTGACGAGTTCATGGGCGCAGTACACTAACATGACACAAGTACATATGTAAATAAACCTTCTCATTATGCACATATACCCTAGAACCAAAGTATAATAATAAAAGAAAAAAAAAAAAAAAAAAGCGATTCTCCTACCTCAGCCTCCCTAGTAGCTGGGATTACAGGAATGCGCCACCACACCCAACTAATTTCGTATTTTTTGTACCAACTAAAAACATGGTTTCTCCATGTTGGTCAGGCTATCCCAGAAACCCAACTCCTGCCTCCTGCCTCTGGCCTCCCAAGTGCTGGGATTACTGGTGTGAGTCACCACACTCGGCCCAGACAGTATCTTTTTGAAGGTCCTAAGAGGTGGCAGAATGTAAAGCAAAGAGCATGAATTTGACCACTGGGCACATCTGGATTGGATTCCTGAAGTTCACTGAGCAGCCTTTGGGGTTTTTCGTTTTGTTTTTGTTTCTTTGAGACGGACTCTGTCGCTTCAGGCTGGAATGCAGTGGCTCAATCTCCCCTCACTGCAAGCTCTGCCTCTCTGGTTCACACCCATTCTCCTGCCTCAGCCTCCCAAGTAGCTGGGACTACAGGCACCTGCCACCACGCCTGGCTAATTTTTTGTATTTTTAGTAGAGACGGTGTTTCACTGTGTTACCCAGGATGGTCTTGATCTCCTGATCTCGTGATCTGCCTGCCTTAGCCTCCCAAAGTGCTGGGATTACAGGCATGCTTCAAAATTCAGCCTCCTAGAAGTTGTTTATACTCTGAAGAGTATAAATTCTATTAGCTACCATATGAGGAGGCTAATGATGGGCACATTGTCTGGCTGGGTCATAAATAATTTGTATAGCACTCCTGTACATGATCCACTCAATAAAGAGCAGCCTATTATGTGGTTGAAAAAAAAAAAAAAGAATAAGTTGCAGATATAATTCAACTTTATTCCTTAATATCTCAGTGTGCATTTCCTAAAAAAATATATTCCTGCCTACCAGTGCAGTATAATTAAAACAATGGCAAGTAATAAAGTAAAAAAATGTACAAATCTTACTGAAAATGTTTAGTTGTTCCAGCAGTTCCCTTTATAGCAAAAGGGGACCAATACCTTGGCTACAGGATCCAATCAAAATAATAAGATTCATTTTGTTGTGAAATCTATTGAGTTTTCTTTAATCTAGAACAGTTGCTTGATCTTTCTTGGCCTTTCATGACCTTTATGTTTTTTAAAAGATTTTAGGTCAGTTATTTTGAAGAATGTCTCTCATTTTTGGTCTTCCTGATTTTTTCTTTTGATTAAATTTAGCTTATCCACTTTGGGCAAGAATACCACAGGGACGGTGTTTTTGTCTTTATTAGTGCTTCATATACTTAGCACATGTGGTTGATTTGTCCCATTACAGATGATGTTTACTTTGACCGCTTGTTTAAAGTGGTGTCTGCCACGCTTCCCCACTGTATAGTTTCTGTTTTGACTTTGTAACTAATAGCTATTTTGTGAGATGCTACCCTGAGACTGTATAAATGTTCCATTTTTTAAATTATGCACCCACCGGTTTTAGCATCCACTGATGATTTTTTTTTTTTTTTTGCCTGAAACAATTGTTATTATGGTCAATAAATACCAAATTGTTATTTTGCAATTCCATTATTTCCTCTACATTTGTTAGTTGGAATTCTGTGGTAAGGAGGAGCTATTCCTTCCCTCTTCTCCCCATTTAATTATGTATTTAGGTATATCTCTATGGATTCAAGGGTTACTTTTTTCTTCAATGACTTACAATTCATTATTATCATTATTTATTTTGATGCTCAAATTGTCCTAAATGTTGATAGTGGGAATTTCCTCATGTTAGCTCTTATATCCTTTTGATACATCTCCATCATTCTCTGAACATGTCTTTATTTTCTGGCACAGCAGTATGTTCTAGGTTCATCTCATACATTCCCCAATTTATCTTTAGAATCATCCATTTTTAAAGATTGCTCAGCCCTTTTGTGAAGTATTATAAACCAAGATGTAGGTGTTAGTTGTTCATGTTTACTTTTTCAGGAGACTAATACACACACACACACACACACACACAATTTCTCTTGAAGTGGTCTTTCTGTTGACAAGAAGTAGTTTAAGCAACAATGTAGTGCCTTTCTTTAGAAAAGATGTAAACATATAGCATTAATACTTTTCAAGATATAATCAAAACCTGCAATTTTCAGCTGCCGAAAATTAGGACCAAAAAATAGAAATGATACACTAAAGATATAGGCAAGGATTTTTGCTGCCTTTTGTTTTATTCTGTGCCTCAAGTACTCCTAACTTTTCTTCTTCTGTGCTTCCCCGTTTTCAGAGAAGTTTCTTCATGAGATCTAGTTTATTACCAAGATACTTGATATCATCAAAGTTGAGATTCAGGTGTAGGTTACATCGATTTGTCCAAGTGAAAATATTAGTGTTTGCGGTGGTGTTCATGTGGTCTCCACATACAACCCCAAGAAACAGCTGGAGTCAGCAGGATCAAGAATCATGTGAAATGCTGTGAATCTGAGCATCCTCCCCAATCATGCTGAGGGAATAAAGTGCTGAGAGCTGCTCCAGAGCTGTGTCCTGTGCTCATTCCCCGGATGAATTCCAGGTGCAATTAACAGTTAAACTTTGTTAAGAAGGTGTCAGCCTCGGATCATTTGCATTCCATTACCCACAATGCCTTTTAATTTTGTGCCTGCTTTGGAAAGTAAATGATGACATTCTGCTGGGAGAATTTCAGCCTGTGTGCTCTTTATAAAGTAAGGAAATGCAGTAATTATCACTGAGAAAGAGAAAAGAGAGGCTATGATTTTCACATTTGGTGCTTTTAGAGAGTGGTGTGTGTTGGAGGTTTCATTGGAGAGGGGAGGTGAAGGATGAAAAAAATATGGGGACTCTGGTGGTTGTGTGTGTTCATAATTCTGAATCTAGAATTGTTAATAATTCTGGAAATCCTTCATAAATAGGTGATAGAATCCACATGGATGTTTACCAAATCCCAGCTGAATTGTGCTGAGTGTGTCCAAAGATACACATCATCAGAATTGTGGGTAAATCAAGATTAAATTGTGAAACAATAAGAGGCGTATACCCAAAGGTTAAGACTTGCTTTGTCTCTTGAATGGTCTCTAGAAATTAGGAAAAGAAAGCAGGTGAAGAGAACCAGACCAAGTGGTAAAACATGTCTCCTCTCCTCTCCTCCCCTCCCTTCTCCCCTCCCCTCTCCATTTTTTTCCTCCCCTTCCTTTCCTCTTCTCTTCCTCCTCCCTTCCTCTGCCTTCCACTCCCTTCCCTCCACTCCCCTCTCCTTCCTTTCACTCCTCTCCCCTCCCCTCTCCTTCCTTCTCTCCTTTCTCTTCCCTGCCTCTCCTCCTTTCTGTTCCCCATCTCTCCTTTATCCCTTCCTTCCCCTTCCCTTCTCTTTTTTCTTTCCTTCCCTTTCTTTCACTTTCCTCCCTTCCCTTCTCTCCCCTCCTCTATCCCTTCCCTCCACTCCCCTTCTCACTTTCCTTCCCTTCTCTCCCCTTCCCCTGTGACTGATCTACCCCATCCCTTCTCTCCTCTTCCCTTCCCCTCCCCTTCCCTTGTGGCTGATCTACTACAACAAATTATCACTAAATCCGATCACTCCTTTCTCCAATCCATAGCTCATATTAAACAAATGTAAATATCAGAGTATTACAAAGAAATGTAAACATGAGTAAAGAGAGATTTACTTTTTAGTTTTTAAAACTTAAATCTAGTAAATAAACCATGACAAATATTAAATTAGTATAATAAAAAAGAACTGACAAGCAATGTGAATATTATAGCTGTAATCATTCCTCATAGACTAATAAAAATATTTTACTTTCATCAAGTCCACTAGAGTGGAACTCTAGGAGGCAGAGATGGCCTTATTGATTTTTTCCGTGTTATGTACTCAGTCCCTTCAATAGTTCTAGATATATAGTAGGTGCTCAATAAATACTGAATGGATAAATGAATCAAAGGGTTTGAATTATTTTATCATCACTTATTTCTCTTTTCTCATCCTTTCAAAATTATACTTGACTCCTCCTTTCCCATCCACTCCCTAACTCACTGCAGCATCACTCCATAGGAACTACTTTCAACAGGGACACCACACTGCTGCAAAATCCGCTTTCTTCTTTCCAGTTCTCATTGTATTGTCCTCTTTGTAGCAAGTAGCACATTTCTCTCTCCACCTTTAAACTTTTTTCTCCCTTTCTTCTTTCCAGTCCTCATTGTATTGTCCTCTTTGTAGTAAGTAGTACATTTCTCTTTCCACCTTTAAACTTTTTTCTCCCTTTATTTCCTTCACATGTTCTTTTTCTTGCATCTCCTGTGGGTCTCCTCTTAACAGTCTAAGTACTTGGTAGTATAGTTCACTTGGTTGTCTTCATCTGCTGGTGTTTCCAGGAGTTCCTTAGCTTCCTTTTCTTTTTGTTTTCCTTGCCCAGTCTCCTGGGGTAATTACATCAACCTCCATGACTTGGACTTTGATCTCTGTGCTTAAAAAAATTCTCTTTCAAGGAAGTAAGTGTAGATGGAAAAGAAATATAATTCGAGGACTGACCCCTGAGACACTTCAACTTTTAAATGATTGGAGGACGAGGATGAATTATCAAAGAAGATTGAGAATACATGGCCAGATAATAGTGGAGGAAAATCCAGTTATTGTAGTGTCTCAGAAGCCAAGATAATAATTTTAAGGAGCAACATTGAAAGGCTTTTATCAACTGGGTGAGTGGTGATAATGAATCAATATTTCCAAACATAGTTGTAGTATTCTGGTAAATTCACATTATTACAAGTGGAATAGCATTTTTGTTTCACTTGTTATTTTTTAAATGCCTAGACAAATAGATATATATGAAGAAAACAGGTTGGGTAAACTGAACTTGAATCCTGGCTCTGCCTCTTAATGAGCATAACATGGTGTTAAGAGCTTGGACTCTGCAGTCATATGGCCTGACTTTAACTCTGGCTCTTTTTGTAAGCAGATGATGTGCTTTTAGGTGAGTTGTTTACATTGTTTATGTTTCAGTTTCTGAGTCCATCAAATAGGAATAGTAATAGTACTTCTTTCATAATGTTGATCTAAAGATTAAATGAGAAAATATGCTGGAAAAGCCTAGAACAGTATGATAAAGTAAATTGTTAGTGACTGTTATTCTGTTACGGTTTGTCTCTGTGTCCCTACCCAAATCTCACCTTGAACTGTAATAATCCCTGTGGGAGGACCTGGTGGGAGGTGATTGAATCATGGGGGTGATTTTTTTCCCATGCTGTTCTTGTGATAGTGAATAAGTCTCGTGAGATCTGATGGTTTCATAAATGGGAGTTTCCCTGCACATGCTCTCTTGCCTGCTGCCATGTAAGATGTGTCTTGCTTACCCTACACTTTCCACCATGATTGTGAGGCCTCCCCAGTCATGTGGAACTGTGAGTCAATTGAATCTCTTTTTTTAGAACAAAACTAGAGGCATCATGCTACCAGACTTCAAACTACACTGCAAGGCCACAGTAACCAAAACGTCATGGAACTGGTAACCACAACAGATACATAGAGCAATGGGACAGAATGGAGACCTCAGAAATAACACCACACATCTACCACCATCTGATCTTCGACAAACCTGACAAAAATAAGCAATGGGGAAAGGATTCCCTGGTTAATAAACGGTGCCAGGAAAACTGGCTAGCCATATGCAGAAAACTGAAACTGGACCCCTTCCTTACACCTTATACAAAAATTAACTCAAGATGGATAAAGACTTAAATGTAAAACCTCAAACCATAAAAACCCTAGAAGAAAACCTAGGCAGTACCATTCAGGACATAGGCCTGGGCAAAGACTCTTGACTAAAACACCAAAAGTAATTGCAACAAAAGGCAAACTTGACAAATGGCATCCAATTAAACTAAAAAGCTTCTGCACAGCAAAAGAAATTATCATCAGAGTAAACAGGCACCCTAGAAAATAGGAGAAAATTTTCACAATTTACCCATCTGACAAAGGTCAAATATCCAGAATCTACAAGGAACTTAAACACATTTACAAGAAAAAAATGAACAACCCCACCAAAAAGTGGGTGAAAGATATGAACAGACACTTCTCAAAAGAAGACATTTATATGGCCAATACACATATCAAAAAAAGCTCATCATCACTGGTCATTAGAGAAATGCAAATCAAAACCACAATAAGATACTGGAATGGTAGAATGGTGATTATTAAAAAGTCAGGAAACAACAGATGCTGGTGAGGCTGTGGAGAAATAGTAACGCTTTTACACTGTTGATGGGAGTGTAAATTAGTTCAACCATTGTGGAAAACAGTGTGGTGATTCCTTAAAGTTCTAGAACCAGAAATACCATTTGACCCAGCAATCCCATTACTGGATATATACCCAAAGGATTACAAATCATTCAACTATAAAGACACATGTACATGTACATGTATGTCTATTGCAGCACTATGTACAATATCAAAGACTTGGAACCAACTCAGATGCCCAACAATGATGGATTGGATAAAGAAAATGTGACACACTTATACCTTGGAATACTATGCAGCCACAAAAAGGAAAGAGTTCATGTCCTTTGCAGGGACATAGATGAAGCTGGAAACCATTATTCTCAGCAAACTAACACAGGAACAGAAAAACCAAACACTGCATGTTCTCACATAAGTGGGAGTTGAACAAAGAGAACACATGGACACAGGGAGGGGAACATCACACACTGGGCCTTGTCAGGGGCTGGTCGGGGGCTAATAGAGGGAGAGCACTAGGACAAATACCTAATGCATGCGGGACTTAAAACCTAAATGTCAGGTTGATAGGTGCAGCAAACCACCATGGCACATGTATACCTATGTAACAAACATGCACGTCCAGCACATGTGTCTCAGAACTTAAAGCAAAACAAAATGAAACAAAACAAAAACCCTCTTTTTAAAATAAATTACCCAGTCTCGGGTATGTCTTTATTAACAATGTAAGAATGAACTAATACATATTCCACGAACTTCTGTTTCCTCACTTGAAAAAGCATAATAAATAATTTCAAACTCATAGAATTATTGTGAAAATCAACCTAGAGAATCCACGTAAAGTGTTCTGTGCATGGCAAGCCCTCCATATATATTGGCTGAATTACTGGGAAGTATGTTTATCATTTGGCATTGGAGTTAAATGAGCCAGCCACTCGGTTCATTCCTCAGTTGAGACTGCTAGTGGTTATGGGGATGTAAGCATTTTACAGCCTTAAATTGTCTTATTCTAAGTCATACATTTTTAAATTTATACTCGTACTGTTGATTGGAAACAGGAAGCATAAGGAGCATTGATGTGAATGAATTTTCACCGGATATTTAAGATGCATTCATCTGATCAAAACTCTTACAGAGCACATCAAGGTGTCTATAGTGCTTTGAAAACCAATGTTAGAAAGATAAAATTCAGTGATGATTACATCCAATTTGATTTTCATTTTGGAGAAATAAACACTATCTTCACAAGCAACATGGTGTTATATGTGGAGAAGTACTTGCAAATGGAATACTGAAACCATCTCTCTTATTTCATCTTTTGGAAAAAAATAAAACCTTAAAAATAGATAAATAGTTTTTTAAGTCCCAAATGCAATAATTCCAGACATCAGATCTAAAAGGTAAGGTTTAATTTCATGGCTTAATTTCCATCTGAAATCAATTATTAAATAACATGTGCCAATTGTAAATGGAAAAAGTAAAATTTGTCTGTATGGATTATGAATACTCTTCAAGGTTATGCTAAATTAACTATATATTATAATATATCATAGTTTACTGATCAAAGATAAAATATTGTTTTTAACCTTAATTCATTTTTTATTGTCACAATAAAAACTTACAAAATATTTTGAAAAATCCCAAGGGATTTTTACAAAATCATATATGATTTTGAAATAAGTTCATGTGGTAAAAAAAAAAAAGCTCAGAAAACCTCTATTTAATAAAAATCGTAGAGGCAGAACTCAGATTCTTGGACCTGGTCTGTTAATTTGGGGAAAAAATTGAAATGCCAGTCTTTTGAGTTTGATTATGGTCATCACTGCTAACCTTCTCCCACAACCTTGCGCTGATCTCCTAGAGAACATATTCTTCAGGAAAGATTTAAGTTTACTTCGTAAAACTTGCTGCAACATGCTAGTAATCACAATTCCCTAAGGCTCACAATTTGTTTTATAAGAAAAAATTATTAAATTTAAACAAGTGGTGTATGTAGACAGTTAACACACTTGCCTAACAACATACTGTTCTCCTTATGAGACAAATGCATCCCATTGTTTGTTCCAAATTTTGGGCATATTTTATCTTCTGTCTTTGAGGATTTTGCAAAATAAGCATATTCAATGGAATATACATTTTAACTAGCCCCAAATTTAAATCAAGGCACTTGCACTAATTTGTTGTGGAACATTAGAAATACCTACTTAACCTAGCTTACTTCACTTTTCTCAACCAGTTGCTCATCTATGACACAACACATTTTCCTATGGAGAGTAAAAAGGGATAAGAGTGGAAAATGTAGTCAAAAGGGAAAAATGAATAGATATAATAAGAGAGGGACTTTGCATATACTGATGATGATGCAACATGAATCAAAGAATGTGAACAACTCAACATTCTGTCCCTGAGCTATAAATCTTTTTATCTGTTCATCTCTCTAGTTTTGCTAGCTATGTGCTAGATCCTATCAGAGCACTTTACTCAGCAAGTACCTGACATACAGGGATTCCTTTCCCTTTTCAGCTCTCTCTTCTCATAACACTACATCACCTTTACATCTGTGCACAATACTGTAATAGGGAACAAAGGTCTACTCTACAAATAAATCCAAAAATTGGAATAAAAATAAATCCAGGTATATAGTAAGTTATTTTTCTCGATGGTGTCATGGGAATGACTCCTATTTTATCAGTTGGAGGTTACTCTGTAAATATTACTTTCCAGTCAAGCAAAGAGGAAAGAATATGTTTTCATGAAACTGCATATCTCGGCTCTGTTTTTGTTTTTCCCAGTTCTGTATAGAGAAAGCATTAAATAAAACATACTCTGCCACATTTGCACACACCACATCCCTCATGTTCCAAAGATACTTCATTGTAGAAATGTAATTGACTGTTGCATGCGTTCCTCCAATACCTTCCCCATAATTTGGAAAAAAGACAAAATCAAATGTGTAGAGTTTACAGAAACCTCACCAAAGAAAAGAAAAGCCTCATAAGTTCAATACAATTCCTTTTTACTGGATTTTCTTTATAAAGTATTGAAGCAACACTGTATGAGGAGGCTGTTAAATTCCTTCCATGACAAAAACTGTTTCTGAAAGACTATTGTTATCATGAGATCTTCTGAGGATTTTCCTAGAAGTAGAAGCTGAACTTCCTTTTTCAATGGAGATGAACAAATAGATATATGTTAACCAATCTTTAAAGGGCCATACTTGATTAGACCATGGATGACAGCTCTTTGGAAATCATAGTTGGAAAGGGAGGGTTAATAGAAGGAGCAGGGAGGTCCAACACAGACCACAATTCTTTTAGCTACCCAGGCTCAAAACATTGATATTCCATTTAACTTGTTCCCTTCCTTCATTTTCCTTCTGTAGTCCGTAGCTACATCTTGACAATTCCCATTCTTAATATTTTTATTCCTGTTTCTTTCAGTGACACAGGCATTAACACATGTGTACTGCTTTTGGACTTCATTGTGCTCCCCATCTCCGAATATAGTTACATTGGGGGTTAAAGTTGAAGCCACTATTTGGCCAATATTGGATCAGACCCAATATTTGGAGATAGGGTCTTAAGGGAAGTAATTGAGGTTAAATGAGATCATAGGGGTAGGATTCTGATCTCATAAGGTTAGTGTCCTTGTAAGAAAAGACATAGGAGAGGTCATTCTCTCTGCAGGTACACACAAGGAGAAAGGCCATATGAGGACACAGTGAGAAGGTGGCCATCTGCAAGTCAGGAAAAGAGCCCTCACCAGAAGCAGAACCCTGCTAGATCTTGATCTTGGACTTCAGGCCTCCAAAACTGTGAGAAAGTGAGAAAATAAATTGCTATTGTTAAAGCTTTCCAGTTCGTGGTATTTGTTATCACAGCCTGAGCTGTCTAAGACAAGGTTAATTACAATATTCCAGAATTAGAGCTATTTATATATTACATCAGGTTTCAAAAAATCTTTGCAAAAGCCCTATGTGGATGAGGTTTTATTATAGATGAAGACACTGATGTTCTAAGAGGTTAATTCATTGAGTTCTAAGAACTCAGAGCTTAAAGATGTAGGAACTACAATTTGAACCTTGCTCTATTTTACAAGCATGTTTCCTTCATGCTACTATTGACATTGTCACCCTGAGGCAGGCCCTCCTTGTTTAGTGACTTACTTGGTTCACAGCATCTCCCTACAGCTACCCAGCACTCTTGTTAATTTTGCACACTTGCCAAGTCCTAAATCATCCATTTTGTTGCTTCACTTCCACTGCTCAAGCTCATTTAATGTACCTGCAAGAGTTCCCAGGACAAGGTCCAAATCCTTAACTGGCCTTTTAAGGTGTGTTCAAAATCTGAGCCCACTTAACTAAAATATATGACTATTTTCTCAAAGCTCAAATGTCAAATTCCAATTCACTTCACTGCGTCAAGATTATACTACATTCATTCTTGTATTTATAATCCTGTCTATGGTATTCCCTCTCCTGGAAAACACTTTGCTCACCCCTCCACACACAAAAATTCTACTCATAATCTGAAGATAAACTCAATCCAGGCGCTTGTATAAAACTTTTCTTACATCAGTCTATAGTGATCTCCTGCTTAAAACTCTCCAGACTTCTTTGGGCAATTTATTTCTTTTTTGATGTTGGGTTGTGTGTTATTTCCTAGCTGTCTTATGTGTAGGAGGAATTTTTCAAAAAGCAGGTGGGGAAGGCAGGGGAACAAAAACTCTGAATGCATGCTCAACTATCTAGCCAACCAATCAAGCAGCCAAGGAATCTAATCAATACATAGTTACTGAGCACTTACTGTGACCTAGGCTTTGCAAAACTCAATGGCATTGGCTCAGAATATATTTTTCTTTCTGTATTTCATGGCTAATTCCAATGGTCCGAAGACATTCAACAAATGACAGGACAACTTATGAAATACACAGTGATATTGCTGCTAGGTGCTTGAAAACCAAAGAATAGCCAACACAATCTTGTCTTTGTTCACCAATAACACCAATAAGGAATTGTGACTAGGGTAGGTATTTGATATATGGGAAGACAGCATGGTGTGATGGAAACCATATGGACATTAGACAAAACTGAGTTTAAATCTTATCTCCATCTACTTTGTCCTTTTGTCCTCTCAGATAATTATTAAACTTTTCTAAATCATAGTTTCTGTATTTAAAGTTTCCATAATAGAGTCTGGCCCATAGTAAATGCTTAATGAAATGTACTAAATCTCCTAATTGCTATTTGTGGTCATTGAAAATCATTAAATAGAGAGCCTTGTTATCCTGTTAACTGTACTCTTTTTATGTTTATTGCTGCCCCAACTTTTCCCTGCTTCAAGGATGAGCAATATGCATAGCTGGTTCTAACACATGTCCGAAATCCTAGTCTGACTTTTAATGGGGCAAAGAGCAGATAATTTGGAGGGATGTGCTAGAACGAAGGCAGTAAATGGAAAGATTGTGTGTAATCACTTTTTATCATACTCATCATCCCTTACAGAAACTTAAAGGGAAAAGAAATGAGACAGCCAATCCTTCAGATGCATTACAATGCTTTGGGAAAGATATAATTAGACAAAATACCAAGTATCGATGGATTGCATCTTGGGGTGATGCACCTGATTAGAAAATTCATCGTTTTACTTAGTAACACCTATTAGAACCATTATTAATAGTCTTTTGAATCAGGAGATATAAATGATTATAAAACTGCAAATAGCATCCCATTATTTTTAAAATAAAGAATGAATGACTGTGAACCAAGGTAGTTCTATTATTTCCAATGGAAAGATAATTTGAGCTGATACTTAAGGCTCTGCTCAGCATTACGTTTGGAAAAGAGAAATTTAATTGGTGTGAGGCAGCATAGATTTGTGAAAATAAATCATGTCAAACACATTTGATTACTCTTTAAAATTAAATTGCTATTGGACTAGCTAGAAGAGAAAACAAGTAAATGCGATACAACTGAATTCTTTTTTAAGTCGCCTGGCAACATTCCTTATCAGTGTTATGCATATGGATAGGTTTCAGGTAGGTTTATAAGTAACAGTTAAGTGGCAATAGACCATGGGTGCCAAGGTTGAAGATCTAGAAAGAAACATAGCAGTTCTTTGGAATGGCTGGAAAAGCACAAAATGCCAGGAATGGAGGGATTTATAAGCAGACAGTTTCAAAGTCAAATATTAGCACTGCCAATTACTGACTTGGTGACAAGATACAGTCTTTTAAACCTCAAATTTTGCATCTATAAAATAAGAATTCTTGAGAAGAACAAATCCAATGGTTTTAAAGTTCAGGGCTCAACATATAGCAGGTATCCATGGGATGATTTTTCTCACTAGATCTAGACCCCATGCCACAAGGTGACTTCCCCTAATCACATAGGACTCTAGGAAGTTTGGGGAAGGGAATACTTCAATATGCTGTCAAGACTGTGGGTAATACTGAGGTCCAAGCTCTGCTGTACTCTCGAGCCCTTGGTACCTTATATATGTTTCAAGTGTTTTCCTCTCTGTAAACACCTGTCCAAGAGATCAGCACTGTAAAGCCCAGCTTAGTTCTTTGGAAACAAGAAACTTGAGAAAGTTGAAAATCTTTACAAAAATCCTAAGGTAAAAGCTCCAACAAGATCATTGAAAGCCTTTTGGTAAATGACTTCTGCAGTACTCTGAACCTCTCTGTGGCAAGATATGGCAAGAAGCCTCATGTATCCACCCTGTCACTGACATCTGTTCTAATTCTCTGCATTGTCCCAGCATTATTGGCTGCTTTTCTTGTTTATACCATTTGTGTACTTGCTTAGTCACTGCCTCCTCTCACAGGAATGTAGGTAGGTATTACAAGAATATGAATTTTCCAAGAATTGCTAGCCCTTACAGTTGCTAATCTAGTACAGTTGTTAGCTTTGTGTAGGCACCCAAATAAATATTTGTTGAATGAATTAATAGGTCATGGCAAAGAACAGGAGTTGGCAAACTATGGCCCACTGGTTAAGTCCAGCCTATGACCTGTTTTGAATGGCCTACAAAGACAGTCATGCTTATTCACATACTATTGCCTGTGGCTGCTTTCCTGCTACAGTGGCAGAGTATGTTTCCTGATCCACAAAGTCTAAATATTTACTCTCTGGCACTTTAGAGAAAAAGGATTGTCCACTCTTGATTCAGAAGATAGAAATCAATAATGTGATATTATCACCATCATCAGAGCAGCTATCACAAATGTCTTATATGGACAAAACATTTTAGGTACTTTCATTTGCTCTCTTAACAGCCTTTGCAAGGTGGGTCTTGTTTCTGCTACCTTGCAAAAGAGGAAACTGACACCCAGAGAAGTCACTTCTATATAGATATACAGCTGAGTGCTATCTGAGCTCAAATTCACCCCCCATCCTCCACCTCGACCTTTCTGACTCTATAGCCTTTGATCTTTATACTAGTTGAAGCTACTAACACTTTTTAGCATAGACATTTTAAGTGATCATGAGAATATTGTTAAAATTTTCAGTGTTTCCATTTCCTTGTTTATCATGGATTTAGAGTAGAAATAATTAAAACAAACAAAAAAAGCAACAATAAACAAAGGTGTCCCAGCCTTGTTTTGTAAGTTTGTTAACATAAATTGTCACTCTCTGTTTCTTTCTTTGCTTGTACTTAGTAGAAGGGATTACAGAGATGATGTGTACTTTTTTTCTTTTTTTATTTACCACTGACATTAAAATAGAAGGTTAAGAAACCCAGCTAGAACCATTTCACAGAATAAACTCTGAGAGATTAGGCAATTGGGCTTAAAGTGGAATATGAAACTTAATGTGGCTAAGTGATGCACTTGGGTAGAAATAATGCCCAGGCTAAGTACAACTTAAATGGTGCTTAATTAGTTGATACGACAGAAAAAAAAATTTGCCTGTACTCTGAGAATGAACATTTACATTTTGGGTTCACTGTGCCGCAGTGATGGAAAGAGCTAAAATGCTGTCAAATTGTGTTTGGAGGGCTATTCTACCAGTCCTGGGATACGGGCCTTTTGTAAGGTGCTGATTGGAATGCAACAAGGCATCTGGTCCAATTCCAGACTCATTAAGTAACAAAAAAGATGAGGAGTCTGTTTCCAGGAACTAGATATTTGATTAGTGAGGATAGCAGCAAGGGCTGGAACTGAATCTTAGCCTCCTGAACAAAAGCCTTAAGCCCTGGGATGGGGCTCCTGCCCTCTCCAGCCTCATTCCATGGTTCCCTCTTCTCCTGGTCTGCTTGATCCAATTTTAACAATTGCCACCCCCTTCCTATGTGATAATGATGTGCACTATAACCCATCCTACAGAAGGGACAATTAAGCTTGTGTGTCTGTTACTCCAGGAGAAAGCAAACTCCTTGAGGCTGTGGTCTTTGTCTTATTTACACAGGCATTGGCATTACTGGACCCTACACTCCCTTTCCTACCACATAGAATCTTATTTTTGCCCTTTCCCTTTCTCCTTTTCTTCCACTGAAAGAGAAAGGGAGGCTAAATATAGCTACATCATTAATTATGAAAGAGTTTGGGGAAGGACAAAGATAGAAAATTCAGGCAGCATGTTTATAGAAGAGTTTTTACTGGGGAAAAAATGCTGGGGGTGGAGCAGAAGAGAGCATTGGAATTAGAAAAATGTGTATGTTATGAAACATTGCTGTGGATTGCAAACGGGGCCTTCTTACTTTCTAAAATATATAAATACATATTTAAGTTGATTTTTAATTAATTATGACTATGGCAGTGCGTTGCTTTAAACGTAATCCCACTCTTGGTCTGGACTGCATGGTTGTTAGAATTATAAGTATTACGTTGGTATCCCCAGGGCCCATAGAGCGCTAGACAAGTTGTGGAAATTAAAGTATGTTTTGAATAAATGAATGAACAAGAGGGAAAAGAACTGGGTGATGCTAACTAGGGAGTGATCTAATAGAAGACAGAACTATGTCCCAACACTCTTCAAAATGTTTCAAGTCAGCATAAGAAATTAGTGGTGGGAGCCTGAAGCGCTGCTCCTTCAGGGTACATAACTCACCAGGACATGCGTTGGGAGCTCCGTCAGCCCAAAAGCTAAAGTGAACAGGCTAGAGAGTGTATTTTTCTTTTTTTTTTTTCTTTTTTTCCGCATGAATCTACTAAAAGAAAACCACTAAAATTAAATTAATCATGAAAGAGCTGTAATGTAGACTCGGATTAGAGTTTACTAATTAATGAGCATTTGCTCAAGTTGAGCATGTGGCTATTAGAGAGAGTGAAATTATGCCATGCATGATGGGTGTCTATGTGTATCTTTCCTTGAATGCACACACAAAGGCTGAAGGCATAGACAACAGGAGGAAAGAATAACCTGTGTCGATAGCTGAACTTTTACTCTGTCTAGGCAACACATTTATATTGGACACCGGCTATGAGGCATAGGAGTTATAATTGCTACCACCACTTCCTCCAAAGAATATATAGTGTTAGGGAAAGGGATGCATATAAACACAGAATTAATTAGGAGGCAATGATAAGGGGCCCAAGAAATACAACCCATGTGCCATTAAGTTGCAGAGGATGGCAAAGGCACATTTTACTGGTGACAGGGATAAAGGAGTTCAAGGCTCAGGTGATATGTGGATCAGAACTCAAGTATAGTTGAATGTCAATGGGCTGAGCTGAGAGGGAAGGGCAGAACACAAGGACGGGAAGCACAGCAAAGACTCAGACCGATCATGTAGGTAAACTATCAGTGAGAAATTAGTCTGGAAGCAAGGAATTGAAGCAGTTTAAACTCTAGGGAATTTGGAGCAATGGCTGCCTTATCAAAGCCATGAGTGTGTGCAGATAATCAGGGGCCTAAGTGGTATGAGACATCAGGGAGTGGTGAGGTCTATAAGAAACAGAAACGACTAAGATTCAAACGTTAAAAAAAAAGTTTGCAGACCCCAAATGCCAGCATAACCTTTCAGAGCAGGCATGATTCAGCCTTCATGACAAAGTCCTCTACTGTGGAGTAAAGTAGTGACCTTGTTGTCAACAACCCTCTGAAAGTCAACATGGCTCCCAAAAAGAGAAGAAGGCTTCCTGATGCTTCTAGGCTTCATTGCGTCCCCAGTCTACCAAGATGTAAAGGGTCCCCTGAGGGGAAACAGGCAGGGGGCATCGAGGGAGGGGCCCCTGCTCAGCATCCCTCCTATTTGGAGCTTCCTTGTCTGATGTCTCCCAGCAGGCATGCAATCAGTCTGCACTCCAAGTGTTTTAAGCAGTGTGCTCACCACTTTAAATTTTTGGATTATTGAAATTTAGGGTCGCTCAAATAAAGTTAAGTACTTTAATGATCTTCCCTATGGCCTTGCCTCCTCATCCCACCATGCCTCTCTACTCCCCACCCCAGCACTTTTGCTGGCCCAGACTTGGGAACGTAATCTGCTTTTAGGAAGAGGAGATGTAGGAAATTGACCTGGCCCCGCAACTTCACTGATTTAAGCCTGCAAAGCTGAATGCTGAGAATGGAGTTGTCCTGCTAGGTCTGAAGTCAGAGAATGAGGGAAAATAATCTAAATCCTGCACAGTGAATTAGTGGCAGAGACCTATGTAGCTGTTATTGTTGCTGTTCACTATTTCTATAATGGCAATTATCCTTATCACCTAGTGAAGTCACAAAGGAAGCAGCTCTGATGGACTGCTCTTTGGTATTGCAGCTCATGCCCCTCACACAGCTACGATCTGTGGTCTTCTCGTAGAAGTGTTTATACCTGAGTATTTAATACCAAGAAATGACAGTTCACAGATCTTTAACTCATAACTGAACTGATCTCATTTTCATGGTGATTTAGTCTTACTGTACCTTTCTTTTGTCTTCAGCAAATAGAATAATTACTGGTTGATGTGGAATTGATAATTTGGAATGAAAACTGTAAACTTATTCTCTGAAATTTTTTGAGGAAGAAGATAGCTTGGTGGGTCTGTTGTTTTATCTGCAAGATTATGTTACTAAGTAGGGATGGCTATTGGAATTTTAAGAAAGAGAAAGAAAGATGAAGGAAAAGCACAGGGAAAATGTATAATTAATGAGTTTTAATTGATTAGTTTGTGGTTATTGAAATATAAGTCAGTTATTTTCTCTGTTGCATCTTAGTTTGCTAGTCTATTGGGAGTAATGTCTATATTTTGAAGTGTACTAGGGGTTTCTCCTCCATTCCTGGAATCTCCCTACCACTCCCAGTCCAGATTTTTCTCAAAAGGATTTCAGTGAAGATGCTATACACTGCAGAGTGTTACAGTGAAGGTGACTGCTAAATACTCAACCCAGTCCACTTTTTTTTTAAGTTAGCATGCTGCATGGGGGATATCTGAAAGATGCTGAAGTGTAGTGGGGTCCCATGGAGGGCTTCAGTTGATGGTGTATATTTTAACATCTCTCCCAGAATCAAGTAGGGTACATGTCACCTCCATTTCATGTGACTTTCTTTCCAGTTTGATCTGTAGCTGAACTAAACATATCATTGGTAATCACTGCTTATAATTTCTACAGCTTGGAAGATCCCAGCAAGATATTAAAGATAAACAACTGACCAAGACTTGGAAGGGAGCAAGAAAATGGAAAAAGCAGTAAGAAAAAAGCTCATGGCTATCTCCAGCTAATACTCAGCTTTCAGATGTCAGAATAGAAAGGACACCCACACCTGAGACAATTAAGACATTTGATTCAGGAGGTCATAACTTAGATGTCAACTATCCCAAAGCCATTATTGCTAAGATTTGGAATAGATGCATAAACCAAATTTATTTTAGTCTACAAATTGTTAAATTTTAAATAAAGAACTTCATAGGTAGATTAGGAATCCAAATGAACTGGGGAGGTTAAAAAGCTCAGGCTCAAGGGTTGACTCTAAGGGCCTATTGGAATCCTCATCTGGCCATTTATTAGATATGTGATTTGGGAGAAGTTGTTTTATCATTCTATGCTTCAGAGGTTTTTGTTTTGTTTTTACCTTTAAGGCAGAGATGATAATATAAATTAACTCAAAAAATATTTTGTGGATTCATTCATATGAAGTGCTTCAGGCAATTGCCTGGTGTATGGTAAGTGCTCAAATATTAACTATTAGTTAAAGCAAGATGGAAATATGTCCTAGGTGACAAAATGGTTAAGAGGCAAAGATGAAAAAAGCCACAAGGGAAGCGAAGGGCAGGACAAGGAGAATTTGAGATGAAATGTGATAAGAGCTTAGAACAAGGAGAAGGAGTGGGGTAGCACTTCATAATGAAAAGTATTAGTTTCCATTTTGTAACCTCAATTTCTGCAAATAAAATTCGTATATCAGGGGCAAAAGCAGTGGCCTAATATGGTCAGTGTGGACCTTGACAATCTCTTCTGATTGACCTACTAAACCCAGGGGAGAATACACTATTAAACAGATTGCTAGGCTAAGCAATAGGGTGCCCCATTATCCAACAAGGAAGGACTCCAACAAGACCAGAAGCTAGATTCTATGGATCATTGTAAAGATAATAAGAACATTTAGTTCTTCCATGACAATTCTTATGTAGCCCCTCCTTTTGAAGTTTTCAATGTTTTGCAGACATTTCCCAGAACCTTCCCATTTCACTGATTGACCAGTTGCCCTAGGGAGCAGAAGTAGCCTTAGCGTAGTTGAAAAGCAAAGGCTGGGCTCCCTGGAAGCATGTTTGTACTGCCTCTGATTAATCTGGACTTCAGGGGTCTTTATTCTTTGCCCCATTGATACCTCCCAGAAAAATGGGATTATAGTATCACAGCCACCTTTGAAATGGCAGATTTGGGAGAATTTAAAACCCAACTCAGGCCAGGCATGGCAGCTCATGCCTGTAATCTCAGCATTTTGGGAGGCTGAGGCAGGCGGATCATGGGGTTAGGAGTTCGAGACCAGCCTGACCAACATGGTGAAACCCCGTCTCTACTAAAAATACAAAAATTAGCTGGGCATTGTGGCATGCACCTGTAATCTCAGCTACTCAGGAGGCTGAGGCAGGAGAATCACTTGAACCCGGGAAGTGGAGGTTGCAGTGAGCCAAGATTATGCCACTGCACTCCAGACGCTAGCCTGGGCGATGGAGCAAAACTCCATCTCAAAAAAAAAAAAAAAAAAAAAAAAACAGAAACAGGAGAAAAAATGTTATTAATATTGTCTGTGTATGAACAAAACAGTCAGAGACCCTGCCATTAAAGTAAGGCTGATCACCGCCCAGCTAGAAAACTATCCTGTGTTGATGGAGAAGCAAACAGTGCAGCTTAACAAACGGGCAGTCAGAAGGACATATTGTACCCCAAACCAAGGGGAGATGGAGGCATCCGATGAGAAAGAGTTTGGCTAGTTGGAGCTATGAAGGAAAAACAGTGCTTGAAAAATCTGAGGTGAAGTTATTGATCAGAGAAGGGGTATGTAGCCATGTAAGTGCAGGAGGCCAGGAAATGAAGGACTTTTTTTTAAAAAAAACCTGTATTTTATAAGTCTGTTTTCTGAACAGAAACAAGTGAAGCAAGTCTTTTTAGGGAACAAGAGAACAATGGTGATTCCACCAAATTAATTATTAATATTAGTCCTATCCCCCCTTAAATCTAAACGTTTCTGAATAAATTTGATTGGAATCCCTGCATCTGGAAGTGCTAAAAGTTTTGGCTTCTAGTCTAACTACCTAATGAAATAAATGATCTATCCCTCAACTGCTTTCCTTCCATTCAATAGTCTCCCTTTTCTCTCCAAAGAGAAAAAAAAAAGTTCACGGTAATGGCTCCCTGGGAAACATACCATCAAAATTTAGTAAGTGATAGAGCAAATATAATGAGAAAAAATATGTAAGCATTTGAGAATAGAGCGATAATGTTTAGCAAGACAAACTTGAAGTCTATGGGGGAGAAATTGGGCTTCACTCACTTGATGGCTTTTTCTTCCCCCAATTGACCTATAAGAACCGGGGTTGGGAAAGTCAGCAGCACTCAGATAGGAGACAACTCTGTTTTTAAATCTATATAGCCCCAGTTTTCTGCTGCCTCCAAGCACTTTACATACAATAGTAAGTTAATTAATACCAGTTCTGAGTAGGCGTGTGAGTTAAAGATGGGGTAGAGAAAACATCCATTAATCTAAAAAAAAAAAAAAGAAAGAAAGGCACAGCATCCTTATAATGAAGGTTGAAATTCTTCGTTAGGAGTAAAGCCCTCTTTGCATTCCTTTCTATGCACAGGGAGCATGGTGAGCTTCCCAGTAAAACCAGACTCCATCCTGAAGCTTTTCTCTCAGATCACTAGGAGTCATTCATTCAGTCATCCTATCTTCCCCTTTCCCTTTTCCTCCCCTTGCCTTCTCCTCCCTCCCTTTCTTTGTTCCTTCTTTCGTTTTTATCCTCAATTAAGATATTAAAGGGTGATGGAAGACACAGGAATTTTTAAGTTAGCCAACTTCAGTTTAATTACCAACACTAAAATGTATCGCTTGTGTGAACTTGGATGAGGTAATTAGTCTTTCTTGGTATTGATTTATTTCTGTTAGATGGAAATACCAGTGCCTGTTTAGCAAGGTGGAAGGATGAGGATAATGTGTGTTAAATGTCCAGCACATGCTAGTGCTCTCTTGGTTTCCGTGACACTTCGTTCCAGCCTCTCTGGCCACGGATTCTCAAGCTCCTTAGCCGATTTTTCCACAGCTCTCTCATCTAGTTACAAAATGTTGGGTTGCTTCAGGGTTTAACTCTTATTTCCCAGATCTTTGCTTATTTGTCTTCTATCTGTAAGTGATCAACTTAGGTTTAAATGACAAGTATATACAGATTACTGTCAAATTAATATCTCTAGGCTTCACTTTTCTCCACAGAGCCCTATACATGATTGCCCCATACATGGGCAATCAATTCTGTGACATCTTCACTTGGATAATTCAGACTTAACCTGACTGATGATGATAAAGACTTTTTTCTCCACCTCCTAACTACGTACATTATTCCTTGTTAGTTTTTTTCACCTGGATAAATAACACTACTATCTACCCAGTTACTAGGCTCGAATCCTGGGGGTCATCCCTGATTTCTTCTCTTCATTTATGTTTATTTTCTGTCATTTCTAGCCTCAAAATATATCTTGAATAACCAACTTATTTTTGTTTTTAATGCTACCACTGTAGATTGTATAAAAGTTATCAAGTATTAATTCTTCTTACCATAGAACATGTAGGGCCACTCCACCTATGGAAGGAATTTACTTCCCTGCCCACGGGGCCACTTGAGATATGTGACCATAGGTGGGACATGTGATGAGTTCCTCAGCTTTTCATTGCTTTGGTCAGGACTATAGTGGCCAAGTTACCTGTAGCCATTGTTGCTGTCAGACAAGTATGATAGAAAGAAAGAATGTGGAGTTGTTGAGAGTGAATGTCAGGGGCGAGAGTACCCACGGTCCATGGGACATAAGAAAGACAAGAAGATAAGAAAGGAAGTGAGTGTGTGAAAGAGATGAGGGGGAGTGAAAAGGTGACAGGACCAATGCAGTGGGAGTGCTGGCAGAGTGGGAATTGTTGGAATTAAAGTTTGGATACTTAAAAGCTTGAAAATGAGATTATGAGGGAGTAAGATGATTAAATCAAAAGGTATTATGTATAACCATGACAGTGAATGGCTAAAATCAATGACAAGAACAATGACGATAAGGAAACCAAAGAATAGAGGGGCCAGAATGTTAGAAGGGCCACCCATGTGGATCTTGAAGTCCTTGAGAATTATGACAAGTGTTAGATTGATTCAGTGCTAAAATATTTAAGGAAGGAAGAAGAGTGACCTGAGGTGTGTAGGTGATTGCACCATGGATGAATAGCAATAGTGAAGGTATAATCTTTTGGCTCAGAAATCATAGCAGCAGGGGGAAAGGGTAGAGGAAAGGGAGAAAAAAAGAACAGTGACCTGGTGGTGACAATGAGGATCAGGGAGGATATTTGCTCCATTTTTAGCATGAAAGGTTGCTATAGTTTGAATGTTTGTTTCCTCCGAATCTCATGTTGAAATGTAATTTTCAGTGTTGGAGGTAGGGCCGGTGGGAGGTGTTGAGGTCATAGGGGTGGATCCTTCATGAATGGCTTGGTGCTACCCCTTCAATATAGTGAGTACTTGTAAGACCTGGTTGTTTAAAAGTGTGTGGCACCTCCCTCTTCTCTCTCTTGCTTCCACTGTTGGCATGTGACATGTTGGTTTCTCCTTCACCTTCTGCCATGTTTGTTAACTTGCTGAAGTCCTCACCAGAAGCAGATACTGACACAAAGCTTCCTGTGCAGCCTGCAGAATCGTGAGCCAATTAAACCTTGTTTCTTTATAAATAACCCAGCCTCAAATATTCCTTTATAGCAATGCAAAAATGGCCTAATACAATGGTACATGAAGCATGAGAAAAAAAGCAGCCACTATTTGTGAGGGATGCAAAGGAGGTAGCATTCTTGAAGGGCAGCCAGTAGAGCTAAAAATTAAATGTGGGTTGAATATATGAATGAATAATAACTATTATAATGTTTCTTTTAAATTTCCAATATACAACAAGCTAAAGGAGAACAAAATACATTCTTTTATTCGAGGAGCTCACAGGAGCTCTGGGTCTCATGTATTTCCAAGAAAATCATGTACAATGAAACTAATGTAGAGACATGGTCTAGATGTTATGGGAACACAGAAAATGATCAAGTAATGCTTTCAGGGTGGTATAGATCTCTGGGATAGGACAGGGGAGGTTTTCTAGAGAAAGGGATGGTTTAAAGATAAGTAATTCCTGGGGGGTCAGTTTAGCAGAGCATGGGTGAGGTCTGAAAGGTATGAGAGCACATTAGGGGTACCAGACTTAGCTGAAAAGTTGTGGCTGCCTCTTTTACCAATGTTGTATCAGCAGACAAAGGTCTGAGATAAATTCATTCGTATTTGTGAATCTGCCTGTGTGCGCGTGTGAACATGTGTGTGGCAGTTTTTCCCATGGAATTCTTTCAGAAACATTCCTTTGTGAAGCAGGGTTTCTTTCTACTGGTAGGTAGGACATGGGGTAGTGTGAGCTACCACTAAGTCAAAGAGTAAGGTGACACTGTGAGCTGCGATCTGATGCCACTGGTAGGTATGCATTATATGCATATGTGTGTTATCATTCTGGATGAATCAACCCTGAGTATGAAGGCATGCACAGACACATACCAGTGATCGTTGCAGATTTCACTAAAGGCCTTCTAAGTATAGCTATGATTGAAGGAAGAATCCACTGGACTATGAGTTCTTAAAGGACAGAGCCATACCTTAGTAATCATTGTGTTCCCAGTACTGAATTCTGCATCTGGCATACAGTATGGCCAAAAATTGATGATATTTTGTTCAACCTTCACCAATGAAGCCAAAGAACAGATAAATATGAGAAATCATCTAGCAATACTGTCACAGGATATAATAGTGCTAGCTTAAAGTACATTGTGCTTTGTCAATTTTAAGACTTTTGAATATACATTGACTTATTAGATGCCATAAACAAAGCCCTGAGATGCTTATCAAATTCTGCTTTACCTAGCAAAAAACCTTCTCAATTACTTGGTAGAGCTGTGACTAAATCTTTTGTTTTCTGTCCATAGTTCAGTGCCAGATGCAAGATCTGGAAAAGGCAGTGTGCTTTAGCAACAAGAAAGTCAGGGCCAATTTGGGCTGCATGAGAGAGTTGGGCTACCAATATGGGACAGTGGGAGGAGAGTGGACCTTAAAGTCAGGCGTAACTGGATCCAAATCTCAGCTCTGGAAACTTGAGTTGTGTGACTTTGGGCAAGTGAACTCACTCTGTGAGGATCAGTTTCTCCATCTATATAAAGAAAGCAATTGTAACCAATAGATGAAGGTTAACCTAGGATTGAGCAAGATAATATTTATAGTGTTTGGCACAATACTAGGCTCTTAAAATTGGTGGGTACCATGTATTATTATTATTATTTGAGATAGGGTCCTGCTTTGTCACCCAAGGCGGAGTGCAGTGGTGCAATCACTACTCACAGCAGCCTCAACCTCCTGGGCTCAAGCAATCCTCCTACCACAGACTCCTGAGTAGCTGGGACTACAGGAGGGCACCACCATGCCCGGCTAATTTTTTTATTTATTCTATTCTTACTATGATGCTCAGGCTGGTCTCAAACTCATGGGCTTAAGCGATCCTCCTGCTTCGGCCTCCCAAAGTGCTGGGATTACAGGTGTAAGCCACCACACCCAGCCAATACTATGTATCATTATTATCATTGGATGCACTGTGTTTTAGTGGCAGTTAGTTACTGACAAGGCTACAATGAATGGTAGAAACGTGGTTTTTCTCATTGGTCAGATACACATGGGGAACTTGTGTGTCTTGGCACAGTTAAGAAGTCGGTGGGAGGAAAAGGATATTAAAATGCAGAACACATTTAAACTCCCTTTGGATTGTGTTGTATCGAGGAGATGAAAAAGAAAGTGTCAGGCAGTACTTGGGATGATGGGGACTCTAGTGATAATGACACTAAGCCAAAGCGCAAAACCTGTGACATGATGGCCAAAGAGGGAATGTGATTGCACCATTTAAATGTTTATCAGGAAGGTGTGAGACATCCTGCCATACTCAGGGACCTTCCACACCACAAAGGTGACACTAAAATTAAGACTTAGGGAGACTTCCTTGGCCCCGAAACTGGCTGAATGTGTGAATTCAGAAGTTTCAGCTGAGATGTGAAGCAATCACACATGGACTGGTGAAGACTATTTTGCTCCGAAAAAGGTGCCTTGGGAAAGAGACCTCATTAATTTTTTAAATTTTAGTTTAATTCCCATTCCATGTTTTATGGCCCTGACATTGGACTATCAATTAACGAACATGGTCCTTGCTGGATAAAAGAAATGTATAGGGATAGTTCTCCCCCAATACCTTGTTTTATTTTCAATGACAAAAAAACTAAGTTGTTTTAAGCTTCATTATCTTTTCAAACTCAAATGTAGAGAAAGAGCATCAGAAGCAAGCGTGTGCAATTAAAGCTGGAAAAATAAAATAGAGTTCGTCTAATAATAATGAGATGTTTTCCATAGGCAGAAGCTTTTTTCTGATTTCTCAATTTAAAGACTCTAAGGAGAAATCAATTTATGGACTCAGAGAATCACTGAATGTTAAGTTGCAAAAATCCCACGTATCATCGAGTGTATTCCTTCATTTTATAAATGAAAGGACTGAGGTCTAGAAAGGTTCAGTGACTGGTTATCCAGTGAATTTACCGGGAAATATAAGAACAGGTGCACTTAGGATGAGGATATCTGTATATATAATTAGCTTCTACAGTGACTTACTGTGTACCCGTAAGTGAAGCTTTTGCAATAAGCAAGTTCCTTGATCTCCCTTTATGCAAATGAAATACAGGAAAACATTGTTTAGACTTTACTTCTAGCATATACAATGAACCTACACAAAATGGTCTACATTCTTGGTTTCAAAGGCATTATATAAAGTCAAGTAGATTTCCCTCTCCTTTCTTGGAAACCTCAGCCTGGCAAAGGGTCTAACAGTCATTGAACTGGAAAGGATGTATCTATTTTATAGATGTGATAAGTGAGGCCCAGCAAAACTAAGTGACTGCACCACAGTTACCCAGGGAATACACAGTGCAGGCGGACCTGGGGCCTTTGGCTTCCTGCTGCAGAGTTCTTTCCTTTTCATCATGTGACACTATTTAAATAGAAGCAAACTAGAGTTGACAAAATGAGTTCCTGTCTATTTGCATGAGGCCCTGAGCTTCTAAAGAAATTCTATTCATAAAAGTCAACAAGTTTCTTTTTTGAGCCTGTCCACAACTGCCCAGACTTAGGGTAGAACGAGGCATTCCCAGTCCTCAGTCAGATAGGTGGCTCCATAGGTATCAGCAGAGCCTACCTTTTTGCCTCCAGCATCTTTTCAGCTGCCTTGTTACTCAGAGCTGTGTGGAGCCATACTGAAGCCTGGGCTAAAGGAAAAACCTTGCCTTTATTTAAAATTTTGATGTTATACTCATCATGGATTGTTTTGCATTAAGTTTTGTTTTTTAAAATACTACATTAAGATATTACCTGTCTTGACTACTGAGGGTTTTTCTTTTTCTTTTCTTTTTTTGTTCACACCTTTTAAAATTTTGTGCCTGGAGTTCTCGATGGGATAGAATTCCAGGCTTCTCTTGACTTGCTGTAGCCTCTGGTTTCACTGTGTTAATATATAGACAAAATGAGCCCATTCCACCCATTTTCCAGATAATTCTAACTTGCACATGCAGATTTAGTTTGCATTAAGAAATGGACTTGTGAAGCCATTCACATGGGCGGGGATTTTGTGTGTTTTATTCTCTGATGTATCTACAGAGTTCAGTACATTTAGTTTGTAGAAACCAAATTGATATTCATTGGATAAATAAATAAATGCAATAAAACTCTACAGTTTTTATTGTTTATGACCTGTTAACATTTATCTAAGCTCCCTCCAATAGAGTCTTCTAGGCCCATAATCAATTTCTTTCAAGTTTTTAGGAATTGAGCTCTCTGTCTTGCCAGGTCTCTAGAGTATTCTAAATAGATAAAGAGAACAGTAGTGATTTTCAAACAAGCCACTATTAATGTTAGGTTTTAACTGAAAAAATAGCTCAAATGATTATTTTCTGAAATCTTCACTTTTTCTTTGTTTCTTTGGCTCCTTATTTTAGGGTCAGGAGGCACATGTGCAGGTTTGTTACGTGCGTAACTGAGGTTTGGTGTAAGAATGATCCTGTCACTCAGGTAGTGAGCATAGTACCCAATAGGTAGTTTTTCAACCTACCCCACTTTTCCCCCTTTAGTAGTTCCCAGTGTCTACTGTTGCCATCTTAATGCCCCTCTTTACTCAATGTTTAGCTCCTGCGTATAAGTGAAAATGTGCAGTATTTGGTTTTCTGTTCCTGCATTAATTTGCTTAGGATGATGGCCTCCAGCTGTATCCATATTGCTGCAGCAGACATGACTTTGTTCTTTTTTATGGCTGCATAGTATTCCCTGGTGCATATGTACCATATTTTCTTTGTCCAGCCCACTGTTGATGAGCATCTAGGTTGATTCCATATCTTTGCTATTGTAAACAGTGCTGCAATGAACATATGAGTACATGTGTCTTTTTGATAGAATGATTTATTTTCCTTTCAGTATATACTCAGTAATGGGATTGCTGGGTTGAATGGTAGCTCTGTTTTAAGTTCTTAGAGAAATCTCCACACTGCTTTCCATAATGCCTGAACTAATTTACATTCCCACCAGCAGTGTATAAGCATTCTCTTTTCTCCACAACCTCAGCAACATCTGTTATTTTTTGACTTTAAAGTAATAGTTACTCTGACTAGTGTGAGATGGTACTTCGTTGTGGTCTTGATTTGCATTTCTCTAATGATTAGCAATGTTGAACATTTTTTCATATATTTGTTGGCTGCATGTATACCTTCTTTTGAGAAGTGCCTAAGATTGAAACTGGACTCTTCCATTATATACAAAAGTTAACTCAAGATGAATTAAAGATTTAAATGTAAGACCTCGAATTATAAAATCTTATAAGAAAACCTGGACATCAGCCTTGGCAAAAAATTTGTGACTAAGTCCTCAAAAGCAATTGCAACAAAAACAAGAATTGACAAGTGGGACCTAATTAAACTAAAGAGCCTCTGCATAGCAAGAGAAACTATCAACAGAGTCAACAGACAGAATGGGAGAAAATATTTGCAAACCATACATCCAACAAAGATCTAATACCCAGAATCTATAAGGAACTTAAATAATCAAACAAGCAAAAAACTAGCAACTCCATTCAACACGGGCAAAGGACATGAAATATTTACTTTGTAATCACTGTTAAACTTTAGAACATTTTATTTTAGGTCCATGGCTTCTTTTTTTTTTTTTTTTTTTTTTCATGATCCCAGGCTTATTCAGATACAATGTAGGGTCTCTTGCTATTAGTGTTTCCACAGTTAAGTGCATGGGCTGCCATTTGCTTTCTTGGTAGCCTTGACTATGTGTCCCCATGTTTCTGGACATAAAATTCTCCATTTGTCATCGGGCAATAATGATAGTTACTATAAACAGCTTGGAAAAAATTAAATAAGAATGCATGGGAATGAACTTTACAAGTGGTAAAGAGCACATAAATTTCAGAGAGTATAATTACAAATTCCATGCAAAAGCAAAAGCTTCAGATTTGTACTTATTTTATTTTATTTTATTTATTTTGAGATGGGGTCCTACTCTGTTGCCCAGGCTGGAGTGCAGTGGCATGATCTGGGCTCACGGCAACCTCTGCCTCCTGGGTTCCAGTGATTCTCTTGCCTCAGTCTCCCGAGTAGGTGGGATTACAGGCTCATGCCACCATGCCCAGCTAATTTTTTTATATTTTTAGTAGAGACGCAGTTGTGCCATGTTGGCCAGGCTGGTCTTAAACTCCTGACCTCAGGTGATCCGCCCACCTTGGCCTCCCAAAGTGCTGGGATTACAGGTGTGAGCCACTGCACCCAGCCTTATATATAAACAAATCAGGGGTCAAAAAGAGAAAAGACATGAATTATGTCCAAACTATTGAATTATGTTCATAGCCTTTCTGGAATGATACTAAGCTCAGTTGAGTTTTTGTTTTTTTTACATTGACCGACCTAGAAAGAAGTCTTATGTACCTGAAGGTCTCTCGAGACTGACTTCATGGGGGACACTGTGTGATTCTCTTACTCTCATATGCACATCCAGCATTCTCAGATCCTAAGACTAGAGATTCTCCTCCATTGTTGAAAATAGAAAATGTCACCAGGGATCTCCAAATCGTGCTGCGATCTTTCTGCTTTTTATATTATCACTAACAATAAATATTCTGCAGTGAGATTTTAGCTGACAGTTCAGGTGATGATTTGCCAAGCAGCGAAGTCTCCAGCTTTGTTCTTCTGGGGTTCCATCTGATCCTGCAAGGCTAACAGGAAGGAAATCTTGTTGGTTTTCTTTCCCACTTCTGTAATGCTGGCAGATGAGACTTGAAAGCCAACAAGACATAAAGATATAGAGAGGAAGAAGCTATCATTTTCACCTAGAATTTTTTCCAACAACCAGACTGACTTTCAAGTTCCTGGGTAAGTCGCTAACCTAAGATAACAGAGTAGCTCGCATTTTTACAGATGTCTTGAAGTAAAGGTTGCTTAGGTGTAAGGCAGCAGTTTTGGAAGCCAGAACTTGGGGTGTCTTGAGGGGTAGTAAGCCTTTGAAACGTGCCCCAGGGAACTGGCTTGACCATTGATTCTGAACAAGATAAAAACTCAGTTCTTTAAAGACCATCTTCTTCTTTCTACATTTACTCCTGTGGCATTCTTCAAGGGCACTAGTCTGCAGTTGCTCTGCTTTGTCTGTTTATCACATGAAGATTGAGAGGAAGGTTTACATAACAGTCTTATGAGACAGATGTTACTGTTATCCCCATTTTACAGAGGCATCTACTGAGGCACAGCAAGATTAATTGACTTGCACAAGAATTTCCAGACAGTAAATAGCAGAGCAACATTTTGAATGCAGGCAGTGGGGCTCTAGAGAACAATAAATAAACTTAATTTATTCTTTTATACCTGAGTGGTCTGAAAAAATAATAATTTCATGTATTAAAATAAATGATACGTGCAGGTGTATGCATATATTTTTGTTTATGTGATGTTTCCCAGCGTTATACATTTTATTAGTAATAGGTTGAACTCATATAATCTATTCCACCATAGCTGGAAATTGAAATTTCTTGTGATGTGATTTTACAACTGTTTGTAACTATGTAGCTGCCCTTGTCAATGCCTTTTTTTCTCATCCTGGTTTTCCAGATTTTCTGTTTATTTTGTGAGCCCCCTTATATTCTTTCTATTCATTTCTAAATTAGGCAGATTTGTTTTAGTTCTTTGTAGTTAAGAACCATGATTGATTTGAAATGTGGAGATTAAGAAAGATAGTACTCTTTTGAAAATTAAGTTCTTGAATATGGGGTATGTGACAAGGAGTTCATATTTCCTCATTTTGAAGGCAGTATAGTATTCACTATACAGACTCTAAGACTAGACTGCTTGGAATTGAGAAATCAAATTCCTTTGTGGCTGAGGTAAGCCAGGTATGTATCTGTCAGTTTCTTTATCTTAAAATAGGAATAATGATAGCATCTGTCTCATATCCTCATTTCTGAGCATTAGAAGGTACATTAGCGTTCTCCAGAGAAACAGAACCAATAAGATATATATATCTACAAGTATATATATGTAGATAGATATATTTGTAGATATATATAGAGAGAAATATATATACACATATACATATACATACATACAGGAGATGGCTATATATCTTATACATAATGTCTCTATATATTAATACTATATATATCCATATATATCCTGTATATATCCTATATAAATCATATATATAAATACATATATATTTTTTATATATATGTATTCTATACATAGGGATTTATCATGGGAATTAACTCACACAATTATGGTATCCAGGAATTCTCAAGATCTGCCATCTGCAAGCTGGAGAACCAAAAAGCCAATGGTATATATACACAGCCAAGCAGTCTGTGTCCAAAAGCCTGAGAACTAGGGATAAGGGGTGGGGGTAGAGCTTGCTCCTGGACTGAGTCTGAAGACCCCAAAACACGGAGTGCTGATGTCTGAAGGCAGAAGACGAATGCCCCAGGTCAAACAGAGAGCATGATAAAAAGTTTTCTCTTCCTCTTCCTTTTTGTTCTATCCAGGCCTTCAACAGATTGTATGATGGCCAACCACTGTGAAGAGGAGAGCAATCTTTTTTACTCAGTCTAATCATTCAAATGCTGTTCTCATCCAGAAACACAGACACCTAGAAATAATGTTTTACCAGCTAACTGAGCATCCCTTAGCTCAGTCAAGTTGACACAAATTAACTGTCCCAGATGAGAATATTTAGTCACCGCTTGGAATGGGACCTGGCACTTAGTAACTACAATATAAGCATTAACTACCATTATTCCCAGCGGTTTGTTGTTGTTGTTTTTAAATATCACTAACACACATTGACTGTTTACTATGTGGAAGTCATGGTACTAATCATTCTGTATGTGCTTATAACAATCTTATGAGGAGCTATCATTAGCCAATTTATAAAGAAAAGTGAGGCTCAGAAAACTCAAAGATCTTTTCCCAGGATCTCATAAACAGGAATTGGCAAATGGAGTATTTTATCCTGGTTAAAAGTGTCTTTATCCTTCATGGGACCTTCTTTGGGAAGAGTAAAGGCCCTTTGCATGGGTCGTATATACCCAGAACACTCCACATTCATATGCTTACTGCTGATGAGACAACACAGTCCTTCTCACCATTCGGTAACTAAACTCCTCCTCCTTTCCCTAGGTCTATAACATCTCCAGCGACCCCTTATACAGGTTAAATTTGATCCCCTCTGATACCCTCATGAGAAGGGGAGTGACCTTTATTTAAGCCGTTCTTTGTACTGGACCCTGTTCTAGGCAGTTTGCTTATGTTTTCTTTTCAAATGCTCAGGCTATAAGCAACCCTGGGACATACAGCTGTATCTATTTTGACCCAAGACACTTAGGTTCTTAAATGTTATGAAAGTTGCTTAAGGTCACATAGTGACCTAGAAGTACAGTCAAGATTGAAAACCAGGCTTGTGTAACTTTATATATTTCTTTGTAATATAACCATGAGCAGGGTATTCCAATAAGAAACATGACTAGAGTGGTAATGAAATAGTAATTCAATTATAGGAAGAAGTATGGCATGCTGGGTTTCATAAAGTTGATGGCAGGGCATGACAAGGAGATCTTCACTTGGAAAAAATGCAGAGACTAAAAACTGTTATATGAAGAGAGGTGATGAGTAAGAAGATTTAAGAGAGTAAAGAGAGGTGTGGGCCATGCCTCAGGTCTGCAGGAGGTAGGTGATGAGTGCTGAAGGAAAGCTATGTAGAAATGGACACTACATCCTCCATGCTGGTTCTCCCGCCTGCTCAGAGCCACTGCCGGCCAACTCCTATGCTGTGAAGTCAGTGTCACTGGTGGTTCCTATACTTCTCTATTGCAGCAAAACGATGAAGTGACCTCAGGAAAAATGAGGAAGAGACAACACTGGCTCTTTCCATGAGGAGGCCAGTCAACTCCTTCCCACTGGCACAGCCTCTTTAGTTTTCTGGGGTTCTTAGGTTGGTTCTCTGTAGACAAACCAAAAAGAAGACAAAAGAGCAAGCCTTTCCTTACATTTCTGCCATTGTTCCCTGAGTGAGCTGATGGGGAATATGCTCTAGAATTGTGAGATAAAAATAAGGGAACAGGAAGGAACCCATAGTTCCCTCCCACAAATGTACACTTGCCCCAGACTCAGACTGGACGTGTTTCCATCCAGTTTTCTATCTTCTTTTGTGCTCAACCCTTGATATGTTTATAGGCATCATACTCAGTGTGAAATAAAGATGTTGTTTCTTGGCATATAATAATAATAATAATTATTATTATTTAAGATGGAGTTCCACTCTTGTTGCACAGGCTGGAGTGCAATGGCACAATCTTGGCTCACTGCAACCTCTGCCTCCTAGGTCCCAGTGATTCTCCTCCCTCAGCTTCCCAAGTACCAGGGATTACAGGCACCCGCCACCATGCTCAGCTAATTTTCTGTATTTAGTAGAAATGGGGTTTCACCATGTTGGTCAGGCTAGTTTTGCACTCCTGACCTCAGGTGATCCACCCGCCTTGGACTCCCAAAGTGCTGGGATTACAGGCATGAGCCATGGCACCCAGTTGGCTTATAATTAGATTAAAGCCATCGCACACACACAACTTAAGAAAAAAAACCAACACATTAATGCTGAGTGGGCAGATTTAAAAGGAAAATGTACACATATATATTGAAGATCATTAGAACAACTATCTATCTATCTATAAATCAAGTCTTCTCTCTTCCTCCAACTACTGCACATTTTACTACTACCTTCTATTGTTTCTTTTGATATAGAGATACTGTGTGTGTGTGTGTGTGTATATTTCCTGTTACAGAGAGCTACATATATATACACACATATATACACACACACATATACACATATATACACACACACACATATATATTATTTGTCTGCATAGTTGTCTTTCTGGGTCTCTTTCAAATATCTTATTTTGTCAAATGAGGGTAAATTTTAAAAAATGAATAAAATTGCTTGGCACAAGTGTGCTGTATTTTAAAATGTAAATAGCTTGACTCATGGCCTGGCATGTAGCAAGTGGTCTGTAAAGAGTAGAAGGGATGCCATACCTCACAGGTATGGCTGCTAGAATTTCAATAAAGTAGAAATGATATATGACTTTCATGCTCATTTTGCTCTTGATTCTCATTGCTTATTCCTTTTAATTGTACAGCAAATATTTATGGAGGTGCCAGCATGTGCTTGGTGTGGTGCTTGACAATGAGGATACCGAGTCTACTGTGGCAAGGTCTATGACCTCAAAGAGCTCAGCATAGCAAAGGAGATAAATATTAATTATGAATATATAAAGTTTATTGGGCCAGGCACGGTGGCTCACGCCTGTAATGCCAGCACTTCGGGAGGCCAAGGCAGGCAGATCATGAGGTCGGGAGATCGAGACCGTCCTCGCCAACATGGTGAAACCCATCTCTACTAAAAATGCAAAAATTAGCTGGGTGTGGTAGTACATGCCTGTAATCCCAGCTACTCAGGAGGCTGAGGCAGGAGAATGGCTTGAACCCAGGAGGCGGAGGTTGCAATGAGCTGAGATTGTTTCACTGCACTCCAGCCTGGGTGCCAGAGTGAGATTCTGTCTCAAAAAAAAAAAAAAAAAAAAAAAAAAAAATTATCGAGCACCTACATTATGCTAGATACTCTGCCTAGTGCACTTCTGTGTAGCATCTCCCATTTAATTCACATAACAACTTTATGAGTGGGCTCCATGATCTATTTTTTACAGAAAGGGAAACAGATGTAGAGAACTTCTGTAGCTTGCCCGAGGCCACCAATACTATAAGTGATGTCACTGGCATTCAAGGCTATTCTCATGTAATCTCTATAACCTCTGTAACCTCAAAGAGCTCAGCAGAGCAAAGGAGACACCCTTGCTCATATTGTGAAACAATTTGGCTCTTCCAGTAGCCATAAACTACTCTGCTTCATCCATCATTTCCTTTAATATTCATGTAAAATTGGGCATAGTCTCCATGGGGATAAGGACATATGTATGCATGTTGGAAGTATCAACAGACCTGTGACTTTAATACCTGGCTTTTAGACATGCTTATGAGGGTACGCTTTGAACATTTTTAGCTCCCTTCAGCCTTTTAGTTTTTTATCTCTAAACTCCTAGGTCAAGAAAGTATCATGCATTTGGAATCGTCATGTATTATTGTTTGATCATTGGTCATTTCTGGTATGTGTATTTGCTTCTTAGTTAGAAGTCAAGTTCTCTGAAGGCAAGGATCCTAGCTTGTAACAATTCCCCTTATGTCTCCTTCCTCACAATATTTACTGGCATTTATATTCCCTGTACTGTGCTGAACACTATGTGTAGAAGACACTGTGTTTGTGACACATACCTTGCCTTCAAATTGCTGATAGAGAAGACAAATACATACAGAATATTATTGAAGCGAGGTGCTGAATGGTGCGGGAATGGAAAACAAGGCATGTTTTCAGTGACTGGGGGAAGGGAGCTGCAAGGTTGCTGGGGAAGTAGTAGGGCCTGGAAAATTTCACGGAGGAGGTGATAGCTGAGCTGGGCCTGATCAGGTGAAAGAATTTTGCTGAGGAGAGAAACAGCTGATGCAATTTCCAGGCAAAGGTGATATTTCTTTGTTCAATGAGAGTTGAAACAATGGTGATTTATTCCAGGTGTCTTAGACACTTTATTTCTGGTTATCACAACATCTCTACAAAGTGAAGTTTGTTTAGTCTTCTTTTAAATCACCATTTCACAGACAAGAAAACGGAGGTTTCAAGAGTTTAATAAAATGCCTATGATATCTCAGCTTGTGAGAGTATGAGCCAGACTCAGGAGCCAGGTTCTTCCTGCTATAACCACACTGTGCAGTATGAGTTGAGCCTTGATTTCCTCCTACGTAGGGTGTGTTTCAGGGAGAATGACAGCTGGGAGAATGAGCACAGCTGAGCATTATTAGGTGGGGTTTCAATGGTAAGGATCCCACCTACTGCTGCTCTGCTCCTTTTATAATACTCCATAAGGGAAAATGTGACCCCTTTTAATTTCAAGATCACATTTCGCTTTATTATTAATGAAAACATTTGTCAAAAGCATTTGGTGTAAATGTGCAGTATTTTAAAATGTAAATGGGCTTCATGAAATTAACTTTTTCTGATAAACATAGATGCAAAAATCCCCAGCACAATGCTATCAAACAAAATAAAATAACATATCAAAAAGTTAATACAACTTAATCAACTAGTATCTATCCCAGGGATGCAAGGGAGGTTCAACATACACAGGTCAATAAATGTGATATATCACATCAACAGAATGAAGGACCAAAACCATATTTTCTTCTCAACAGAACTCAGAAAAAAAAAAAAAATCCCTTCTGCGTCTGTTAAGATGAAAATATGGAATCTTTATATGTTAATTTTGTATCCTACAAGTTTACTAAATTCATTTATCAGTTTGATAAAATTCAACATCCCTTCATAATAAAAACTCTTAATAATTTAGGCATAGAAGGAATATACCTCAACTTAATAAAGGTCATATGTGACAAATACACAGCTAACATCATATTGAATGGGAAAAAGCTGAAAGCACTTCCTCTAAGAACTAGAACAAGACAAGGACACCCACTCTCACCACTCCTGTTCAACACAGTACTGGAAATGCTAGCCATAGCAATCAGGCAAAAGAAAAAAACAAAAGGCATCCAAATTGGAAAAAAAAAGAAGTCAAATTGTCCCTCTTGCAGATATATCATCTCATATGTAGAAAAACCTAAAGATGCCACCAAAAACTTAGAAATGGTAAACAAATTCAGTAAACTGGCAAAATACAGATTTACATACAAAGATACCATTTTTAACTACATGGGTTTTTCTGGCTCTCTTCACCCATTATGCATTATTGTCCATTACGCATTATTACCAATATTCTGGCAATAGAATATTGTCTCATGTGACATGAAATGGGGCTCTGAAGTCAAATGAATTTGGGAAATCTATGTTATACGAGAAAAATAAATATCTCTATTGCAGGCCTAAGAAGAGTCTTTAATATGCTAGAGTGCATTATAAGGCTCCAAAAGATAGAAGTTGTGTGGGAGAAGATAATTTGACCATGAAGCCACTTCTATGTACTTAAAAAAATATCCCAGCGAAGCTTGGTGGCTCACGCCTGTAATCTCAACACTTTGGGAGGCCAAGGCAGGAGGATCATTGAGCCCAGAAGTTTGAGACCAGCCTAGGAAACAAAATGAGACCTCCTCTCTAAAAAAGAATAAAAATAAAAAATTAGCTGGGCATGGTGTTGCATGCTTGTAGTCCCAGCTACTCAGGAGGCTGAGGCAGGAGAATCACTTGAGCCTGGGAGGTTGATGCTGCAGTGAGCTATGATCACACCACTGCATTCCAGTCTGGGTGACAGAGCAAGATTCTGTTTCAAAAATGAACAAATAGATTGGGTGCAGTAGCTCATGCCTGTAATCCCAGCACTTTGGGAGGCTGAGGCAGGTGGATCACCTGGGGTTGGGAGTTTGAGACTAGTCTGACAAACATGGAAAAACCCTGTCTCTACTAAAAATACAAAATTAACCAGGCTTGGTGGTACATGCCTGTAATCCCAGCTACTCAGGAGGCTGAGGCAGGAGAATCGCTTGAACCCAGGAAGTGGAGGTTGTGGTGAGCCAAAATAGTGCCATTGCACTCTAGCCTGGGCAACAAGAGTGAAAAAAACTCTATCTCAAAAAAAAAAAAAAAAAAGAAAGAAAGAAAGAAAAAAAAAGAAAAAGAAAAAGAAAAAGTAAATTTTCATAGGATCCATCAAGATTCATTGTTTTTTGGGGGGGAACAAGAAATTAGAAATGTCAGAGTAACAGGTGAAAACCATGATTTGCAATCTCGAAAAGACCTGGGTTCAAATCCCACCTCTGCCAACTAACTTACTGTACCACCTCCCATAAGTAATCTGTCCACCCTTAGAATAACAGACTTACCTTGGCACTTGGAAAGTACAGGAAATGGCAGCACCTATCATTATTACTTTTGTCATTGTCACTCTCAAAACCCTAATGCACTGGGAACAAGGGAGGATGGAAAGATAATTTTCACTCCTGAAACAGCAGGATGGCAGAGAGGACTGGATACCTCCAGGGTTTTGTGACACTAAGTTTCTAAAGACCCTCCCCCTCCAGAAGGGTGGCCTAATGAATAACTGAGCCCTGCTATGAAGAGAAAGGTTTATGGTTTTCTGATACTGCAGCTGGCTAGTTCTGATAACACTCTTAAATAACCCCTTTCACCTTTAAAGCCTGATACATTTGCCTCCTGTTTACTGTTCCAGGAGTTCTATAGCTATAAAAATAACCTCACTTTAAAGAGGCAATACTTTTTTTTAAAGAATAAAAGTGACCTGGCTAGAGCCTTAGTAATTTAGAGAATAGAAGCCCAGCAAGCACATTTCATTCACTACAACTCAGACAGTCTTCTATCAGGGAAGAGTTGGACAGTTTTGTCTCTTTTATTATAAAGTATAAAGAAGAAAATTGTCTCCCTGGCTCCTCCATACTGGGATTGCCCCAGACCTTTCAGACATGGGAGCTCATGCTGAATTTCATTAACTAGGTGGCCATTAACTGCTCTGAACCTCTGTATATGTAAACTGAAGAGGCTAACGTATTTTTTGCTCCAGCTTGCCCACCCAGAAAGTTCTAAGATTCTTGACATGAAATTGTTGCCGGGTGTGTCTCACACTCTCATCTTCTTTTAGTCTGAAGGCCTGAGGGAAGGAGTAAAATTGGGAGTTCTGCTGCTAACATGCAAGTAGATTCAAGTTGATCCAGAATTTTTCCTGATTTTAAGGAGATTGCTGTCTAATTGGGGACATAAGACTAAAATAGAAAACAATCAGTCAATGTGAAGTTGAGTGATAATTATGGCACACAATTTATAAGTGCTTGTAGAAGATTAGTAGCCAGTGTGATTACATCCGTTCAGAAATGGCTTCATGGGGAGCTGGGTAGAAAGATGAATGAGTGTTGGACAGATCAAGAAAAAGATGTTCTATTCAGGATCCTTTTACTGGCAAAGATAAGGAATTGACTTAAGGTATCCCAAGTAAAAATCAAGTTTTAATACAACGATAAGGTAATTTTGTGAATTCCAGTTAGGAAAGAAAATTCAGCTAAATTTTAGGTGAATAGAAATTGATAACTGGAATGCCTCAGGATCCAGAGGTGAGACCCTCTCCATCCCTCAGAGGATACACAGGTGACTATTTATAGATCCTCAAGTATACCTGCCCAACCGCCTCTCTCTCAGAGGACACATGGAAGAACGACTGCTTATTCATTGTTTTGCTTGGGACCACACTCAGATGGCAGCTCCAGCCTCCGAATGGGAAAACTCCTCTATATGGGCAGAACACTACACATCTTTCGCCACTAACCAGCCTTTTGATTGCATGCTCCCAAGTTCGTGGACCACTGTGGTTTGTCAGCTATGCCCAGGGGTAGGGTCACATCATACAGAGGACTTTTTGTTCCAAGGGCTACAGGCAGGACTGTTTATATTAGCAGGAAAAGTTTCCTCAACAAGGAAGACAAACAATACTGCTGGTGTAAGGTGTCACAGCAGGTTACAGAAAATGAGGGGCTGAAACACTGAGCTTGTAAAGATAATTTCTTAGCCCAAGTGAATAGTGGTCTAAGTCAAAGCAAAAAAAAAAAAAAAAAAGAATTCAGCCAAATGAAGCATGGCTTTGAAATTCAAGGACATGATGAATGTTTAGAAAGAAAATAAGCACCGATCATGTAAATAAATAGGATAAAATGGATTTTGACCATATGGTAGGGACAATGTCAAGTCTTGAACTATGATAAGACATCACAGTTCTGCATGTTGATTAAGTCTCTTGAAATTTCGATCAGGAGGCAATCAAACAGGAATGACTCTGTATACTGTTCTAATTGACCTTCAGGAAAAGAATTTAGTCCATTATTGAATTTTGAAACACCACAGCTTGATGAAAAAGATCCTCAGCTCAAGTTTCTAATTCAGCTTTAATATTTGCTAGCATTTTTTTTAACCTTTCCTTGTTTTAGTTATTCAATCTGCAAAACAGGACAATGCTTACACATTTAAGAGTTTAAGGATTAATACAATGTGCCTAGGATCGTGTCTGGTATATGGTAGGTGTTTTATAAATGTTAATTTCATGTTTTTCTCTATTCCTCTTTAGATCTAGGTCCATATTAATTCTCTTTATCCACTGGAGATTTTTTTTTTTTTTTTTTTTAACTACAAGTGGCTTAAAACCCATGCCAGGCTAAAGATGATGAAAGGGAAGGGTAAGCCTTTTTGTATGGAGAGGAGGGTTGAGAGGCCGGCAGTGACTCTGAACCAGCAGTGAAGCATTGAGCCATCTATACGTACTGATGACAAGGCTATTCTTTTTATTGGGCATACATAAAGAAACGTGACCCAGACTGCAAAAGACCAATTGTGTCACAGCTTCTTTCCTAGAGGATTTCCTTTTTGTACTTTTTATGAGCACCTACAAATGGAATCAGATGGCATGGCTTTCCCAGACATTTTATAAAGGAAGATTGATTAAAATTAGTTACAGATGAAACAATGCCCTCTGCTTTTGTCGAGTCCCTTTGTCAAGAGATAAATGACAGAAGCGACTAAACTCTTCTTTACTTGCACTTTGGCAAAAACCAAAAGTTGTTTCTCTTTTAATCTGACCTTATCCTTATTTACCAATGAGGGTTTCTTTAGCTTGTTCCATGGGCTTGGAGTATCATGAGATCAGATTATGGGATGCAGGAAAGGAAAAAGAAGCACCTACGCCTCATCTTCTGTTTGTCCGTATGTTCTGTCAATTGCCTCTGCCTCTCCAAGTTACCTCCCTGTAGGCCAGTCTCAGGGCTGTGGCTTTCCCAAGGATTTGCCTATTTTGCCACAGAAAGGGAGTTGGACTCTAACAACATCGCCATTAGCAGTGTCAGAAAATAACCTCTTTCCTTCAGTGCTCTATTCATTCCTCTGATAGAATCTCGGTAAATACAAGTCTCCTTATGCAGATCAAACGGTCCCTGACGCTCTCTCTGCTTTGGTCTGTTAGTCACCAAATTAAATTCTGCATTGGAAAGAATCAGAAACCTACAGGTAGCTTGGTTCAGCAAATAATGAGAAAACCAAACTGAAAATCAACATACTTCAGTGCTTGTTATATGGATAAATTCTGTGGACGCTGTGGGGATAATACTATCATATATAATTTATTCAAAAAATTTTTATTTTATTTTATAGCACCTAGATTAAATCAGGGCTCAATAATTGCAAGCTGGATGAATGAATGCATTTTGAAGACTCCCAAAGGACGTGGTCACAGCAATATTAAAGGCTTGAACATATAGCTTCTCAAGACACCCAAGTTATAGTTTTCTTTAAAAAGTATTTTTTTAAAAATTATTTATTTCAACAGTTTTATTAAGGTGTAATTTACATATCTTAAAATTCATCCACTTAAAGTGGGCTATTATTGACGTTGCAATCATTCTTGACCCAACATTTGTTATAATGGAAGGAAGGAAGAGCATCTCTCTGATTGAAACTGTAGGGGAGCCTCAGGGGGTTAAATGTTATCATCAAATCTGTCATTCCCCTAGGTTCTGGGGAACATCTTTCAAATCCACTTCATCTTCTTTTCATCCTTACAGCTTCTCAGAACCACCTGGGCTGTTTTTTCCTTCTTAGTAGGCTGGGCTTCTGGCAAGAGAGCGCCCCCTGGTGTCGGGTTGTGAGATGAAGGTTGTGGCCATAGTGCATGTGGGATCTTCACCTATACACACTGGGGAGAGTTCTCAACATGAATAATCGAATGGACCTCCATTAGAGGAGTGTGCTTTTAAAGTGAAGATCCCCAGGTTTCACTTTCCAAATGGCTGCTTCTGGAGGGCTAATGTAGGCCCAAGAAATCTGTATACTAAATAAGCCCCCAAGGGGATTCTGATGCAGATGGTCCCTGAAAAATATGTGAGAGCTTCTGAATGACCTTATAGCAATATCAGAATGGTTATGAGTTGGAAATGTTGACTGCCATAGTCTAACCAGTTCTAGTTTTAACTACCTAACATGACCTTTACAGTGTGTCTAATCACACCCCCCACCCTGCCCCCGCAGCATACACACATCTACACACAATCTTTATTTTTGACAAAAAGCAAAGACAAGTTGATATGGGTAAGTTAGGAAAAAATAACTTATGAGTAAAATAAATCATAATTTTCTGGGAAAATGTTTTTTAGAACAATGCCATCTTATTTAAATATATATATTTACTTTCAAGGGATATAGATACATATGCGTCCACCCTTCCAAATGTTAGCTGAGACCAGATTCTTGCTGATAAATGAATGAAATGGGAGATCAACTGTAGTTTAAAACACAAACATTTCCAATGACTAATGGTTTCCTGTCACCTTAGTTAAGGCAGGACTTCCTATTGACAGGAATAATTAACTTTGGAAATAAAAGTGAAAATAGAAACAGAGGATGCTAGCTGACGAGCCCACTTTGCATATTTATATATTCTGCCATATCTTTGCATTGTGCTTTCTGCTCAGGAATAAATTTGCCTTTATGGTTTGTCCTGGCCTCCCCCATTCTCACAGAGCGCCTGCCGTGCCAAGAGAGATATGAAAAAAGGCCAAGTGATCTGCTATTGAAGCTGGAAGAAATATCTCCCTCCCAGTGACCTTCCTAGATAATGAGCAGATATGGTTTTCTAATATAAAGGGAATAAATCAAGGGACATTTCAGGGAATCCGGGCAATAACAGTGGAGTCCAAGACCATCAATTCAGAAAGCTAAGGGCAGAGGCACCTTTCTTTATAGATCAACATAAGACTAAGGCAAGAAGGGAGACATTCAACCCCAGAGAGGGGAGGAGTTAAAAGAGATCAGCTCTCCCTTCCCGGTATTTCTCCCACCCTCCCTCCTTGCACTGAGTCCTGAGACTAATATAGGAGAAAATCACACTTTCACAGGATGTCTCACTGGCTGTTATTTTCTATCAATTGAGTTAATACATTGTTTTGAGAGATGGGTTGTTTGTCTTTGTCTTTAGCTGATTATAATTTTTTGGTGTGAATTCAGTGCTAGACCCAGGTGCCAGATTGGTGTCATTCTGCAAACTTCTGTTGATCTGTGGAGCAGCTCTATGCTGCTGTTGGTTTTCATCTGAAACCACTGATCTCTCCCGAGAAGTACCTATCAGGGATGGGGCTAAAAGCGGGGCCAGCAAGTGTTTGGGGCAGGTGGACCATTGGGGGAAGACAAGGTAATGCAGTATGTCTTCCCATAGGCCTACTGCTGTTTGCTGATCCATTTCTGATGTAGGTAGCACCATAATATACCAGTGAAAACAAAGGAGAGAGTATGTTTAATTCAAGGAATGATGTCTGGCATATTAAGAATAAACATATAGATAATTTTGATAGCAATAATTGCTATTTACTGAGGTCTTAGTAGGTGATGGGCATTGTCCCCAATCTTTCTAAATATATTAACCTTGAAGAAGGGGTATTATTATCCCCATTCAAAAAATGAGAATATAAAGGCTGTAAGTTTGCGTGACCTGCTCTGGGTCACACAAGTGTAGAAAATATTAAGTGAAGCAGATTCTATTGAGGGCTGTCTGACCCCAAAGTCCATTCTTTTAAGCATGCATCTATGCCACAGGAAACGTTGTCAGTAAATGGTCTAAAAGGGAGATAAAGAGAAGTGGGAACTACTGCCCAGAAAAGCTCAGTCTTTTTCTGGACCTTATGTGGGAATCAGTTTTTTGGACCAAAATCTTAGTCAGGGTGAGATGGCATTGAGGGCCTGGTGTTTTAAAATACTACGTCGTGCGTGTCAGATTTCAGAAATGTTATTTAAATCCCACCTCCTGATTTTATCTGTGAGGAAACAGATCTAAAGAGGAAAATGGATTGTCCAAGTCTGAGCCAAAATTGTAACTCAGGTCTGTGGTGTATAAGCCTCTCCTACTGGTAGCCAGTCATTATTTGGTGGCAGTTAAAACATCTTGTTAATGCAGTTAGATCTGTTTAGCTCATCTTTCCCATGACACCATGACACCTGGAGAACCCCAGGCACTCTGTCTCACACAGGCTGTCAGCAATAGATTTGAGACAGAAACTCACAGCCCAACACCATGGACACCAGAACACATCTGGTCCAAGATACTCTGATGTTTCTCTTTCAATTAGAGAATACAGCTCCCATTCTTTGATGTGCTAACAAGCCAGGGCAGTGCAGGATAGTGACCCATTTGGTCCCTGTTGGGGCTTCCTGTGATTATGCCTCTCACTCAGTACTTCATCCCAGTAAGGGCCTCCCCTCTGCCTCTTTTCTCTCTTCTCTGAAGTCTGTTCACCACACTGTAGCCCAAGAGAGTTTTCAAAACACACCTGGTTATGTTTCACTCTTACTGACAAGATGAAGTAGACTCCTTCTGCACATCCTTCTTCACACGACTTAGGCAGGACCTCAGAAGAAATGGTTGTTTCTTGTTCTGTAAACCCATCCATATGGAAAAGGTTTTATTTCCTCAAACATGGCATATGTCTCTTGCCTCTGAGCCTTTAACCTTGCTATTCCCAGTGCCTAAATCTTCTTCGTATGTCTAGCCCAAGTCCTGGTCATTCCTGAGGTCTCAGTATAAACTCAGTAATTTTACCCTTGATTTTTTATTTTGGGTTCAGAACATACCTTGCACAGAGCTCAGGCCTAGACTTTTCACCCCATATTATAATTCCCTGATTGTGCACATCAGTCTCTACCCATAGATTATGAGGTCCCAGGAGCTGGTAGCCATTTTGTCTGATTTACATTATATCCCCAGTGCTTAGGAAAAGGCCCAGAACAAAATAGGTACCAAACAAATATTTCTTAAATGAAGCACTTACTGGATGTTTTGTGAACACATCCTTTCTCTTCAATGTATTTTATGGCAGCCGCTGTATCTAGTGTTGGTCATTAAATGGAGAGGAAATTAGTATGACACTGGCCTCCTAAAGACTTGAGTCTATTGGCAGAAACATATGTAACTATGCAACAACATAGGCACACACAAACAATATAACTATAAATTATGATAAATATCCTATGTAAACATTACAAGAGACCCTATTACATGGTGACCTACACTTTTTCAATCATAGATTACTTTCTGCTATTGTTTAACTATTAAGGAATTGATAAGATCACATGAAAAAATATTCAGTAACTCAGCAATTTAGTGGCATGCTCATTTGCATAATGGAAACTGGAAGTGAATAGGGTCGTAACCACCAATGTCTTAGGTTCACAGCCTCCCTGAGCATATGCACCCCAGGACTCTAGAGGGAGCACTTTTGCCCTTCCGCCTTTAGGAGAGCATGGGCCCCAAATATAGGCCATGATTTCATGCTACTGTTCCTTAGAATCCATGGCCATGAGAGGAGAACGTAAGAGTATTTTCCTGCCTCAAATAATGCTTATTAAGTAGTTTGTAAAAATATTTGAAAGGAAGACAGTGTGACGATTCCTCAAGGATCTAGAACTAGAAACACCATTTGACCCAGCCATCCTATTACTGGGTATATGCCCAAAGGATTATAAATCATGCTGCTATAAAGACACATGCACACGTATGTTCATTGCACCACTATTCACAATAGCGAAGACTTGGAACCAACCCAAATGTCCATCAATGACAGACTAGATTAAGAAAATGTGGCACACGTACACCATGGAATACCATAGTAGTCCATAAAAAAGGATGAGTTCATGTCCTTTGTAGGGACATGGATGCAGCTGGAAACCATCATTCTTAGCAAACTGTCGCAAGAACAGAAAACCAAACACCGCATGTTCTCACTCATAGGTCGGAATTGAACAATGAGATCACTTGGACATGGGAAGGGGAACATCATACACCGAGGCCTGTTGTGGGGTGGGGGGAGGGGGGAGGGATAGCATTAGGAGATATACCTAATGTAAATGACGAGTTAATGGGTGCAGCACATCAACATGGCACATGTATACATATGTAACAAACCTGCACATTGTGAACATGTACCCTAGAACATAAAGTATAATAAAAAAGAAATTAAAAAAAAAAAAACAGTTATGGTCCATGTCTCCATTTTCAAGAGGGTTGCTGATGACATTTTGTAGATTAAAGTAATATACAAACATAGCTAGAAAATTAAACTGACAGACAAAAATTGAAATAAATAAAAATAATAAAACATACAAAATTGCAAAATGTCTAAGTATGAAAGTCTAAAAACCATGAAGTGAAATTTCTTGCCAGAGGCAATAATTCTGAATACTCAAGATTCCCTGCAGAAAGGTTTTCTAGTCAAATAACTGTGTGTGTGCATGTGTGTATATATATAGTTATTATTAATACCAAAAGGAGTCCTACAACAATGTTGTTTTGTATTTTTGTATTTTTAATTTTTAAGTATAAGATTTAAAAATTCACACATAGTAATTGTACATATTTATGGGGTACAGATCGGTGTTTCAATACCTGTATACAATGTGTAATGATCAAATCAGGGTAATTCACATTTTATTTTTCAGTGAAAAATAGAACCTAGTAATTTCTATATAACAATAACACAGAATTCCCTTTTTCTTTTTAATAGCTGTGTAGTCTTTTGTCTTATGGCTAGATCATCAATTATTTAACAAGCAATTGTGGTCGTTTGTTTTTGCTTTGAAAAACATTGCTGGCAGGAGCATTCATTGGCATTTTCCTTCTAGTGTAACTGTAAAATATGTATTAAGCAATGGGATTACTTGTAAGAAAGATGTGTGAGCATTTTGTTTTTTATTTTTTACTTTTTTTTAACTCTAAGTTCGGGGTACAAGTGCAGATTTGTTGCATAGGTAAGCTTGTGTCATGGAGGTTTGTTGTACATATTATTTAATTGCCCAGGTATTAAGCCTAGTACCTATTAGTTATTTTTTTCTGGTCCTTTGCCTCTTCTCACCTTCCACCCTCTGACAGGCCCCAGTGTGTGTGTTGTTCCACTATGTGTTCATTTGTTCTCATCATTTAGCTCCCATTTATAAGTGAGGACATGTGATATTTGGTTTTCTGTTCCTGCATTAGTTTGCTGAGGATAATGGATCCCAGTTCCATGCATGTCCCTGCAAAAGATATGATCTCATTATTTTTTATGGCTGCATAGTATTCCATGGTATATATGTACCACTTTTTTAAAATCCAGGCTATTGTCAATGGGAATTTAGGTTGATTCCATGTCTTCGCTATTGTGTATAGTGCTGCAATGAACATAAACATGTGTGTATCTTTATAATAGAATGACATATATTCAGTAATGGGATTGCTGGGTTGAATGGTATTTGTGTCTTTAGGTCTTTGAGGAATCACCACATGGTCTTCCACAATGGCTGAACTAATTTACAGTCCTACCAACAGTGTGTAAGTGTTCCTTTTTCTTTGCAACCTTGCCAGCATCTGTTATTTTTTGACTTTTTAATAATAGCCACTCTGAGTCATATGCAGAAGGTTGAAACTAGACCCCTTTCTTAAATCATATAAAAAATTAACTCAAGATAGATTAAAGACTTAAACATAGAACCCCAAACAATAAAAACTCTGGAAGACAACCTAGGCTGTACCATTCAGGATGTAGGCATGGGCAAAGGTTTCATGACTAAGATGCCAAAAGCAATGTCAACAAAAGCAAAAATTGACAAATGGGATCTAATTAAACTAAAGAGCTTCTGCACAGAAAAAGAAACTATTAACAGGGCATTTTATATATTGTTAGATATTGCTAAATTACCCTCCAAGTCACAGTGATCAGTGTAGGAGTAGATTCATTTCTTGCAGCCTCCTGAGCAATGTTCAATGTCCATCTTATAGATGAAAAATGTATTACATATCTTATTTAAATATTTTTAAAGTGAGGTTGCATATTTTTGGTCTGCTTATCGATATGTGTATTTCTTAAGATGCTGCCTTAAGATCAGTTAGAAATGAAAAGGTTTATTTATTTATTAGCCATCCTAAATACACACAGGTTTACACAGACAATGGTAAAGCCCTTTTAGGGAAAAAACAAACAAACAAACAAAAAAACCCATGTTTTAATCACAGGTCCCAGAATTTGAGAGATGTTCATCCGACATTAAAGCTTGATGTTCTATTTATAAACCACTCTCACATATTAATCTAAGTTGTTCTGTAATGATCTTTAGTAGGGATCACTTTGTTACCTTGGTTCAATTTGTTCTATATATGGAATAAATTAACTTTCACCTTATGCCATTCTGTAAATCACACACCCCTCCCAATGGCCCATCTTAGTAGGAGTTAATGTCCTGAAGGTGGACATTCTAGAACCTCTACTTATCTGTTTGTGTGCCGTGATGCCAGGACGGAGACCAAAAGGCTAAATGAAGCCCTCAGACTGTGCAGCAGTTACTCCATCAGCTCAGAGCTCTATCCCTCCCATCTGATCTATTCCAATCTTTCTGATTTTCTGTGTATCCATCTTTCCAGTCTCACTGGAACCAGCATTTTTAGCCTGTGGGTTTGTGATGTGCTGGGTCCTGAAGCAAAACAGATGTGTTTCTAAAATGTGTCTTAATCCGTCCAGATTTTAAAGACAAAGCCATTCATCTTTTATCTGGTACAAAAGGGATTTCTAGGTTCGTCCCGAGGTAATGAGTTTGATTCCAGTGATGTGGTGACAGGAGATGCAGGCAGATTCTTCCATGTCTGTCACCACCTTCCCAGATCCATGCTCTAGGGAGAATGCAGGAGCACAGAAACTCAGCCCTGTTTCTGCTGCAGGCTCTACCCCATTTCCAGGGGCCAGAGGCTGGGCAGGAAGGCTCCCTATGCTCTCTTTACTGTCATCTATATTTTGAAGACTGACATTAAGGATGACAACCTTACCCCACCTCCAAAGAATAGATACCTTCGAAGCTATATTCTGGGAGAAAAAGTTGTTAAGAGAGGAAACCAAACTCTCTGTGACCAAACCTTTTTGTTGTTTGTTGCTCGTAAAAGGAGTAGTTATAATTGTGCTATTTATTTAGTAAATGCATTTTCTGAACCAAAAATCAAGGATCCTTGATTAGATGAGGGACATTAATTGCTAAATTAATGGACCAGAATATTGCAATTTTCATGTACAAAATTTCCTTGGTACAGAATAACCAGTTCATTTATTTTTCCTTCCTCCCACCCTTTCTTCAGTCCTTCTAAAAACAAGGCACTGTTTATAAGACGCTGTCCTATTTTGTCCTCCTTGACAACTCCTTTCTTTTAAAATCACTTCGTTCTGTAAATTTGTTACCCTTCTATCTAAACCTGTTAAAAACAGAGACAAATGCATGTAGAGACTGTGTCTCTATGTTACATAGTTAATATCTTATGTGTATGATTATATTATGTGGTCTCAATCTGGCCCTGGGTGGTGTCAGATCCAGGGTTTTTCTGGCTCAATCTCCATTCTTGCTTTGTTAGCCAAGGACTCTGGCCAATAATGAGGCACCAGGTACAGTTTTATGTCTGCTTCAAGGAGTTTCATTTTGAGTAAACTTGCTTAGGGACACACAAGAGTAACCTGGGGCAGGAATCAAGGCTGTCTTTCTTTTCTTTTTCTTTTCTTTTCTTTCCTTTTCTTTTCTTTTCTTTTTTTTTTTTTTTTTTTTTTTTGAGATGGAGTCTCACTCTGTCACCCAGGTGGGAGTGCAGTGGCATGATACTCAGCTCACTGCAACCTTTGCCTCCCGGATTCAAGCAATTCTCTTGCCTCAGCCTCCCGAGTTGCTAGGATTACAGATGCCCACCACTACACCTGACTAATTTTTGTATTTTTAGTAGAGATGAGGTTTCACCATGTTGGCCAGGCTGGTCTTGAACTTCTGACCTCAGGTGATCCACCCACCTTGGCTTCCCAAAGTGCTGGGATTACAGGCATGAGCCACTGTACCTGGACTCAAGGCTGTCTTTCTAACTGTAACTCTTGTCTAGGTCTCAAGAGAGAGGGGAGAGGTGCCCCTTTATCTCACCTGCAAACCCTTGTCCATGTTAAACTCAGAACGTCAGAACACTGAACACTGAACATGTCTCCCTTGCTTAGATGCAGATCTTCCTCTATCCCACTGCTTTGTCAGGTCCCACTTACTCTTTAGAGCTAGGCATCAGTGACTTGAGAGTAGGGCCACTGTACTTCCACACCTCCTGTGTCCTAAGCATGTTGAGAATCTTGCTCATCATATTATGCAGTGACAACACTTCCACAGAAAAGAAACTTAAATCAGGAAACTTGAATCAAAGACTTAGCTTCAAGCAGACAACAGCATCTGTCATATTAGGTTAGAATGGTTAATTGAAATTTTATTAGTAGAAGAGCTCTAAATGTAATATATTTTATGTTTGTGCAGATTTAAACACTATTATTTTAAAATTGTCAACAAATTTAAGGGAGTATTCATATTTAAAGGGGATTCGTGATTACTCCAAGTTTGTGGAAGCATAGACTTAATTAGTACTGCTGTTTGTATTTTCATGCATATATGTCTTGCTTGCCCAGCTAGATTATAAAATTCTTGAGGATAGGTGTCATGAGTCACTTGATTTTTGGAACCCAAGGGTATCAAGGAATTTAAGCAACATTCAAACAATATTGATTGATTAATGGTTTTGTCACCAGGTGGGTTCTGATATCTGGGTTTTGTTTATTTTCCTCTGGATTTTTTTAAGGATTGAGAGTGGTGCATGGATGGGGTTGTTGGTAAGAAGAGGGTATACATGTCAACTCTATTGTGTCTGTGCATGAGTGCAGAGGGCTCCTGATCCCATTAATCCCTGACAGAGATTCCTGCAGGGCTTTGACGTGTATACCCCCTGAAGTGAGTAAGTGCGCCTCATGTCCTGAAAGCATCAGCCTGGCCTCTCCTCAGTGACATCTTCCACTCTGATATTCAATTGTGACTCTGCAGCTTTATTGTTGCTGATGGCACTAATATTCCTGCATAAAGTGATTTCTTTGTTCCCACCCTTTTATCCTTTTGTATTCCCTGTTCAGAGGCACTGACCTTTTAGCTTGCATGCATTGCCAGGCCGAGAGAAAACCCAATCTGTCCTTTATGTGGCAATTGTAGCTTGTTCCCATTCCTCTCCCCTTATCCCTTCTCTCTTCTATCCATCCTTTCCTTTCCCAGCCTTTTGATTTCATTTTCTTCCCTGTAGCACATTTGGAGCCTTACTAACTGGAAAGAATGAAGGGGTATATGATGTGGAGCTTGATATTTATCAGAAACCTTTCATTGGAAAATGATGGCATGGGAAATTGCATCATCCATATATGTGTCTGAGAAAGATAGGCCAGATGGAGAAAATATTTCCACAATATGACGGACTTTCATACTTGTCTCTGCTCTATGGAAAAGACCAAAAGGAAAAAGGAAAGGAAGGAGCAAAATTAAGGAAGGCAAATAAAAGTAGGGGTGGATGACCTAATGTTTTTGGCTGCTGGTTCATCCCATCCATGCTCAAAATTAAAATGAAAACACTCAATACAGTATAGAATGGAAAGTGTGGAAATTCTATTCTATATTTCATTTTAAGTCTGGGTTATTATTATAACTGAGTAGCAGACAAACCAGGAACACCGAGAGTCCTGAGACGGCAAGCTTTCTGTGTTAGGTTTAGAGCGGTGGGTGAAAAATACAGATACAGTTAAAATACCAGGAACAATAAGTTGCCCATCTTCTTCAATGTACACCACTGCCGTTTCCTGAGAGTCTTTTCTGTTTTTCAGAGATAAAATACCATTCATTTCAGGTTGACCTCAAAGTCCCACTCTTCCAAGGATTCTTGCCTGATTGACCACCCTCTGTATACCTCTATGCTCACTTGCTCCTCTACCTTACTTTTGTGAATGTGTTGAGCTCTCATCCTGTGCCTCTGTTCCTTCGTGTGCTTTCCTGCCTGACTGCATGGTTGTTAAGAGTAAACACTGAGTGGTTTCATTTTAGTTCTTCCCAGCTATTCTTTCCTATTAGACAAGGCAGCCTTGCACTATTGTTACCTGACTTCTCTCTAGCACAGGACATCTTGCTTCACCCTTAAGATGGAAGGATGAGGCAGTGTTGGGGAGGAGACTCTACCAGGGCAATCAGTCAGATTGTGCACAGCTGGATTTGTTTCCCCAAGAGCTGGTTCCTAAAAGATATCCATTAAAGTGACAATGAAAGAAGGTGCCTAGAGGCTGGAATTTCCCCATGCTGTTTAGCCAAGAGCCCAGATGGCTTGGATGCTCTTCTGTTGGTTCTCAGTTGAGGTTATCAAATTCCCCAAGGGGCAGAAATGCAGTAGGGTCAATTATAGGTTGTCATACTGACTGGAGGGAAGAATGGGTAATATTAGCATTTAATGCCAGGGATCAGGCCAAAAGAGTATCTTGAAATATGCAAAAATGGCTCACAGAAAAATATATGTCCCCACAAAATTCCAGTAGCACTTCCGCCCTCCCCCCAAAAAAGAAAAAGACTACATGGCCATTTTCTCAGAAAAATTTCAGATTCCAAGTGAGGTTTGCTATGTAATCTTCAAATCCCTTTTCTAGAGTCCATTTATTCATGCATGAACTTTCTAAAGGAACTACCATGTGCTGGGTAGTGGGGACTCATCAGTTCATAAGATAGACACAGGCCCTGCCTGTTGGCTCCTGACCAAGTAAAAGATGCAGAAGAGGACAGAGACGCTGCTGTTCCATACCATGGGTGTTTTAAGAAGGGAAGGGCAGGGTTGTCGGGGCCGGTGTGGAAAGAATTTAACCTAGAATAAGGGAACTGGGGAAGATTTCCCATAGTAGCTGATTCCTAAATGAAGATGAGGAGTTCCGAGGGTGAGAGAAGGAGGGTCTGGGGTGGAGCGTTTATAACCAGGAGCCACTGTGCCAAGTAGAGGGTGCAGCATTTGTAAAACCTGGAGCATCCTGGGAGAGAAGTTCAATATGGCCGATCTTGAAGTGTAGATTGAAGACAAAAGTTGTTGAGAGGGAAAAAATAGACAGAGCCTGTCTTATAAGTAATTGTAAGTAGCTTAGAGTTTGTCGAGAGGATAATTGGAAAACACTTAAGGCTTTTAAGCAAGAATATTGGCAGTTCAAATAGCTCCCTCTGGCTGTGGTTTGGTTATGTTGACCAAATTTGAATCCAATAAACAAGTCTTTTTTTTTTTTCCCCCTCCCCATCCTCTACTCATTCCACTTGTAACTACTTACCTAGAGATTCCCAGATCCCCAGAGACTGCTATATTGGCTTTTGCAAATTGTTCATTAGGCAGAGAATTTATCTATAACTAATAACAGTATAAGATTTTCTGGGTATTTATAAATTCGTATCATCTCTGGATGTCTAGACAAGTTTATTCATGATTAACATTAGATGCTGACTTCTGAAGATATGTAGAAAAAGCATGGTCCTCCTTGCTATTTCTTGTATAACCTTGATGTTGCTGTTCCTGCTGAATCTAAGCAGCCAGAGAGTACCAAAGGTTTCTCTACATTCTCTCATTTTAACCTCACAGCATTGCTACAGGTGGGATGAGTGGGTAGCACTGTATTCTACTTGTCACACTTGGGGAAATGGATCACGTTTTTAGCTATCAACTTTAATGTCCTCCTGTGAACTAGAGGAGTGACCTAATTTTTACTGAGCAACTGCTAAAGTGAAAAGTACTTTCTGTTGCCATTTCTTTTGATCTTCTCAATGGCACTATTGGGAAGGATTTATTAACTCTGATTTTACGGAGGGAAAAACCAAGGCTCAGCGGGGTTAAGTGACTTGTTCAAGATTAACATAGCTCTAGAGTGTTCTTGGAAAACAGAAAAGAAAATGGATATGTTTAAATGACAAATGGTCTTGTCTCTCCTCCCTTTGTTGTCATTTTCTCCATTCCAGAAAGTTATCTTGGCCATGTTCTTTTAGTTCCTAGGGATTTCCTTTCTTTCCTCACACCTGTCCTCTTTGCTGGCCCATTATGCCTCTCTAAGTGGATTTGGAGTTTCTAGCCTTGAACTATGAGTACTCCTGCCATGGCTGGCTCTTGGTTCTTTAACCATAGTAGAACAGAAAATCCCAGATGCTCTGAATGATTCTGATTTTAAAATGTAAGACATGTGATTCTAGATACATTTTATTCCACTTTGTAGAGCTTGTTGTGGTTCCATCTCTAACATAGACAACAGCAATTCTTCCTCTTTATTTAAAGCATGGGGGGATCTCAAGACAAACAATTGTCAGGGCCTTTGAAGTTCTATTCATTTAATATATATATTTATTTATTCTGAGTCCAAGTCAATGATCCCCATGACTTTCCAATTCTCCTACAGTAAAATCCCAAAACTATACCATAGCCTTCAAAGCCCACCATATCCACTCTCGTGTGCCTTCCCCTAACACATCTGATACCACAAGACTATTTGTTTCTTGTGCTCCATCTCTACCGCTGTCCTTTCATTTCCTAAATACTCCAAGCTCCTTCCTGCTACAAGGTCTTTGCATAGTTTCTGCCTGAAAACTTCTTAACACCTCTCTGGTTCATATTTACTCATTATCTTAATCGATGGTGACTTCCTCAAGGAAGTATTTTCTAGCCCCTAGAGTAGTTTGGGCTATTATATGCATTCCATAGTACCATGTATCATACCATGCAAATTGTTATTTATATTGTAATTAATTGATTAATATCTATTTCATTCACTGGATTATAAGCCTCATAATAACAGAGGCCAAGTCTGCTTTTGCAAACCATTGTGGTCTAAGTAACTGGGACTTAGGTGCTCGATAAGTATCTGTTGAAAGTTTGCATGAATGCTCTGCATTATATTATGGGTGACTAAATTGCCATCTGAATTGTTCTGATCCAGGTGCCGAGGACTCACTTCTGTTAGAATTTAAACTGATACCTGGCCAAGTGTGCTGGCTCATACCCATAATCCTGGCACTTTGGGAGGCTGAGGTGAGCTGATTGCCTGAGCACGGGAGTTTGAGACTAGCCTGGGCAACATGAAAGAACCCTGTCTCTACAGAAAAATACAAAAATTAACTGGGCATGGTGGTGCATGCCTGGAGTCCCAGTTACTCGAGAGGCTGAGGTAGGAGGATTGTTTGAGCCTGGGAGGCAGAGGCTGCAGTAAGTGGAGATTGTACCATGGCACTCCAGGCTGGATGACAGAGAGACCCTGTCTCAAAAGAAAAAAAAAAAAAAAAGAATTTAAACTTCTACCTCCTGAGGGTAGAGAGCATGATTATATTTGATATAGATTTCTTTGAATCAAAGGAGTTTAAACCATAACTTCTTAATATGAATCTCTTCGTATTCCCATCAGTTCTGAACTCTGTATTTAATACAAAATATTGCAGGATTCATGTTTAGTTCAGAGATCCAAAATAATATAGGATTAATTCATGCTTTTTAAAGTCAGTTGGCCAGTAGAAAGTAAATGTTAACACAGAAAGCATTTAGGGAATTAGAGTAGTATAGTGGTTATAAGTTCGAGTTCTAGCATGAGGCTTTTTAAGATAAAATTCTGCTTAGTAGGCATGTGATCTTATGCAAATTATTTAGTTGCCCTCTTAGTCTATTTTCTTAGTTGTGTAATAGAAGTAATAACAGAAACTTCCTCATACAGTTGAAAAGGCTTAAGGTAATCTAGGCAAAGTGCATAGCATAGTGCTGGGCATCAAGGAAGTACCCCGAAAATGTTCTTATATAATTAAGAGATTAACACATTATCAAATTATTTAAGAATTAATCAATGTTAATTGACTTGCTTTGGCTTTCCTCCCCAAATCACACAACCAATTTCCCTTTGTAGCATTTGGTGAGGTAGCCATTGTTAGAAAGTCATGATTTGAGATGACATGTAGACATTCATTGAAAATCTGGATACAGAATATGGAAGGACATTAAAATCTTTGACAGGAAACATGCAAGTAGATTATTTTAAGGAAAGAAAACAGGATGATGACTCTTCATTCTTCTCGATGATCTTCACATGATTCTAATTCTCTTTGGCAACCATGGAAACATTTATTGTAATCATTTTTAAAAATCGCGAACACTCCCACATTATTTCTGGTACTTATGTTAACCTTATCACCTTTCCTAGAGCAGAGTAAAGGCAGGCATTCTGACATTTGGAAAAATGAGGTGTGTGGTTATTTTTAGACTTACTGAAACAGCAGCAGCAGGTTTCCATTTATAGAAACTGTAGGAACCTTCCCCTATGTCTGGGACACGGTAATGACTTCTGTGAAGTAATGACTTTGCCATCATAAATTTTATCCCACTGATGATTACCTATCTCTTTAGTGGTCTTTGTATTATGCTATGTTGTCTTTTTAGTATTAAGAGAATGAGGCCCTGGTTGTTCTTTACATTTTATCATTTCTTTCTTCCCGGACTGGGAGAAAATGAGAAGCAGAGGCAGACTACCTCATGACTAAATTGTTCCTGGCTAATAAAACTGCGGGAACTGTACGTTAGGGTGTCTTCCATAAATCAGCCTTGGGGAGAATTAGGTGCTGAGAGATGGAGGAATGATGTTTAATCATCACTTATAGGAAATCATTAGCTGCACACCCTCATTCCACTACTTGCCCATTCGTCATTCCCCAATCCCTAGTTTTCCCCTAGACCATTAACATTTCTCAATGACTTTCTAAATGCAGAGAAAAACCACAGAAGGGGTGAGGGATGGAGGGACATTATGGAAACACACAACAGAGAGATGTCTCTGCTGCTTGCTTCCTGCTCCTGTGAATGTAAATGGACCTACGTAAAAACCAAATGATCAATAACTTGGTCAGCCAGCTGCTGCCACAAGAGCTAAAGAAACTGTTGCCTCCTTTTCTCTCTTCTGCAAAAAGAAATAACTTGGTTCCCACCTAGATTTCTTTCCTTTGGCAGTGTGAAAGACAGCTCTTTCCTTTCTTCATTATCGTAACTTCTGACAGACAAGGAAAGTGAGGATGTTGGCTGGTTCTCGAAGGAGTACCAGCTTTGGGAAATTAATTGTGTCTTCCCAAACTGCCCTCTGCCCCACCCTAGAGAGGAAAAGCCACAACTTAAGTTTCTGTAAGGTCTGCAAAAAAGTGAAGTGGACAGTTCAGTAAAACTGAAGTGGTTCATGTTCTAAATACATTGGTAAGAACCCTTAAAAGGGTTAATCCAATAGTGATGTGTAGACAGATCTGTTCAGCAATTCATAGAGGGAAACAGTATTCTAGCCTTGTCTTCTCCCAGAATATATTTGTTGATGCTAATTCATGTACACAAAGGGATTTTAGGAGCCTTTTTCTTAGACAAGTACCCCAGCTTTTTGCCTCTGATTGTTTCCCAAATTAATTTTGGTCATGGATCTTAGAGACTCTCAGCTTTCATATACTGTTTTCCAGGCAAGACTAGAAGGTCAGGAATAACAATAACAAGTTCATTGAGAACTTACCATACGCCAAGCACTGACTGTAACAAGAAACCTGACATACACTAAAAATGGCTAATTTGCACAACTGCACTCCAAAGTAAGTATTTAATGTTACTGGTGAAAAACCTAGTGCTAGTGATTGTAAGTTTCTAAATTCATGCATCTGAGACAAGGCAGACCTAAGTTCTGTAGGTCCTGAAAGTTATTTGACTAGCCTGTTTGTAAAATGCAGGAATACAAATGGAGGTATAGGGCTGCAGAAAGGGCATGTGAAAGGGAGGGGCACTGTAGCTGAATCTTCAACAGCTCTGTGGTAAATTTGCTTCCATTCAGCTAGAGGCAGAAGAGGCCAATCTGACTCTGGTCTCCCTGATATCTCAACTGCAATGAAATTTAGCATATAAAAAAGAGGACTCTCTGTTCATATCATTTGTCCAATTTTCAATGGTTTTTTTATTGTAAATTTGCTTAAGTTCCTTGTAGATTCTGGTTATTAGACCTTTGTCAAATGGATAGATTGCAATATTTTTCTCCCATTCTGTAGGTTGTGTTTTCACACTGATGATAGTTTCTTCTGCTGTGCAGAAGCTCTTTAGTTTAATGACATCACATTTGTCAATTTTTGCTTTTGTTGCAATTGGTTTTGGCAATGTCATCATAAAATCTTTGCCTGTGCCTATGTACTGAATGGTATTGCCTAGATTTTCTTCTAGAGTTTTTATAGTTTTGGGTTTTACATTTAAGTCTTTAATCCATCTTGAGTTAATGTAGCACATATACACCATGGGATACTATGCAGCCATAAAAAGGAACAATATTATGTCCTTCGCAGGGACATGGATGAAGCTGAAAGCCATTATCCTCAGCAAACTAACACAGGAACAGAAAACCAAACACTGCATATTCTCATTTATAAGTGGGAGCTGAACAATGAGAACACATAGACACAAGGAGGGGAATGTCACACAGTGGGACCTGTTGGGGAAGGGTGTTGTGGGGAGAGCATTAGGGAAAAGAGCTAATGCATGCTGGGTTTAATACCTAGGTGACAGGTTGATAGGTGCAGTAAACCACCATGGGACGTGTTTACCTGTGTAACAAACCTCCACATCCTGCACATGTACCCCAGAACTTAAAAAAAATAAAAAATACCCCCTGCCCCCGCAAAAGGATGAGTGCCCTAACAAGTTGAATCCAAATGTGAAATAGTAAAGAGTGATGTTAATATCCCAATAGACTTTGAGGCAGAAGTTTGGGAAAGCTTAAGGGAAGGTGAAAAATTAATCATGGAGTTTTCTCTGTTGCTCAGGAATTTATTACTCCTTACTATAAAGCTCTGAGGGAAGAAGCCCTGACTGGTAGGCCTTCCATCCCTCTACAAAGGAGCCAATCCGTGGAGAAGGGATCGGAAATGGGAGTCAGAAGGACTGTGTCCTAGCCCTGATGCTAGTGCTGATAAACCCTGTGACTTTAGAGAAGTTACATTTGGTTTCTTTATCTGTGAAACTAGAGGGCTTTACTGTAGCTTCAGAATTCATTGATTCTAACTCAAAGAATGCATTATTTTCTACCTGTCATTGGTATTCCTCCTTGTGGAATATTTGTGGGATAGTTGAGTGTGTTGTAAAGAGGCCGCCCCCAAGAGAAGTGTGGAAGTGAAGAGAGAAGGGAAAATATTGCTTTGCCTAGGGTGGGTAGAGACAGAAACAGAGAAGGGAAAACACCATAGCACTGTACTAAAAATAGAGTCCAATATATATCACACACAATTCAGGTTGCTTAATTTTGTGTAAATGAAAAGCTAGGTTGAATAGTAGAAGATGAGAACAGTTGCTGATCACATGATGTTTGGAGTTGCATTACTGTAAGTGCATTTTTGTTCCAAATCACACTCCTTTACCTAGTCTCCACTGACCACAAGGATAACAGCAACAACAAAAACTATAACAATAATACTATAGATATGTATTGACTGTGAGATTTATGACTTATGCACATGGACACTCAGAAGATGGCTCATGTAGGCAGTCTCTCAAATATTTCCCCACAGAGAAAATATTTTAGATTATTTGTGGGTTCTCAGGATGTATCGCTGAAGAACTATTTAACTCACAAAGTGGCTGAGAATTTTGTATCCTCAATGAATTGCAGTAGAAAATGTTGATAATTTGTGCTCAACAAATTAGGAAAAAAATTACAAAAATTATACTCACTTTAGTGAAAAATATATATATTTAACGATGATGGGGAGATAGATGATGGGGCAGATATTCTTTTATGAGTATCGGGGAGATCTATAGGACTTTGGAGATTGTGGTTCCCGATTGCTTATCATTATTTGACTTTAAATCTAGGATGTTCCTTTTATGTTGAAGGAACACAGCTCTCACCTTTATTGGCCAAGATTATTGTCACTTGTCAATCACAGGAAATGGGAATCAGAAGGACTGTGTCCTAGCCTTGGCACGATTGCTGATGAGCCCTGTGACTTCAGACGAGTTACAGTTGGTTTCTTTAGCTGTGAAACCAGAGTTTTACTGTAGCTTTGGAATTCTTTGATTCTAACTCAAACAGTGCATGATTTTCCACCTATCTTTGGTGTTCCTTCTTGTGGAATATATATGGAATAGTTGAGCGTATTGTAAAGAGACTGCATCCAAGTGATGGAACAGAAATTCTATTGTGATTATCTGGAGATACAGAGATAGAATAGTATTGTGGGATGGAAAAATGAAATGAAGTGAGGGACAAGTATTTTCCTGAGATTATTGGGTAGGGAAAGTGAAGACAAACAGGTTGGGTACAAGTGAAAGAACTTTTCTAATGGAGAAAGACAGAAGGAAAAACAGAAGTTGCTTTACCTTTCTGATCTCTCTTAGGAGAAAGTGGGTTGGATTAGAAAGTCCAGCTGCCACTGCTTGGAACCATTGAGCCTTACAATATACATGCTTCCAGAAACAAACCAGGGATTGAAAGGCAGGGGAGATAAAGGAGAAAGAAGCAAGATAATACATGTAGCAGTACAGCTAAGTACCAGGTGATACAATGTAAGCTGTGTGTGGGTACAATGATATGTATTGAAAGTTTAAAAACAATGATAGTGTAGAAGCATGACTTTGTCAGATGGGGTTATCAGGGAGGCAAGATAGGAATATGATAGGAGTATTGGCCAAAGTAATTAACTGAGTGTGTCTAATGCTCTGTGTGGGTGGATGGATGTGTGTTTACATATTTTAAAAGGATCTGAGACAAATATGACAAATATTAACACAGGTTATAAGATGGGCACATGGGTGGCTATTATATATCCTCTATATTCTTACATTTTAAAGTTATTTATAGGATAAAAGTATAATAAAGACATTGTTTATGATCTACTAGAATATTAATAATAGTGTTATAGATTTGATGATCAACTCTGCAAAGACTTCCCTTTCTAATGTAAATTTCTTAAGCCCACTTTGCCTCAGATGCTAAAGTTATTAGGAGATAACATGTCCAATTTATTTTATGACTACGACATTTTTAAGCATCTTGCGGGTGAACATTAAAATGAATTTTCCTGTTAATTTGGGCCACCTTTGAGCTGGGTGAATGTAGATTTTACAGAAAGCACTTGGTTAATCTCTAATGAACCTATTTTCTAGACAATGATAAAGAATATTGATCCTCTATAATCTGTTGCTCTAGGATTCTTTGATTCCCCAAGAGAGGCGTTTCCATTGCAGGTAGATAGATGGGAAGAGTAGGCTTGTGTTCCTCGGAGAAACTAGAGGGAGAAGAAGCTTGGAAAAATCCACTGGGTATAGTTTATGACTGGAATGAACTTTAACTGGTTCTACCCCATATCACACTGCAGATCCGTATTAGGATTACATGTGTGGTTTTCCATATTTGAAGATGATGCAGACCCAGGAGCAGAGAGGCACCTGACTTGTATTTTTGTAACAGTGGAAATTCCCAGTGTTCAGTTTCTTTGCCTTTTTCCCCTTGCAAAAAATATGCTTTTTCCAACAAATAATCACTATGCTCCTAATAAGTGCAACCATGACAGTCACTGGAGACACAGAGCTATGCTAGACCCAGATATGTTTGTTAAGGCCCTCACAGTCTAGTGAGGAAGGAAGCAAGTCAACAGACAACTGCAATCCCAACTGACAAGCTCTGCTATGAGACATTTAGTGTATTACAGTGAGGGCAGGAAAGGGCGCCCACTTTGCAGCTGGTGTTTCAGAAGACACATCGTAGAGAAAGGAGCATTTGCAGAGGAGCAGACATTGGCTAAGTGAAACAGATGGGGAACACATTCCACATGGTAGGGACAGCATTTACGAATCCCTGGAGCTTCAGCAGGGAGAGACATGACAAAAAAATTCCAAGTACAGGCGAAAGTCTCAGTGTGCTGTTGAAGTATCTTGAGGTGAAGAATGACTAGACTTCTCTTTTTAAAAAAAAATTTTAAAAACATCTCTGTTATGGCAGTATAGATGTTATCTTATTGGAGTATGAATATGAAGAAGAAAAATATCTATGGCTGGGAAATAATTTATAACCAAAGGACAGATAAAACACAACTAGGATTATCGGGACCTGATATGACACATGATGGTTTCAGTAGACCGAGCTGGAAAAAGTCTCTAGGTGTCTAAAAGAAGTAGAGCTGAACCTAGTTTAGTCAGCAACTATTTTCTTTAGCTCTCCATTGCCCAGATTGGTTGTAATTTCTAACAGTTAATAATAATAATAGTAGTAGTAATAATTATAACCAATATTTACTGAGTGTTTACAATGTGCCCTACATGGTTCTAATAATTCACCTGCATTCACTCAACTCTCACAACAACCAGTGAGATAGGTTACAGTAGTGTCCCATTTTACAGATAAAGTAGAGGGAGGTTTAGTAATTTGTCCAGGGTCACACAGTCAGCAAATGAGTGGAGCCAGGAGTCAAACCCAGTGGTGGAGCTCCACAGTTCATACTCTGTCCCCCAGGGTGTATCGCCTCCTAGATTAAGACCATTTTATGTTTAATGCAATTTACAATGCCACTCCACTATTTTTCGTGTAATTTTATACATGTTATTTAGAATTTGTTTCCTTTCTACCAGATACTGGACTCTTTATAAAACTACTTATGGTATAAATGGAGGATTTTGTAGGTCTAACCCTATGTCCCAGACAAGTTAATAATTGATGTTATCATTAAACTCATTGATAATGAAATTATTTCATTCAACATTTTTATTTCATCCTAGGCCCATCAATTACAAGAAATACAAAATTTATGTGAAAAGATGGATGGTCATATCATTTTTTTCTATATAATTATAAGGGAAAAGTCATAGTGAGTTTTATTTCAGTGCCAAGATTCCCTTACTCATCCATTTGTCCATTTACTCTTTTGACATATATTTATTGAGTGTCAACTAAATGCTGGATTATGGTTATGCACTAGAGATATTGTAAAAAGAAGACACAGTCCTAACCCTCAAAGATCTGGTCATTTGAGCCTAATCAAATTTCTGCTGTCCACAGTGAAATAAACAGGGAAACAAGAAATAATTCTTTATGAAAGAATTCCTTCTTGACAAAATAATCTACAGACACACACACACACACACACACACATACACACACACACACACACACCCTCTGCTCTGAGAATTAACAAGACAACCTACAGACCCCATTTCTAAAAATCTGGCTGGCTGGAATAGAGGGAGGAACTATAACTCTGACATAAAGATTTAGGGTAATTTAGTAAAAGATTAGATTAAAATTTAAGTAGGAAATTTATGTTGTATTAAATAGTAATCATGTTTAAGAATTAATGATGAAGTATCCAGTTGTGTCTAACACTTAATTCCTAAGTATTGCTTAAATAAATATCAACTTTTAAAAAACATGATTAGCTATATAAGTAAAGCTCAGATTTTTGAATCTATTTTCTAAAGAATGCAATACTGCTCAAAGGTGAACCCTGAGAATCTATGGAACTAGATATCCTAAACTTACCCTCCGGTCATCACTCTAGCAGCAAATGCAGGCAGTCTGATCATGTGTCCATGGCACCAGGGACAGAGACTAATGGGCCTTTGTCTGGTGTCATTATAAATTATTCTAAAATAAGTAAAGCTAAGCTAGGGAAAGGTAGACTTTTTCCCTCTTTGCTTGTTTGAATTTCACTTTCTCTAAGAACTTCAACAATAAGAACTTTATTATTAAATTCCTTAAATAATAAATGCTGAGGAGGCATGTTACCCAAAGCATGGATTTAGTTTCAGGAGGTAGCAAATATTTCAGAGGCAGTCAAAGAATTCTGTTCCTTGAATTGAAGGAAATAATATAGCATTTATTGAGCTTCAGTTTTATATTTGTTATCTCATTTGACTTATTTCTTTCAACACCTTCCCATGGATTTATTAATATTCCTGTCTCATAGTTGAGAAAACTGAGATTTGCTTCTGAGGCTTTTTTCTAAAGCCACACAGTTCACCAGAGTAAGAATAGAGATTTTAAAAGTCAGATTTTCTGATGCGATGACCAGAACTACTTCCTCTTCTTGTTGTTCTTACTGGTAGCATTCTGTAAAGCATGCCACTCTTTCTCTGATAATGCAAGACACCACAATCGAGAAGTCAAACAAGCTTGTGTTCTACTCAAATGTGAAAATTTGCATAACTCAACCTTTTTGGATTTTATTTTCCTTGATTAAACCATGAAAACTGTGAGTTGAGTAGAATCAGAGCTACACAGAGATGATGAAAGGGCCTTCTTAGATTGCTTTCATTTTTAAAGAAAGAACTCATCACTGCAAGGTGTCTGCCCTGATCATGTTGCTTCAAGCCAGCCATATCCTCAATCACTGCTCCACAGTCAATCCAGTCAACGTGGGAACATTGCATTTCAACTGATGTGAATAGTCCTAGACCCTGCTGATTTGCTCACAAATTTTATTCAGTCTAACTTTACACCTTTGGCTTTCTTCTCCAATTTAGTTTTACTCCAAATTTCTGGACATAAACATCTCCATATCCTTCCCATTGCATATGACATAGTATAACGTAACATAACATAGCATAACACACTCATAACAACACAACATAACATCTACTGCTATAGCCCCCAAGTGTGATCCACCCAGTCTTTGATTCCCCTTCCCACCTTATCTTATACCACCTTCTGCCTTCCTCACTGTCCTCTGGCTACACTGGTCTCTTATTTTAAATTCTTCAAACATTTTGCATTTGCTCCGGTGTAAAGGTCTTTGTGCTTGCTTTTTATGCTTGGGATGCCCTTCCCCTGACCCTTGCATGCCTCATTTCCTGTAGGCGCTTCGAGTCTCAGCAACATAGAGAGGCCTGACCTGACAACCTAGTGGTCAGCTGGCTCTTGGCCACATCAGGTCACTATCTACCACATTGCATTTTCTAGATTTTCTTTATGGGAGTTATAAAACTTAAACCATATGAAATTAACTTTTTAACATGTATAGTCATTTATTGTTTACTAATTTTTTGCAATGTAAGTTCCATCAAATCAGGGGCCTCTTATATCATATTAATTGCTGTGCCTTAAGGGCTTAGAGGAATCTCTGAAATATAATAGGTACCCTTTAAAACATAATGTGTAGAATGAGTAAATGTTTGAAGAGATTAGATATTTAGAACATAATGTTATGTCAGACACTGTAAAGGGTGTGAGGTTTTTAACCTGCTTGCTAGATAACAGACCCCTGGGTCACAGACAAAAACAGTTTATTACTCATAACAAAAGCAGCAGCCAAAGGAATATATTGCATCAGTTGCCAGTGTCTAATCCTTGGATCCAGTGAGGGCTTGGTGGGACCTGTACATGCAATGGGATACATTACAGGAGAGGAACCCAAGATTAAAGTTGTTGGTGGGCTTCTCATTTTAAGAGAGAGAGACAGACAGAGAAAGAGGGTGAGAGAGAGGAAGGGAGAGGGAAGAGATATTCCATTTTTACTCCAGAATATAAGCAAACATTTCCTGGGAAAAGGAAGGAGAGGTCTGTATCTTCATTATCCCGGGCTATCTCTAGGAAGGAAGATTTCTCTATGCTTTATGATCCTGGAATGTCTCCTTATGTAAATATTCTTAATTTGGTTATAAATGCCTTTGCTCGGAGGACTGAGACCCTGTATAAACATGAGATACTCATAGAAAATGATTTCTCAACACACAGTTTCCATGTCATTAACTAAGGACTCTGAGTTGTATTTACTTTTACCTTCTGTAAGCAATCTTGTTCAAGAACTCTGGAAACCTTTCCATTGTCCAGTTTGACTGGTGCCCTGGCCTGGCCACCTGCAGGAGAGCTTAGACCCAAGGTATCTGAGTCTAAGGACACTTGTTCATTCACCATCCCCGTCCGCATTGGTAGCATTTGGTGTTAATGGTGACTTTCCTTGGACTTTACTAGCAGGTTGAGTAATATAGCTCAAGTTAAATAATAGTCATCCAGTAGCAGAAGTTTGAAATGCAAGGCTCATTTAGAGACATGTTTGGGATGAGTATATTTCCGTCCCCCTCATCTCATTGCCACCCTTTTAAAGTCACAAATGCAAATCTAGGGACAGCTTCTGAGAAGGGCAGATTGAAAGGCTTAAAGATGACTGGGTTCTAGTGTGTATCCCAGAACAAAGGACCAGTTATATACCAAGCATTAAGAAGATTCCACTGGGCTCCTGAACCCAATTTAAAGGCTCTTACTTTAATCCTTTAATACTGTATATTGACTCCTTACCTCTGCAATAGGATTAAAATATTCTGCCCAGGTTGTTCCTTTTCAAGAGTCCCTATTGGTTTTCCTGTTCTTCTTTATTTCTTATTTCCTTTATAAATGAAAAACTAAACAAATAAAAACATCGGCGAATAATCTACGTGTGTCTGGCACTATAGTTTATAGAGATGAATAAGACTGGGTCCTGCTCTCATGAAGCTCACATCTAGTGGAACAGACATAGAAATAACTATCACAGTGCAGTGGTCCCTACATGGGGTTGATTTTACATCCCCGCACAGGAGATATTTGGCAATGTCTGGACACAGTTTTTGTGGGGTTTTTTTGTCATGACTGGGAAGGTGGGGTTACTAAGAGCATCTACTGTGTAGAAGCTACGGCTGCTGCTAAACACCCTAGAATTCACAGGCCAGTTTCCTACAACAGAAGTATTCAGTCCAAAATATCAGTATTGCTAAGATTTAGGAACCCTACAATAGGGTAACCAAGCTGAACCAGAAATTAAGAAAGACAACGTGATTGCATGATGGAGGATTGAATGTCTCACCAAAGGATGGCAGGGTTGGTCACAGGAGACGTACCTGAAGAGGTGAGTTTTGAGCTGAACTTTAAAGGACAATTAGGAGTTTTCTAAGCAGATGTAGGAGGGTATTGTAGGAGCAAGCTCCCTCATGGGCTGGGGCATGGGGCATTGATTTCCTGCTAGAGAACTTTGTGTTCCCCAAGGCTACTGAAGACCACAGAGGAGTAGTACATAGGAAATAACCAGGATTACACAGAGTAATAACAACCTACCTTGTTCAGACATCTACACTGTGCTAAGGGCAGAGAGGCAGACTGGCCAGTCCTTCTCAAACCTGGGCACACAGCTAAATTACCTATCTCAGCTACGCTCATAGTTAGATGTGGCCATGTGACTGAGTGCAGTCCTGGACTATTGGCAGGATTGAGGTGTCCGCTTCCAGGCCTCGCTCATAAAAGCCTCCAATGTGTGGTCCTTGCTCTCTTTCCTCAGCCACAGTCTAGAGAAACTCTAAGGTCCTGAGGAGGGAGGTGTCAAAGATGGAAGGAAGTCGGTCCCTGAATCACTGCATAAAAGATTACGCACCAGACTTCACTAGAACAAAGACTAAGTTGTTACAATGTTAAGCTACTGAGATTTCAGGGTTTATCTCTTATAGTAGGAAGTGTTACTATAATTAATCTAAGTATAAATAGTGCCAGGTACATTAGCTACATTATCCCTAATCCTTTTGATAACCTTGCAATACAGATGTTATTCTACATATTTTAAACATAAGGAAAAAGGGCTCAAAGTAGTTAAGAAACAAAAGCTATTAAGTGGAGTGAATCAGGGATCAAATGCTTGCTCTTTCCAATGCACTTAATGGTGTGTGCTCTCTCTCTCTACAAGAGCTAGTTTTGAATGACTCCGGATAACTTTTTGGAGGGAGAGGAGCTTTCCTATAGAGACGAATTCTTCTGTATTTCTTCTGGTTTGGTGTGGGGGAAACATTACCCCCAACCCCTGTATTTCCATGCCTGGTTTAATATACCAGTGCAGTGCTCTCATCACCTAAAATTTTTGGTCCACTGGTAACATGTTTGGTAAATAAAAACTGCACTTGCATAAGTGGTACATTGCTTGTCAGACATTCAGGGATGAATTTTAAAAAAAAGAAAAAAAACTTTCACAAATGTAGTTGTCATTCTCCTTAATTATTTTTTTCTCCAATGAACTGAAAAGGTACATAAAGCAAAGGCCCATTCTGCCTCTCTTAGCTGTTGGAAGCCATGTTTTATTTTCCAGTTAGAGAGCTTATTGGCCCCTAAGGCTGCTGGACGGGGAAGTTGCCAGTAGGCAGACAGAGTCATTAAGGGAAATGGGTGTTTACATATAGCAGCCCTGGGAGATCCGGCAGTTCTTATGTGGATAGAAATGAGGTAAGGGCCTGAGAGGGGCAGAATGTACATATTTGATGGGGCACATATGAAAAACAAGTGGAAGAACAATGTGGCTGGATCTCAGAGTGGAAGTGTAAGACATGAGGCTGGGAGGTCACTGTAGTGCTCTCGGGCTTTCAGTCTGCCTAGCTTCTCCTTCAGCTTCTCCTTGGGAAACCACCTCTCCTCTATTATTAGTCTTTGAAATTAAATTGGGGTTGAGCACCTTCTACTTCCTAGTTTGGGAACCTGACCCAGACTTGGCCCATCACTTGATTTAATCCTCATTACCTTCTACTGATCCCAGCCACAGTAGCTGTTATAGAAATGAGCATATTACCCAAGCAGCACCAGTATGAATAATCTCTAAGATGTTTCTTTGTTGGAAACCTATAAGAATAACAAATTTGGAGGTGAAGTCAAGATCATGAGTTTACATTTTATTTGTCGTGTCTTTGTCACATTCATATAGAAATGTCAATTAGGCAGCTGGGAAGTTGAGTCTAGGTTTCAGAGAAGAGCTGTGGACAGGAGAGAAACATTTGTAAATCATGTGTTCCTTGGTGGTAATTAAATTCATAAGCACACATGAGATCACAGAGTCAAAGGTTAAGAGTGAGCAGAGAAGAGGGCATGTGGCTGGGCCTTGGATAACTCCAATGTTTAATGGCCAAATAGGAAATAATGGGTCTGAAAATGAAGACAGAGAATGGATAATCATAAAGGTAGGAGGAAATCAAGGAGGTCATTGTGTCAACTAAGGCAGAAAGAAAATGTTTGAAGATTCAGATCTTCAAAGATTCAGATGTTGTAATCAGCAATCCTGATAGTTGCTGATACGTAGTAAGCTGAGAACAGAAAAATACTTTGAAATTGAGCAACATGCATGCCATTGGTGACCTTTGGAGCTATTTCAGTAGTGTGATCAGAGCAAAAGCCAGAGGGAGTGGGTTAAGAAGTGACTGAAGAGGGAGGAAATGGAGATGAGTTATCATGGACAACCCTTCCAAACCACTGAGCCCTTAAAGTGCAAAACAGAACCACTGGCAGCTGGAAACATGCATGACAAATTGTGGTTTGGGGTTAGATTTGCCTGGAGTTTTCAGAATCAAGGGCATATTTATGGACCCTGATTCTTGATTCTTGGCTTTTTGTCCATGGTTCAGTTCTGTTCAACCAACATTTATTGAGTATAGACGTTGTGTTGTAGAGAAGAACAGAATTTGGTTCTTGGCTTTGAGAAACTGATTATCCAGATGGGGAAAAAGACTTGCAAAAAGAATATTTGAATTCAACATGTTAATGCAGTGATGGGGTACAGAGGAGGTGCTCCTGAGTAGAAGAGGTATCATAGCTGAACCAAGCCTTGAAGGATATGTAGGGTTTAAGTTTCTCTCTTTGGAAATCTAACTATTCTATATATGGAGCCAACCCATAGAAAGTGGATGTCAATACAATTAGCCTTCATGCACTCAGTGGAATAAATGTGCAGAGAAGCAGAAGCCTGTTTCTTTAGACCCCTGATGCTGCCCAGCCACCGCTAGTTGGCTCTGTATCCACTGAAAAAGAAAAGAGCAGAGCAGCTAGGTGTGTATAGAAAAGAATCTCTCCTAGACTTCTTATCTCCATGGGGTTTCAGAATGAAATATACCAGCTCCACAGGGAAGCCTCTGACAGATGGGAACCTATTTAACAAGCCATGGAAAATGAATAGGCTGGCTCCGAGAAGGATAGCACAGCCATAGAAATCTATTCTCAGGGATGTGGGTGTTGCGAGCCCCAATGACCCACATTCAGAAATATTTGTCTATTAATTAGGGCAGGTGGTTCCATCCCAGAAGGCTTTGCCTAGCAACAGTAACCAAGACCATCTGCAACTTCAGCCCTGTGAAAGAGCTTCAAGTGGGAGAAATAAGAGTGATGTGCATGGTAGCAAGAGAAGGCCGAGAACCTCAGCCCGATGCTGTATTGTGCCCCTGTTTTTCCCTCACTGAAATCAGGAGTTTCTGACAGACCAACACAGTCCTTAAAATAAAATCTTTCTCCCCTCACTAACTTAAAAATCTGTATGGCTTTTTTATCTGGCATATGATTACAATAGTGAATGGTTTCAAATAAAAATATTAAACAATGTTTAAGAGTTATTGCAGGATGGTTGGGACATAGAAAAAGGACAATGGAGCCTTTAATAGATACTTACATTTTATTCAATTTATACATTGAGCAAATGTTTATTTAGCATTTTTCACATATTGGGGGCACAATATTGAACAAACAGAGTATCTGCCTTCAAAAATTTAAAACCTATGGGAATAAATCAATAAAGTAATTTCAGTGCAATGAAATAATTACTGCAACAGGTAGCTCTCAGGGCAGGAAGCTCTAAGTACAGGGAGCTCCTGGAAGACAGAAGTAGCCCTATCATTGAGGGCTCATTGAAAGTTAAGAATGGGAGGTAAAGTATGAGAAAAATTAAGATCTATATTGAGGCAAACAGAAAGTATGGTGTTCTGAGATGTGCTACAATATGTATCAAGGCCAGGAGACATAAACAGGGCATATTTGTTGAATGAATAGTTCACTGTGGCTTGGGACTTAGAGGACTGAGATAGAAATGAAGTGGAGAGGAAGAGAGGTAAGCAGTGGCTATGTCATTAAGAGTCTAAAATGCCACACACTAAAGAGTGAAGATGTTGCCCTTTAGGTCACCAGAGAAAAGTTTTAACTGGAAAGGAAGCAAACTCATGTTCGTACTTTGGAAAATGTTCATTAGTTTATTCATATCCCAAAAAATACACAGAAAACCCCGTTGTATGGCGGACATTGCTTTGGGAACATAGTGGTGTTCAAAACAGGCATGATTCCTGCCCTTGTAGCACTTCTAAGACAGATGTTAAACAAATGATTTGAAGGGTCAGTGGGATATAAGTGTGGAGCATGAAGACAAAGAGGCTAGAGACAGGGAGGTGACTTAAAGGCCTGTGGTGATAAACCAGACAGAAAGTGATGGTGGCTCAATCCAAGGAAGATAGCAGGGTTGGGAGTAATAGATTAATTCCAGATGTGGTAAAGAGTGGGAAACCCTAGGATGCTATGACTGAATATATGAAGAAGAATGCAAACAACAACTGGGATCTCCTGGTGACCATACACTTCTATTGATGAAATATCATGTTCAGGATTAGTTTGCTCCATGAAGAAAAAGGAATCTGCTCAAATTTTGCAAAATCTATTGGTGCATCTTAGAGTTAAATCCTGTGGTGGTGAGAGATGACATAGAATTTCAGGAAGCACTGATATTTGAAGAGAGCTGTTAATATCTCATACTCTCTACAGAAGATCACTTGGCATGGCTAGTTTCTGGGCGGCTAACATGAAAAAGATTTAGTACAGGTTAAGATTCAAAAGTCCATTTAAAATTTTTACTTGGACCTTTTCTTGAGCCAGAGCTCATCCAGTGGCAAATTCTTACATTTTTAACTCATGCCAGAAGATTTTTTTCCAAGCTATTAGTATATTTTATATTAAAATTGTTTAAATTTTAATTATGAACATTTCAAACACATAATATGTAACAAACCTGCACGTTATGCAAATGTACCCTAGAACTTAAAGTATAATAATAATAAAAAAATAAAATTTAGAAAATATTATAACAGACACCTATGTACTCAGCAATCATGAATATTAAGTAAAATTATTTTTATTTAAGCGGTTAAAATATAATTAAATCACCATTTCCATCTCATCATCCTTAACATCTTAGAGAAAAGAATCACGGTGAAATTGATAAATAGTATCCTATATACTTCTTTTTCTACCTTTACTAGACATAAGTGGATCCACAAACAACACATAGTTTCTTTAACAATCCAGCCTAAATTGTAGCTGACAATTTCTTCTCTGATGATTGTTCAATGATTATCGATCATTTTCCAACTCTTCTTGTTCACTCAACATGTTGCGCTTGAGATTTTCAGGTGGATAAAAGTGGACTCAGTTTTTTCATTCTAATAGCTGTATATACTCATTGCATGGATGATCACAGTTTATGGATCCATTTTCTTTACTGAGAGACAGTACCTTTCTGTCCTTTGCCTTATAGAGAAGTTTCTCTAAGTCAGCAATTGAGAAGCAGAATTGCTGAGCTACTTCCTCATCATAACTTGCTGATATCCATGTAGTTGCCTTTTGACAATCTGAAAGCAATAGAATCTCATGGTTGCTTTTACCTTCATGTTTCTGATTAGTGAGGTTGAGCTCAACCCCTCATGTTTTATTTATTTGAGTTTCTTCCACTATGAGTCACTTATTAACATGCTTTGTCCATTTTCTCTATTTGTTGCTTCTCTTTGTGTTATTTTTTTTTTCTTATTGACTTGCAGAAGTTCATTCTATATCTTGAGAACTTAGTCCTTTGTTCCAGGGATTGTAATATTTTTATCCAGTTTGTTACTTGTCTTTTCATTTTTGTGGGTTTTATTTTCATTTATGGAAAAGAGATGTTTGCTGTTGTTTTGTTTTGCTTTTATTTGAATGGATAGCATTCCTTATTCATATTTTATTCTTGTGAATCCATGGCTTAGAATTATATATGTATGTGTATATATATATGAATTAAGTGGAATTTGTTAATAAAACAGTTTTTTTTTTAAATTCAACTTTTAGGCATGGGGGTACATATTGTTTCTTGTTAGTTTTACTTAATATGTGTTAAAATATGTGATTTTTTCTTCATTGCATATTATGTTTCTTTTGTGCTCTAAGAAATTGTTTCCTAACTAAACACAATAAGGTTATTTTTTTTCTTCTATACATTTTTCTAAACATTTTAGAGGATTACTGCTCACATTTAAGTATTTTATCTACCTGAAGTTGATTTTTGTATATAGGTAGAGGAAGTGTTTCTAATTTTGTCTTTTTCCATATGGCCAGCCAATTAATGGTCCCAGCACCATCACCAGTTTTATAAAAACCTACATCTATTATGTGCCAAACTCTCGTGTACATGAGGGGGTTGTTTCTTTGTTCCATGCTATGTTCCCTTGGTTTATTTCCTATTCCTGCACTTGTACCATCCAGGTTAAAATATTGACATTTAGTTAATATTTGTAATTACTTATGGGTGAAATATATATTTATATATTACATATTTATATTAAAATAAAAATATTACTCCTATAAATTCATACTCTTTCTCTTGTGCCTCCTCCTTCCTCCTCCTTATTACAGTTGCCTCTTCCATCTATTTTTTTCCTTTACAATGTCATCTTAGTCATTATTTAATTTTCAGTTTCCATAGGAATTTTAGAATCTCTATGTCAAATTTCTTGAAAGATCTTTTTGGAATTTTAACTATAACCACATTCAATTTGCAGATTTGTTTAGGGAGAATTGGGATATTTATGACATTATAATTACCATCCATGTAGATATATCTGTGTTTGTTTATAGCATTTCTTTTTAGTCTTCAATAAAATTTTACATTCAGGCCAAAAATGTTTTTTGCATGAAAAATTTTATTTTGAATATGTTTCATCTTGAAAATAATTGTCCATTTACATTTGACAACAGTTTTTTTCTTTTAATTTTCTTTTAATTTTTAATTAAAAATCTTTTAATTTTCTTCTGTTTTTTTCTTTTAATTTTCATTCACATTTAACATATATAAAGATAAGTGACCAAATCATAATAGTAAGTCTTAATTACAAAGGGGTCATAATCAAGAAACTGTCACCCAGATAAAGAGAAATTTTTAAAAGTTAAACTTGAAAGAGAATATTAGGCACATCCCAGAAGTCTTCTGGTGTCTCCTTTTCCTCCTTGACTCATCACCCTTCCTAGGGATCGTTCACTGTTCTTACTATCACACATCATTGAATAGTTTGTCCTCTTAAAAATGGGATATGAATGGGATGTTTGCCCTTCCCACATGTGAGGATACAGGGAGAAGGCACCATCTATGAACCAGGAAACAGGCCTCACCAGACACAGAATCTGCCAGTGCCTTGATCTTGAACTTCTCAGTCCCCAGAACTCTAGCAAATAACTTTGTATTAGTCATAAGCTATCAACTTTATCGTATTTGGTTAAAGAAGCCCACATGTACTAAGACAGCATTCCGTTGTGTGAATATTATTTATCCATTGGAATCATTTATTCCCTGAACTCTCAGTGGGCATTTGGATAGTTTCTAGTGGGGGACCATTATAAACAGGGCTGCTATGAACAGTATTGTACCTGTCCTTTGATGAAAATATGCATCTAATTATTTGGGTATAAATTTAAGTGTGGGATTAATGACTCATATGGTATATATATTCAACTTGTAGTCAATACTGCCAAAGAAATTTTTAGCACTGTATGGAGAATTCTGATGATCCACATTACCAACCATTTGTATCTCTTTTCTTTTTCACTGATTTATTCTAATGGAGAAATAGTGGGATTTCACTGTGGTTTAATCTGCATTTTTTCAGATGACTAATAAAGTAGAGTATTTTATATTCATATTTTATTAACCATTTGAGTCTCTTCTTTTGTAAAGAGTCTGTTCAAACTTTTGTTCATTGTTCTATTGAGTTGACTGTGTTTTTCTGATTGAGTTGGAAAAGTATGTGTTGGACACTCCACCAACACACACACATACTACACTTTTCACTCCCTTGTCAGTATATTTTAATTCTGAATCTAATGTACTATAACTTATTTTTCTTTTAAAGCTAGTGCTGCTCATATCCTATTTAAGAAATCTTTGCCTACTCTAAGATCATGAAGCCATCCTCCTATGTGTTTTTAAACCTCTATTGTCTTACCTTTCACATTTAGGTTGATGATCCACTTTTAGTTATTTCTGTATATAGTTAGATGTAAGGAACAAGACATATTCTCTTGCCATTGGCATCCAGTTGGCACAATACCATTTATTGAAAAGGCCACTTTTGCCTTCATTGCCATGTCAGTTTTGTCATAAATCAGATAACCGTATGTTTCAGAAATTATCTCTGTATTCTTTTCTGTTCTACTGATTTATTTTTCCCTCTTTATCTCAATATTACACTGTATTCATTAATATAGATTTATAACAGCTCTCAATATCTTATTGGGTATGTCCTTCATTTTTATTTTTCTTTGATATTACTTTGCCTTTTCTTGGCCATTTGCATTTTCGTATAAACATTTAGAATCAACTTGTAAACTTCCACCAAAAGGACATTCTGGATCTTTGTTGGAATCACCTTTATTGGAATTTCATTGACTCAATAGATCAGTTTGGGGGAAGATTTGGAATTTGACAACATAAAGTTTTTCATTCTATGGCTATAGAATATCTTTCAATTAACTGGGTCTTCTTTAACTTCTTTTCTTTTTCGTTTTTTTTGAGACAGAGTCTCGCTGTGTCGCCCAGGCTGGAGTGCAGTGGCATGATCTTGGCTCACTGCAACCTCCACCTCCTGGGTTCAAGCAATTCTCCTGGCTCAGTCTCGATCCCGAGTAGCTGGGATTATAGGCATGTGCCACCACACCTGGCTAATTTTTGTATTTTTGGTAGAGACGTGGTTTCACCATGTTTGCCTGGCTGGTTTTGAACTCCTGACCTCAGGTTACCCACGTGCCTCAGCCTTCCAAAGTGCTAGGATTACAGGTGTGAGTCACTGTACCTGGACTTTAACTTCTTTTAATTTTTTGAATTGCTCATTTTTGAAGTTTTTATAATTTTTATTAATTTAATTTATTCCTAAATATTTAACATGTTCTGATGTTATTGTAAATAGCACACTTTAAGATATTTGTCTTTGTTAATTCTGTATTATGTTCATTTCTCTTTGAAATAACATAGAGATGAATGTTTTTCAAGCTCTCTCTCTCATTACCCAACATGTTTAGCCCATGTGTGTTACTGATATGTGTTAATTTATTTTCTCCCACCTTTTTTGAATTTTCTACTTATTATGTTTTTCCTTTAGTTTTAGCTCTATATTTCCTGCCTTCCATAGGGTTAATCAATTTTATTTATTCTCATGTTCCTCTTTACTGTTTTGAAAAGTGCACATTATGCTTCTAATTGTTTATAGGTTTCCGTTAATATTTCAATGTAACACCTCCTTTGTGGGAGTGGATATAAGAAGTTAGTAGCGATCATGACACAATGTATTCTGAGTGCATGACCCATGACAGGTGCTCAAAACCAGTAATTATCATTATGAGGATTTTTAGCACTCTTAGAGATAGTTTTAAGATACAAAAATCATCTTTTCTTACCTCTCTGTTTGTATATCTCCCTGTATCACTCTCTACATACCTTTCTAGGACTAAGCAGTGACATTAAACCTATTCTTAAAGAACTTTTATATCTGAGTTATTTCATTGTAAGAAGAAAATTAAGTCACTAAAATCTCCAGGGATGTTTAGGCTACCAAAGACAGTATAGTCAAGAATAGTGGAGCCTCAGCTTGAGGCTTATGAGACTGGAAGCTGAAACATGCTTTTTCCACCTCATCTACCTGTATCTTGTTAAAAGTTGGCTATGGTGACACTCTAATCATCTACTGGAAAGAACAAACACAAAGGGTTTTTGCCCCCCCCCTTTTTTTTTAATTGGCCTTGTTATAGCTATTAACAGAATCATGGCTTTTACTTCCTATCAGGAAGTTTCTCTTTGTCCTTCCTTCTTAATCACAATTTATGGTCTTCTGGATCTGAGGCACAGTTATAGATCTTGGACTTTATAGTCTTTTAATCTACAAAAATTCTGACTCAAAAGTCACAATCTCAAAACTCCACTCATTCAAATATCAGCCCTAACACAATTTAGGAATCAAAAATTATATTTGTTTATTTCTGTATTATTTTTTTCTCTTTTAAATAATTAGAGCCTTGACTCTCAAAGGGCCTTGACTCATTTCAAAATCTTTGTTATTTTTTACATTTAAGGATTATTTGACAATAGTATTTATAAAACAATGAACAAATACTATTTTCCATATATAATGTCTGAGTCACTATTTGACTCTATCTACCCGGTAGATATTATCTCCCATTCCAAGATATGTATTATTCCCTTGCAAACGCAGACAAGACAATTCAGGTGTAAACTCTACAGGAGAGGCAATAGGATTTTACTATTTCTCATTTTTAAAATGTGTTTGAAATGCTATGTAATCTGCTCTAGTCTTATTTGGGGAATTGGAAGCAAAATCCAAAAATAACCATTTCCTACTTTTGTGTGGATTCTTCAAAGATATGATGAGACTGGTTAGAAACAAAAATACGAGTGAAACTAATCTTGGATAATACTCTAACAATTGCATTAATTTTTGCTTCAAGTTGACATCAGTTAACTTAAAGTTTGGGCATATCAATCAAATTCAGGATCGATCAAGGTAGGGATAGGTGGCAATAGGGAAGAAAGAAAAATCTACATATACTTAGAAAGCATTTTTATACATGTTGAGATTTGCTGAAACTTTGCCTTGCAATAGTAAAGCAAATATTTTATTCTTGTGAAGGTCAGCAGTGAAATGTTTTAAGAATTAAAGACAGTGAGGCTATTTTTGTTAAGTTTGACAAGCCCCAGAGCTAACTACTTTCTGTGTCAACGTCTGATTGAAGGGACATTAGCTTTAACTTGCACTAACCAAATTCTTTGACCACTTTTCCTTGTTTGTTTGTTTTAAGTGATGCTCCATCTCTCCAGTGACATGTATAATTAGTTAAAAGGCTGAGAAAAACAGCCGGATCCCAGGGGAATCCATATCCATGAAATTGTTTTACTCCTTCTAAATTGCTTATGCTTTCCAGTTGTTATAAGAAGTTCTTCCACCAAATGAAATTGCTATTTTAATTGTTACCCCCTGCTTTCCATGTCCCCAGTACTGCCTTTCCCTTCTAGTTAATCCATTTGGATGCATGTTTATTCTTCTACCACGAGTCCTAAGAATAGGTCCTGGTCCTCTATTCTGTTTTCTTTCTCATCTTCTACTAAAGACATGCACCTGTTCTATAGTTAATGTTATCAGCTACTATGGAATTTCCTAATCTCTGGTGATTTCCAGAAAGTCTGTTGTTTAAAGCAAACTTTTTCACTTATTTTTACCCTTTCTTTTTCTTTGGGAATAGAAATCGTCTTCCTTTTCTTCACAGCATGAGAACAGGAAGAATGTGTGGTCTGTGTGTCCAAGAATGTCTTCCCATCATGGTAGAGGGGTCCTGTCTCCAAGGTGCAGGACTCCCTGCCACTGGCTTTCTTAGCATCACTGTTTGAAACTTGTATTTAGAGGAACACACTGTGAGGTTCTGTGGGACTCTAACCCATTTTTATTTACTTTTATTTGTTTTGTTTGTTTGTTTTTTTCTTTTTGAGACAGAGTATCACTCTGTCGCCCAGACTGGAGTACAGAGGCAGTCTCAGCTCACTGCAGCCTAGGCCTCCTGGGTTCAAGAGATTCTCCCACCTCAGCCTCCCGAGTAGCTGGGATTACAAGCGCCTGCCACCACACCTGGCTAATTGTTTGTATTTTTAGTAGAGATGGGGTTTCACCATGTCAGCCAGGCTGGTCTCAAACTCCTGACCTCAGGTGATCTGCCCACCTGGGCCTCCCAAAGTACTGGGATTACAGAAGTGAGCCACCATGCCCAACCCCCATTTTTCTTAAAAAAAATTTTAAACTGCTGGTTTAGGGGAGGCATGGTGTTGGAGTAGAAGTAAGAACATGGATTTTGAGGTCAGAGTGACGTGAGATTAAATCCCTGCCCTAATGTTTACTTACTGTGCAATTTTGCACAATCTCTTAACCTCAGTTCCCTGTCTTTAATATGTGAATAATAATACTTGCCATAAAGGAGTGTTGTTAATTTTAAATGAGATAACTTATATAGTGTTAGGACAGAGCTGGCACATCATAAGCTCCTAATGCCATGTTAAATGTTAATAATGATATTAATAATGTTGGAGCATAGAAAGTCCTGTTCCCCACAGAGGCAACCTACTGATGGAATTCAGGAAAAATATAGCCAGAAAGTTAATTTGTTTTGTGAACTAGTCAAATGAAAACAGGAGATGTGGTTATGCAAATTCCAGAAATAATAGCTAACATTTATTTCAGCTTGCCAGAGCATATTCTCTGCCCCACTGGTTTTTAGATATTACTGTGAATAAAAATCCCTGAGTAGCTTGTTACAAATGCAGAGACCCAGGTTCTATCCTTAGAGGTTTTAGTTTATTTGCCCTTGGGTTCATGATTCTGCTTTCTAGGGAGTACCCCAGGTGTCTTCACTGATTATATATTAAAAACTGCTGCAGTGGGCTTTGATTCAGGCTGATCCTATTGCTTGATAAAGCTTACTTTTCTTATATAGTTTCCCACTACTATGTGAGCCACAGTTCAAAGGTAACTGGCTTCAAGTGCGTTATAAATTATCCATAGAGACAGGTTAGTCAGACTGCCTTGGCCTATAGAATACTCTCGAATACAATATTGCTCAGTAGTTGTAGCCCGAGTTCCTACAAGGCATTAGGTTCTTTCTAGTTTATAGCTCATTGGCCGAATTGAGTTTGACATCACTGGAACAGGTAATCTTTGTACTACTATCTTTGCAACTTTTCTATATATCTGAAGTTATTCAAAATAAAATTATTTAAAAATTTAGCTTGTAAGTTCATATTTTCTGAAGTGCCTTTTCAAACACAGTATTACAAATAATAGTAATAATTATCAGTATAAATTAAGAGGAAGGCTGTACTTTTTCAGGCAAATTCCTACAATGAATGCAAATAAATTGTTGTTACTGCAGATGAAACTTCTCTTCCTAAGGTGCACTCTCTGCCCTTTCCATCCCTGAAGCTAAGGAGGAATAGGAGAAAGGAGAGCCAGGGCACAGCTGTAGGGAAGCACATCCAGGTAGCGCTTAGTAAGAGGCTTAGGTGTCTGGGTAGGAGGTGCAGGGAGAGAATCAAGAGGAAGCACGATCAAGGTCAGTGTTTGGAAAATCTGGCTGACCATCGGAATCCTTTAGGACATTTTCTGATTCAAAAGGTCTGGGAAGAGGCACAGAGATCTACATGTTCTTTTTTTTTTTTTTTTTCTTTTGAGATGGAGTATCGCTCTGTCACTCAGGCTGCAGTGCAGTGGTGTGATCTCTGCTCACTGCAACCTCCACCTCCCAGGTTCAAGTGATTCTCCTGCCTCAACCTCCCAGGTAGCTGGGACTACAGGCACACGTCACCACTAATTTTTGTATTTTTAGTAGAGATGGGGTTTCACCATATTGGTCAGGCTGGTCTCGAACTCCTGACCTCAGGCGATCCACCTGCCTTGGCCTCCCAAAGTGCTGGGATTACAGGCACGGGACACCAAGCTTGGCCTGAGATCTGCATGTTTTAAAGGGTCAGTAGTGATTATGATGAGCAGTCCAGTTTGGGAACCACAGATATCAGCAATGAAGCATAAGTTAGGAGAAAATCACAAGAAATAAATGCAGGTAATTGAACCCCAAGAGAACTGAGTTATAGGGCAACTGAGTAGTCAGAGAGCTCTTTCTAGTGGGGGGTACAGAGGGTAAGAGCTAGTGTCTAGTTACAGAAACTCAAACAGGAGAGCTGGGACTACATCAGAGGCAGAAACTATGACTGGAGATGGGAAGTGATTTTAGTGTTCTAGGTTAGTGCTGGTGACCTAGGATATAGGAATGTATCAGGTAGCTTGTGTACAAACACCCACTGGGTAAATAGTTGTGAAGGTATTTGGCTTCTTCTCGGTGACTTTGGTTTTCTGGATTTTTTTTGAAAGGTTTTCTGGATTTTTTTTTTTTTTTTTTTGGAAAGTTATTATTGATTCTTCTGGGACTAACACTTGTGTCAAACCCTCGGCTCTGAAAGCACATGAATGCCAGGGGCTCTGGGTTGTAGAAAGAGAGTGTGGCAGGATGTGGCTTGTGCAGTCATCAATACGTACAAAGGATATTGGGTACAATTATTTTTAATAAAATATTTAATAAGATATTTAGGGCATATTTATGTATTAAAATATATAAAAATATAATAGATGCATAAATAGTTACTCACAAGCTTAAACAATAAAATATCACAAATAAAATGGTTATCCTCTCTATACCCATGTCAGAATACATCTTCCTCTTTGCAACCTAAAATAACTATTATTCTAAATTTAGCTTTTACCATTTTAAGGACCATCTATCTGACTATCATTTATTGACACATCTCAACTTTCATGTAATTGTTGTCATGCTTTATGAATCCTTTCTTATTTCAGCATGTGTTCTTGAGACATACGCATGTTGCTACGTGTAGATCTAGCCCTTTAATTTAGTTGTCTTAGAAACACATTAGAATTTATGCATGTGTTATTAAACACTGTGCTACATTGAACATTATCACACATATCTCCTTGTACCCTTGTACTACCGTTTTGCCAGTATGGAGAGTGTTGAGCCAAAAGGTATGTTCAGCTTCTGGATATCGCCAAATTGGTCTGCAACTGGTGGTACCAAGTTACATTCCTACCAACAGTGCATGAGATTTCTTAATGCTCCACATTTTGTCAGCACTTGGTGTTGTTTGCCTAAATGATGTTGTTTGAAGGGTTATTACTGATTCTTTTGTACCACTCAAGTATTTAATGGGTATTCTTTGTTTTTTAAAATGAATTTGATTGCATATATTTAAGTGTACAATATAGTACGTGTGTGTGTGTATACTGAAATGATTACTCCAGTCAAGCAAACTAACATCCATAACCTTTCATAGTTACCCATTTTTGTGTGTGTATGTGTGGTGAGAGCACCTAAAATCTATTCTCTTAACAAATTTTCAGTATGCAATACGGTATTATTAACTATAGTCTCCATGCTGTACATTAGATCTCTAGACTTATTCATCCTACATACTCTAGACTTACTCATTCTATGTAACTGCAAATTTGTACCCTTAAATCTATATCCCCTCATTTTCCTCCCCTCCCTTACCCTGGTAATCACTGTTCTACTCTCTGTTTCCATGTATTCAACTTTTTCTTTAGACTCCACGTGTAAGTGAAATCATGCAGTATTTTTATCTGGGCCTAGCTTTTTTCCCTGAGCATATTGTCCTCCAGATTCATTCATAAATGTCAGGATCTTCTTTTTTAATGCTGGATAATATTCCTTTGTATACATATGTATATGGGCACTTGGGTTGTTTCCATATTTTGCCTATTATGAATAGTCCTGCAGTGAACATGACAGCACAGATATACTTTTGAGGTTCTTATTACATGTCTTTTGGGGATATGTCCAGCAGAGGGATTGCTGGGTCATATGGATAATTTGCATTTTTCTCAATTACTACTGAGGTTGTGGTCACTTAGGTTTCTTCTTCCAAGAATGTTTTGGCAATACTTATATCTGTTTTTTTCTTCTTTTAATTTTTAATTTTTTTAAATGTTGGTTTCAAAGAGTCTATATATTTTGAACACTAATTCTTGCTTTCAATTGCATTGAAAATAAGTTCCATCAAACTGTGGTGCATCTTTTTGAAGGCCACCTTCTTGAACATAAGAAAGTCAAGTAAGGGAACAAAGAAATGTGCATCAACTTTTTCTAAAGTAGAAGGATGAGGAAGTGGGAGATGCTGGCCAGTTGCTAAGGCCAGAGGGCAAAGAACAGGATCTAGCAGTTGGTGGAGTTGGTGGAGTCTGAGGCAGCGGCTCTGCACAGCACCCACTGAGGTCAAGCCCTTGGAAGGACTTAGATGCTTTCTTTGGTCTCTTGCTTGTGAGTTTGAGCAAACCTATTGCCACAGAACAAAATATGAATAAAGTAAAGACTACATAGCCAAGTTGTTATTTTATTTAGCAAATTCTTAGTAAACACATACTATACGCCAGGCTGTGCACCAAGTTTCTAGTATTATACACAGGAAGATGACACAGAACTTGACCTTCAAGAGAGTTCAGGATTGTTAAAGGACTCATCTCTAATGAAGTCATTGTAAGAAAATGTGGTTAAGAGTTTTAATAGCACTAAGTACGGGACAATATTGGGGCCATTGATTTCTTCATTTGTAAAATACTTATAGAACATCTACTATGGGGTCTAGGGATATAGCAGTGAACAAGAGAGGCAAGACCTCCTGGAGCATATATTTTAAAGATGCGAGATAGTCATAAGCAGTTAGTAAATAAACATACAAAATCACTGCCATAAATTAGTGATCATTAAATATATTTATAAGTAACATAATTCAGACAGTGACAAATGTTGTGCTGAACAGTTTTAAAAGGATAATGTCATGAAAAGTGTTGAGGAATGGATCTGCTTCATCCAGCATAGTCGGGGAAGGCCTCTCTGAGGTACAAACATTTGAGTGAGTTATATGTGATGAGAAAGAATCAAACATATGAAATTCAGAAGAAGAATATCACAGACCAAAAAAAGCAAGTGCAAAGTGCAAGGCTCCAAGGCAAGCATAAGTTTGGCATTCACAGATAAGCACAAATCGTAGAAAAAGAAGTAATGGGATCTGCTGGCAGGCAGTAGGGTTTCAGGTTAAAGTCAGGCTTTGCAGAGTAGATCACACTGCAAAATCTGGAAGGATGGAGAATGAGCTAAAGAACCTTCTAGCTAGAGGAAATAACACGTGCAAGGTCAAAGCTTTTGCATCTAAATCCATTACTGTATCTAATTACAGAGTCAGAAATAAGGTCCTACAAGCCACTGCCTACAATGTTTCAAGATGTCTGTGCTCAGCCCAATTGCCTGTGCACTTGTGCTCCTAATCTGGAATCCTGACACTTCCACAGGCTCCATAGTTAGGCAAGGAATATCAGATCATGCAACAATGGAATATGTTTTCCCCCAGGGAAGTAGCAGAGTGCAGACTCGGATTATCAACTGGAGTTAAGAGCGTGAGATAGGGATCATCTGAGACAAGTTTCAGCCAAATTCCCATCACTGCAGCTTGTACTTTGGCTTTGGTGGTTGCTGCCAGATTGTTTAAATTTTTCTTCGCTGGAAATTTAATGTGGGTTTATGGATGATCCCATTGAGGGGGACAAACAGCTGAATACAAATGGACTTGATTCTACCCTCTTGGAAAGCTAAGGGGGAGGTGAGTAACGAGCCTTTAAATTATACCTCCTGGCCAATGATCCAGGTCTAAGTAAAACTGCAATCCAGCCCCTGCCAACCTGGATTGCCACAACTCCCATTTCAGTGGCTCTCAATTGTCACTCACTCCAGAGAGTGGTTGGAAACACGTGTAAGTTTTAGTAGTCTTTGTTATACTTAGAGACCCCCAATGTTTTTGAAAGAGTAGGGGAATATTCACTTGACCAAGTGAGTGCTTCTGATGATAGGGGGCATAAGATACCTCACCCTTCCCTGGGGCTAGCCCTGGTAAGTCTTGTCAAATTTATCTGTATGACTCTCAGTTCAGCTTAGATGACTCCAATCATTTGAATTGTTTCTGGTGATGAAAATAGTCACCAGGAGACTAGGAAACTCCACACCTCTCAATCAGTAACATAACCACCGCCATCCTTGATTTCACTACTTTTGCTCCTTCTCTTATCTGATTTCTTGAAGTTCAGCAGTATTATAAAATAAGGGTGTTTTTGTTGTTGTTATTTGTAACATGATGATGTATTCTCATTACTTATTTCTCATCCCAGGATCTGGAAAACTTTCTGAAGAAGGTACATAGAGCTGCATTTTGCACTTGGAAATCATTTTCTAATCACAAAGCCCACAGAAAGAAACTTCAGGTGAGGAAAGTACTGTGTTTCTCCAGAAGAAAGACGTTCTAGATGTTATTTCATCAAGGCATTTGGGTAACATTGTTAACCTGAGGGAAGGAACTTGTGTAGCATATTAATTTTACCAGGTGAACAGAAAGGAAGCCATGGGTGTATTTTTGTCCTTCAAACACACACACACACGCATGCACACACATATGCACACATACACACACACACACCTGTATCTTTTTTAAAAAGGCTTTCTTTCCCCCATCTCACACACCTGTATCTTAATAGGTGTTTGGGCTTCCTCAGACCTTGGTAGGCATCACTGTAGGACCTGCAAGCTAGTGCCCTGTGGCAAACTTGCAATTTGAACTTCTTTTCTAGAATACTGAGATATAGATGATGACCACTTGGTCTCTTAGTTTAGGGTTCCTATGGTTTTTTAATGTATTTTATGGGAAATGATTTCCATTGGAATACTAATAGGGTAGCAGCATGAAGCATGTAATAGAATCTAGGAATTTAGCAGCTCACTCTCAGGACTGCTCGCTCTTCATCTTGTGTGCCTAAAAGTCCCTCCTGTCATAGAGATTCACTATACTTTGAATTTAATTCAACAAGCATTTAGAAAATGTGTAACAGTTCCATGTGGTAGCAGCTCCTGGACCACACTGTATGGCTTCTGTAACCCCCAAGAAGCAATTGCATGAAAGAAGTTGTACTTAGTCCCAAGGACTAAAACAAGAATAATAATAAGTTGTAAAATCTACAGACAAAATAACCAAAATAATCCATGTAGCAGATGACAGGAAGGAGAAAGATCAATCTTTGTCAGAATTTTCAGAACTGTCAGATGATCATCAAGTAAGAGGTAGCATTGGAAGATGGAGAATATTTGGAAAGATATGAAAATCCAGACTTTAGATTGAGATCACATCCTTAATCTGGAAAACACATGAACCTAAAATGATTTGCCACAGTGGATGAATCCTCCCAGTTAGCTACCGTTAGATTGGATGACCTGGTCACTTTAGTAATCTACTTAGGTCTGAAGATAAGTTCCCAATAAGGCTTAGGCTACACTTTCTGAGTAGTGTATATCAAATGTGGATAGTATTATATATGAATCTCAGTACTTCCATTTATTATTTGTATGACTTTGGATAAGTATTCAAACTCCGTAAGTTTTCACTTTTGCCTGTTACGGATGCACTTTAGTTTGCATGATCATTTCAGAATTAAAACAAATAATTCACCTCACCCATAGCATGTGCTCAGTAAATGCCCACCTGTATCCTTAGGCAGGCAAGCTGGCCACAATGGTCTCAGTCTTTTTCAAGCTCAGTATTCCTTAGGGAAGTAAAGTCAGCTGGAACTCAGGCACAGAAATGTTGCCTATCTTCACTTTGCTTTTCTACAAGCTAATGTCATTGAAACTCTCTTGGATACCTCAATTTCTTGGGTACCTAAATCTTTAATACGAACAGCAGTCATTGAATCTTTTCCTCTGATCTTTGCCATAGTATCAGCTGAATTCTGAACTCATCTTTCCTTATTTTATATAGTTTCTTTTTTTTTTTTTTTTGAGACAGAGTCTTTCTCTGTCATCCAGGCTGGAGTACAGTGGTGTAATCTTGGCTCACCACAACTCCCCCTTCCTGGGGTCAAGCAATTCTCATGCCTCAGCCTCCCGAGTAGTTGGGAATAAAGGTGTGTGCCACCACACCTTGCTAATTTTTTATTGTTAGTAGAGACAGGGTTTTGCCATGTTGGCCAGGCTGGTCTTGAACTCCTGGCCTCAAGTGATCTGCCCGCTTCGGCCTCCCAATGGGCTGGGATTATAGACATGAGCCACTGCACCAGCCTGTTTTATATAGTTTCTAACACAATTCCTTGCCCCAACACATAGCTGATTTTATAAGCTTAACATTGTATGATTCTATATCTAACTCCAGTGCCCACAACTATTCTGAAGTAGGCCCGTCCTAACTTTCAGTACCATATACTATGTGCAGCTGTCCCTTATGCATTAGAAAAGAGTACTTTACTTTTGCTCTGCATCAGAATTCCATGGGGTGTTTGTTCAGTGCCTTTCTTCTCTAGTCCCCTTCTTCCTTTCATGTTCTGATTTGATTAATCTGGGTAGATTCTATAATAATCTGTTTATTAGCAAGGAGTACTCCAGTAATTCTGATATAACCTGTTCATTGTCTAGTATTTGGAAAATGTCATTCCAAGTACTAGACAGCGAAGATGTCAAGCAAGGAATGTACCTGGTCTGTTCAGCGTGGAAATTATTGAGAGTGGCCTGTAAGATTTTTATTGGGAGTTTCATATGAGTTATGTGAATAATGTGGGTTCATATTATGAAGAAATTTGTTGGAAAGAATAAAGTGGTTAAATAGACTTTGAAATCATTACCCATCCATCCAGACCTACCTCTACTCGGTCTATACCTTTAAAATAATTATTTTAAAACTTAACAATATTGGCCGGGCGTGGTGACTCATGCTTGCAATTCCAGAACTTTGGGAGGCCAAGATGGGAGGATTGCTTGATCTCAGGAGTTCAGGACCAGCCTGGACAACATGGCAAAACCCCATCTCTATTTTGTAAAAATAAAAGAGAAAAGAGAAAACGATTAACAACATCCAGAAATTATGACAGAAGGTTAGAGAAGTCAAAGCTGTATTTTCATGATTTCCAGTAACATTATCAACAAAAATATAGATATTTGTCTCTTCCATTGTCAAGTCAGTCCCATTCTATACATCTTTTAGAACTACACAGGTATTTGTACTTTTGTGCCTATTGATAACTTAAAAAAATTAGACAGTAACCTTAGTTAATATTTTTAAATTTAATGCCATCCTCAAGGTACAGAAAGGAGCCTATAGAATTTCCCATTCTTTATAAAAATGGTAAAAATAATTTTCATCGTAAAACATTTGTTTTGGGAGTTAGAAAAGCACCATAGACTATCATTCATCCATCTGCCTCCTTCCTCCCAATACGCACACTCTAGATATGAGAAATCTGATGCTCAAAGAATGGATTAACTTGACCAAAAGAATATTTAGGGAAGACTGGCATAAGTCTAGACATATGAACCAGTGAAATAGAATTAATAATCCAGATATAAACTCATACATCTATGGTCAATTGATTTTGGACAAAAGTTCCAAGATCATTCAGTAGGGAAACAATAGTCTTCAACAGATGGTTCAAGGCAACTTGCAAAAGAATGAATTTGGACCCTACCTCACAGCATTTACAAAAATTAAGACAAAATGAATCATAGACCTAAGAGCTAAAACTATATGTCTCTTAGAAGAAAACATAGGCAAAAATTTTCATGACATTCAATTTCACAATTTTGTTTTTAAAATATGATAGCAGAAGCATAAGTGACAAAAGAAAACAGATAACTTGGACTTTATCAAAATTAAAAAAATTTTGTTTATCAAAGGAAACTATCAAGAAAGTAAAAAGACAACCCACAAAATGGAAAAAAATATTTTCAAACCATATGTCTGATAACGGTCTAGTATCCAGAATATACAATTCAACAACAAAAAGACAAACAGCCCAGTTAAAAATTACAAAAGTCTTGAGTAGAATTTCTCCAAAGAAGATATACAAATGGTCAACAAGTATATGAAAAGATGCTCACCATCACTGGTCATTAGAGAAATGCAAATTTAAACAACAATGAGATGCCATTGAATGCACATTAAGATGACCATAATAAAAAATATGGAAAGTAACCAGCGTTGGTGAGGTTACAGAGAAACTGGAAACGTAATACATTGCTGGTGCAAATGTAAAATAGTGTATCCACTTTGGAAAGAAGTTTGGCAGTTCCTCAAACAATTAAACATAAAATTACCACATGATACAGCAATTCCACTCCTGGAAATATACCCAAATATTGCAAAACATATGTTCAGACAAAACTTGTACAGGAATATTCATAACAGTACTATTTGCAATAGCCAAGCAGTGAAAACAACTGAAATGTCTATCAACTGATGAATGGATAAATAAAACGTGGTGTGTCTATACAACAGAAGGTTATTCAGTCACATAAAGGAATGAAGTACTGATATAGGCTACAACATGGGTGAACCTCAAAACCATTATGCTAAATAAAAGAAGCCAATCACAAAAGGCCACATATAAGATAACTCTATTTTTATGGAATGGCCAAAATAGGCAAATCCAGAGAGACAGAAAGCAGATTAGTGATTGCCAGGGGCTAGATGAAAGAGGCAATGGGGAGTGATTGCTTAATGGGTACAGGGTTTCTCCTTAGGGTAATGATGTTCTAGAATTAGATAGTGGCGGATAATTGCAAAGCATTGTGAGTGCAGTAAAAGCCCCTGAACTGTACACATTACTTTACGATGATTAAAATGGATAATTTTATGATATGTGAATTTTACGTTAATGAAACAAACAAACGAAAAAACCCTGTGGGGTCTCATGTTTATTACTTCTACATCAGTGTACTTTCCCCCAACCCATGTTCAATGATGTTCTGAAACTGGACAGCCCTTAGATACATACCTCATGACTATCCATATGGCAAAAATATTTCACTTATTTCTTAGGTAGCTGGATGAAAGTAACATTAGTCTTTCAGTCCTAAGCACAGTGCTGTATACAAGCTATGGAACTGCTAGTTTTATGTTTTTTCTAGTTATGTAGAAAAAGTCCCAAAGTGGACACAATGGACTGTGCCATCACATCACAGAAAGTTCCTAATTAGAAGGCCACCTGGGGGAACCGGCACCTGTCAAAAGCAAGAAAATTGCCAAAGGGGGAAAATAATAGACCCAGCACCCTGGAGGATAATCAATTAAACAGCTTCAGGCTCAGGGCCATCTGCTAAAGGTCAGCTAAAAAGGGTGGCTATCAAAATTTGAAACTTAGTCTCCATGGCTCTGAGGGCTATAAGGCCCAGCCCTGGCACTTCAGCTGCAATTGGAATCCTTAGCTTTAATTGCTAGATCGTCAATTTCCATTGACTATCTGCTCTTGCTTGGATCCCTGCCTTGTGAAAGGGAGACATGGGGATAGACAAATCATTGCCTGGACGGAGGCTGATTGGTGGAGCCCTGTTTTGATATCTGGCAGCCAATCTTTTATAAAGCCTTCTGGGAATGAAGAGGAGGAATGGAATTTTGTGGAACACTCAGAAATGCTCATCCTTGAAATAATGTCATTGGGAGCATTCCCTGAGGGTTCCATTACCTGGGCTGGGGAGCGTGACTCTGCAATTGCTTGAGAGTTAGATCCAATGTGATGTTCAGGAGTTCAACTCTCCTATCTGAGTGGCACTGCCCTTCCTCATCCAGCCCCTCAGCACAGGCATCTGACTAGTAAACACCTTGCTCTCTGCTTGATTTTTTTTTTTTTTTTTTTTTTTGAGATGGATTTTCACTCTTGTCACCCACGCTGAAGTGCAATGGTGCGATCTCAGCTCATTGCAACCTCCACCTCCTGGTTTCAAGCAATTCTCCTGCCCCAGCCTCCTGAGTAGCTGGGATTACAAGAGGTGCCCAGCACCACACCCAGCTAATTTTTTGTATTCTTTTTAGTAGGGACGGGGTTTCCTACCATGTTGGCCAGGCTGGTCTTAAACTCCTAACCTCAGGTGATCCACCCACCCAGCCCTGCAAAGTGCTGGGATTACAGGCGTGAGCCATCCCGCCTGGCTGGTTTCTGCTTGATCTTATAGCCCAGAAGGCACACAAGAAGAAAGCACCAGAATGCCTTCCTGGAGACATGGCATGTCAGTTTCACTGCGTTAAGAACCCGGCACGTGTACATGAGGCCCTCAAGACTATGCAGCAGTCTTCTTACGTGTGTCAACCAACTAAAAGTTTACACCAACTGTATGAGGCACCCATTGGTACAATTATCACCAAGTTAAAAATGCATAAACTTGGGCCCAGATGAATGAATGCTTTTCTCAAGGTCACATAAAAAATTAACTGTTAGTACCAGCATTCTCTTCTCATTCTTTCTCATGCAAAGACCACATTTGTTCCACCTCACACTGGGAAAAGTGAAGAGATGAGTTGGATGACTAGACATTTGTTTTGTCAGAAAAGTAAGCGTTATTGGGCTTTGAACATAATACACTCTGTCCTTTCATTTCTGTCATAAAGGATTGTCCCTAAGCCTCAAAGGACACAAGTAAACTCTCTGAAACCTGAAGTAGTTGGTCTCAATCTATTCTTTGTCATCAAACAAGTGCAAGGGTCAAAGATAAAAACTGTATTGCTTGCTTCTTGGATGCCACAGTCCAAAATACTTCTGACCAAATGTAAGTCACACCCAGGATGTGACAAGAATCTTTAATAATAGCCCAAGATGTAGGTATGGCTTTAGAGTTCTATAGTCATTCTGGCTCATACCAGTTAGAAGCTCATGCAACACTGAAATGGATTTGTTTAGTTTTGCAGCAATTGTCAGCAAACTATGGCACAGGATGAAATCTAGTCCTCCACTTGTTTTTGTAAATAAAACGTTATTGGAACATAGCTATACCCATCTATTTACATGTTGTCTGTAGCTGCTTTTGCTCTACAAGGCAGAGTCGACTATTTGCATCAGAGACTGTTTAGTCCACAAAGCAGTACTGTCTGGCTCTTTATACAAAAATGTTTTCAAGACCTGTTTTATGAATTAGGAAGAAAGGGCTTTCTCGCTACAAAGTTTATTTCTCAGAATCAACCAGAATGAACTGTCCAGGGCTGAGATAGCTGTGCTGACTCCAAGAGGTGGTGCAGTGGTACAGAACGTTTTAATTTGTTCAGAGAAACCTGAGTTCAAATTTTAACAACTATCTGGCTGTGCACTCAGAAAAGTCACTTAACTACTCGGAGTTACCTCGTCTGTGAAGTTCCCATTAGAATTCTGACCTTGCAGGATCTCTGAAGATTAAATTGGATGGGATATTTGTAGCACCTTGCCCAATGTCAGACACATAGTAGTCCTCACCCCATGATATTTTATATATAATTCTCAAAGGACTGCATGCCCACATCATGAAGACCTCAGTTAAGCTGATATTTTGTGGGTATGCACACTGGCTCTCACTATCCTTGGGCTGTTCCAGCACAACAGATTCCTCTTCACATCCCAGTGACAAGCGACCCACAGGAGGCTGTATCTTCATACTCTAAGAATAGAATGGAAAACCATGGTCATTTCAAAAAAAGGAGCAGAAACCACTCTTCTTTCCCTTTCCTAGTTTGTCTTCCTCATGCCAGAACTTGGTATCCTGCAGGCATCTCAACTTGCTCACTCTGAGAAATAAAAATGCACCAGGCAATTGCTAATTGCTGATAGCTCTCTACCTGTTGATCTCTCCATTTGGCTCAAACATCTCAGATTACTGAGTGATCCTTCCAGCTAATCACAGTTGAAATAGGTCAGGACAAAGAGGCCCTGCTTAAATCTTTCTATGGAAGAATGACAGAGTGTCTGCAGGAAAAAAGGTACAAATGCATTTCAAGAGTCAAGGACCTTCAAGTTAAGAGTTTTGTAATATATTTAAAGCATGGGGCAGGGGTGGTGGGGAGGTGATCCGTCAGCAAAATGGAGAGGGAAGGACTTGGAGTAACCTGCAAAGGGAAGGAAACCCGTGGGGGTGGAGGCCTTAGGATAAAATCAGAAGTTTGATATGAGGTAAAATTACTTCTTTTTGTGGACATGACCTTTTTGTCAAATGATATTCTGCTAATGTATTTGTCAGGGTTTTAGTTTAAGCAGAAAGAAATGTATTAAGGGCAATGAGTTACAGAATGTCTTGGAGGTTCATGTAGCTAAAGCTTGGGCCCTGTCCAGCGGTAAGCAATGCAGCCAGGAGAAATGGCCGACCACTTGGTACATATGTTCCAATTGAAATCCTGAGGCTGTCTCTGCAGTCCCTTGGTATCCATTAGACTGCAGACCATAGAATAGAACTTCAGTTTCAATTTCTACAGGAAAACAGAACAAAACAACAAAAACAGCCAATTCCACCACATTTACCTTTGCCTTCAAAATCTCAAGTGACAGAGTTGACTTGGTAACAGTCAGATTACCCGTGGAACCCTGACTGCCAAGGAGTCTGGGAAATTTAGACTTTAACTCTCCAGCATTAAGTGAGCTGGGACACATGCTACAAGGGTGTTGGGATAGGGTTGGGTGAATCAATCTATAATGTCTGCATCTTAAAAATTATGTAAACAAATTACATGGGATTGTTAAAAGAGTCTCTTTATGTTAAGAGTACCCTCAATCCCTGGACATTCTTAGAAATTTGAATTGAGAAGACTCTGCTTTCCTTTGTTACTAAGATTGGTTAGTAACCCATTGAATGAGCCACTACTCTGTAATAGCAATGAACTAGACACTTTATCTGGCATGATTTATTTAGTTTTTTAAACAACTATATTTGATAAATATTATTCATTTCAACTTTCCTCTTGGAAACTGGGAAGAAGACAAACTTAGTAACTTGTCCTGTTAATACCACATACATGCTGGGTAGTACATCTGGATATCCAGGACTGGCAACTAGATCTGCTAGGTTGAGAAGCCCAAAGTCCCATATTTTTAGAGAGCCTGAAGAAACCACAGTCAAGAGACAAAATCTTTAGTTGTTGGTGGTGGAGTTTTTGTTGTTGTTGTTTGTCTGTTTTTGATTATTTTTGTTGGAAGTGAACCTTCTGAATGAAGAGACTTTGACTTGAAGATTTGGGGAAGAAGCTGGTTTGCTTGGGCAGTCTTCATTGGCATTCTGAGGAAAATTAAAATAAAATAATAAATGTGTTTGCCTGAGGCGAGTCTTCTTTTTGAGAATATCTTTCTTCAATACCAGGGCATTTTATTAGCACTCAGTGTCTAGGTAGGAATCAGACTCCAAATTCCGAGTCCTATCTAGTATGACAGTTCTCTCTGGTTCCTTTTGTTTGTATCTGAATGCAACTGTAATTTTCTAGGGCCCCTTGTTGTGGGCAGGAATCTTCAGGCAATTTTTTCTATAACATTAAATAAATGTATCCTTGATTTCTTGAAAAATGCATATGCACACAGAAATTGCCCTTGCAAAGTGTGGGCGAATAGGGTGGGTGTTAAGAGATGAATCCACACTAAGTAAGAGCAATACTTGGGAATAATTAATGCACGGCTATTCCACATTTATTTCTTAACACTCCTTCTCACTCGTTTTCAGAGTAGCTCATCTTATTTAAAAAATGGCGTCTGACATTGTGATGGAATTATGTAAACTTCAGAATTCTTGCTCTAAGGATCTACAGGAAGTTGGAGAAATTGAATAAGTAATTTGAATTTCACTTCTATTTTTTTGTTGACTTTGTACCAAAAAAAAAAAAAAGAAAAAAGAACCCCCCCTAACATCTTCATTTGACTCTGCAAGCCATTTTGAAATTCTTAGCTGAAAAGTTCTAGGGAATTGCATATAAAACTAATCATTACCTTGTAATGAAATGGTTCTGCAAGTTACTGCTTAATAATACTTGAAGTCATCAAAAAGTTCAAAGATTAATTACCATGTAACTGGCAGTGTTTAGATCGGAAAATTAAGGTTCCAGTGAAGAACTGAAAAAATATCCATATAATTACCCAGGTATAAAATGCAGCTTGATACCTTCTGGAACCCAGGCTTCTCAAAATAGCAAGTCCCTTTTGAGAGCATCAAGTGGTTTTTCATTATTTTTCATTACTCTCATTTTTCATCTTACAGCAGCCAATATCATGCTTGTTTACTAATAAGTAATGGCCACTTTCCGTTTAGCAAGAACACCTGCATCACCATGAAATAATTAGAACCAGATCATTTGATAGGATATTACTCTTTTTGTCATAGATTCTGGCAATTAACCAACACATCGTATTTGTACATATTATTTTGGGACATATTTATGAGCTGTAGTTAGCAAAAAGCATGCCACAAAACTACAAAATGTTTGAAGGCATGTAAAGAGAATTTTCAGTTGACTAGTTTATATTAGGATAGTTTTGTATTTGTGTTTTTTCTCCTTTCCATATCCTTGCAAATAGTACATCTTAGAAGGCAAGTGAGTAAAAAGGCCCAGAATTTCCTTTAAGAGCCTCTAGGACAGAAGGAAACCAGAAATATGGAACCTAGAAATCCTTTTTCCATAAAGTCTGTTTGGTGTTCAACACTTTCCCTAATGTATTTCCAAGTACCTTTCTCACTTTGCATAACTGGTGTACAAATTTGGCTTAGGAAACTGGCCTCTTATGTTTTTAGGAGATTTTTTAAAGTAAGACATAATTTAAAAATTGAATTTGGCAAGCGGTACTAAGTTCAAGCATGAGCCATATGCTAGCAAGCAACTACCACCTGGCAAGTTCATTGCAGAACAGTTTTGGGATGCTGTATATCCTGTTTGAAAATATTTACTTTAATATTTTCTACCTGAAGAAAAGAAGGTCACTTACAAAGGTAGAAATGGAGAATGAAGAAATGGAGACTGGCCCAGAAAAGAGAACTAAGCTATCTGATTGAAGACAATGACTTCTTATCAGAAGTAGCAGTTGCTGAGTTAGGTTATAGAGCACGTGACATTTTAAGGGGTGAGATGAGTGAAACACCAACTAAAGATTAGTGTTAGGAAACTTTTTTAAAGCAAATTTATCCAACAGAAGGTCGTTGAGTTTAAATAGGTGTCTCTTCTTAGCACATCTTTGCCTTCAGACAAAAAAACTCAAACTTAACATGTATAACACTTTTTTAATGGTCCATCCTCAAAATGATCCTTACATTCACCATCTTACAGCTTCAAATGTTGCCTCTTTCTGTAGTAGCAACCATCATGGTTCCTTTAGTTCTTTTAAGGTTTTCTTCTAAATTCTATCAGGAAGCAAAACTCTTTCTTGGATAAATTTGGGGGAGAAGCAGAAAAGAGAATACGCATGTTTTTTCTTAGCTTATAACCGTTGATGATTATATCTATCTATCTATCTATCTATCTATCTATCTATCTATCTATCTATCTATCTATCTATCTATCTTAAAGCCTTCTTAAAAGTCCTTCAGAAACTCACTCATGCCATTCTCTTCTGTGCCTGCTACTTACTATGTTGCTTCATGATGAGAGATTTCCAGTTTATTAGTATTTTATCTGCCCATGGACCCTGGTCCTCAATCATGTTACATCACACTTTATTTCCCTTTGTGAGATATTACCTACTTCTATGAAGTCTCATAATGGAAGATACTACATTCCCAAGAACTTCTCTTGGCATATATCTATCTGTATCTGTGTCTATCTCTGTAACTATCTATCTAGATCTGTTTAACCTTCAACATAGAGATAACTATATCTAGATTTTTTTTTAAGTTTAACATGGAGATCTCTGCATCACGGTACAGATTTAGATTCTACCAATACATTTTACATGAAAATTTGATGGAGTTATGATTAAACCAGTTGGAATGCTCTGGGAGAAAAAGCAAATACTAGTAAATAGAAAAGATCATTGCTGTGGTTATTACATGTGCCCCCTGGAGAGAGCTGCAGAGGAACCTGGAGATCTCAGAGACTTAAAGGGAATGGGAGTCAGAATCTGGTCAGTTTATGCTGAAGATGAGAAATGATCAAGCCGCGACAACAACTTATGGATGCTATTATACTTGGGAAGAATTAAACTTTATATCCTTTGGAGACTAAACAGCTCCCTAGATGGTGGGAATAAATCTTGAAAACATTTTTGATGATAGTTAGGGATTTAAATTTGCCGAGTTCTTTTTGTGGCTATACAGGGAGGCTAACTTTATGAGTCTCTCTGAATGATTCCATATACAGAAACAGTGGGCAGCATTTTATTTTTCAAGTTTGACTCATCAGCTCTCAACTTTGAATTATTTTTTTTTAGACTTTAGGTTATTATTCACATTTTCAGATGAGCCAGATGCTTTCTAATGAGGTTTTTTTTTTTTTTTTTTTTTTTTTTTCAGTTTTCAGTAACTGCATTGTGCTGTTCATGACGACAGGGAATGTTAACCTGATTCACCATTGTAACCCCAGTTCCTAGCATAGAGCCTGGCACTTGCAAGGGACTCAAATATTCCTTACCTGATTCATTTCCAGTGGACAAATGTTCAAGTTCTATCATGCACCTGTTCCTCAAATCACAAAGTAGAACCATGTTGCAATGCTGGAGAGCCCAATGTGGTAATATAATTCTACCCTCTTTATTTCTAGTCTAGCATTTACTTAATATATAATATACTAAATATGTTAACACATAAAAACAGATCAAGAGATTCAGCTTCTATATCTAAGGGGAAGCTGGGACTATGCATATCATTGTTTCTGACCTCACAGTCTAGTAATCAAGGGATACGTAAACAAACAGGAAATCTCAATATTGTGCTATAAATGCAATTCATGGAGCTACTGAACATAAAGGTGAGGTGAAGGTGAGCTATAAGCATTTGTGGTCAGACAGACCTGCATTTAAACTGAGCCTCAGTCATCCACTAATTACTTTACATTGCAATTGTCCCTTAACCTTTCTGTGCTTCAATTTCTTTATCTACAAAAAGAAGATAATAAGACACTCAGTACAGGACTGTCACAAACTTTTTATGACGTAAGATAGGTAAGAAGCAAAGTACTATGTGTGATCCATTATTTGGACTGCTATTAACCATTACTCCAAAATCAGAGATAGTTTTCCTAAGGAAGTGAGGGTTCTTTTGTATTTACCTTGTTGGAAACAGCATCCAAATGAGGGGCCATAGTATGGTGAGGAATTTAGATTTGTTTCATAAGGAGCATCATGTAGAGCACTGATATGGTTTGGCTCTGTGTCGCCACCCAAATCTTATCTTGAATTCTAATCCTCACGTGTTGAGGGAGGGAGGTGATTGGATCATGGGGGTTGTTTCTCCCATGCTGTTCTTGTGATAGGAGTGAGTTCTCATGAGACCTAATGGTTTTATAAGCATCTGGCATTTCCCTTGCTCATGCTCTTCTCTCTCCTGCTGCCATGTGAAGAAAGTCCTTGCTTCCCCTTACCTTCTGCCGTGATTGTAAGTTTCCCTGAGGCCTCCCCAGCCATGTGGAAGTGTGAGTCAATTAAACCTCTTTCCTTTATAAATTACCCAGTCTTAGTTATTTCTTTATAGCAGTATGAAAACAGACTAATACAAGCACTAATATGTATATCAATTAGTATTTATCCTGCCTCATTTCAGAAAAGGTAAGAGTCAACTCTGGCATCTCATGGGCAATCCATTTAAATCATGTCAGGTTATTTGCATCTCTCCTTTGAGTTTTACCTAATCTCATGGCGATTTGGAATCTCCTAAATGATGTGGCAATATTGCTGTTGCTTCTTGGTAAGGACAAAATTCATCCTAAAGTCTTGAAGGAAAGAGACTGGGAAGGACATAGTGCAGTGGTCCTCAACCAGGACTGACTGTGGTGTGTAAGAGATATTTGACGATGTCTGGAAACACTTTGGGTTGTCACAACTTGGCACAGGGGTGGAGGTTGCTTCTGGTATCTGGTGCGTAGAGATCAGAGATACTGCTGAAGATCCTACAATTCACAGGTCAGCCCCTCACAATAAAGAACTACCTGGCTCATTATATCAATAGTGCTGTAGTTAATTAACTTGGCATAAGGAAAGACAATACCGTTATCCAATGGTTTGGTGAGTAGATTTCAGGAAAAGAGACATGAAAAAAACCAATCCCTAAGAAAGCCAAGTATGGGCTAGAAGACAAAGGGATCATGGGAAGTGACAGAAATTCCAGCCATTTGGTATTTAACATTAAAAGTAAATGTTAAAAGAGTGGGAAGAAGCACCATAAATTTCCCTGAAATTCATGTAAACATTCGTGAACCTGAGAAAGCGGGAAAGAGACTTCCATCTGTTAAGTGCATGTTCTCTGACAAGCTTTCAACATATCTCATGTTAATTATCATTAGAAAAGGCTTCAGGTGAGTAGTATTACTGACTGTTGTGAAATTTGGGTTCTTAAATATACAGCTGGTTAATGACAGAATCAGAATTTAATACAGAACTTTCTGAAGCGTTTCTAATTCATCATATTTTCTTCTTAGCTGGTTCTCTGTTTCAAGCCAATGGTGGAGGCAGAAACACAACAAAAAAAAACAAATCAAAAATAATAACAACAACAAATCTGGCCTCAGGAAAAATGCAAAATGGAAGGAAGCGAAGCCAAATGTGAATGCTACTCATGTGTCCTGATGGCAATTTAATGTTATCCTAAACTGGAGGACAAGCAATGCCAGTTCTCTTGGCTCTGGCCCAAGACATACTTCAAAAACCTGGGTTATACTGTTTTCGCTTACACAGAAATCGCTATATCACTATTCCTGGGGAAGGTATAACAAGGGACGGGAAAGGCCATATGAAGGAGTAGGTGAAGTATGAGGCCCTGTCTGCATAAAAGGAAAGCCCTAGAGGATTTTATTGTCTAAATACCAAAGTTCCTTTGGAAGAATTATTTTCCAAATTCACTATCTGCAAAGAAAAGAAGCATTGGTGACCAGAAACCATGGAATATAAACCAAGAACTCAAAGCTAAGGTAGAAAAAGTTTAGATTAGCTAATAAGGGAGATGCTGTTTAGACAGAGCCATCGGGGAGTGAGAAGGGTCCCGTGGGAAAAGCTGAAGGACTCCCAGTGCCAAGTTTCTAGTGCATATTGGATAAAATAATTGCAAAGGACTCAAGTGGTCTTTTCTGACCCCAGGAGATGATTGGTTAGCTGAGCAGAGCTGTCTCACCCATGAGCCAATGACAAATTATAACAATCCATTATTTTTTCAAAAAGGAGAAAAGAGGATTTTTTCTTTTCTTTTTTCTTTTTTAATTGCTCAAAATAAATTTTATGTCTGTAAGGAGCATCAGACAAATAGACCCTAGAGGCTGAAGTTTTTTTTTTATTAACACACAAATAGTGACTTAACTGAGCAAGAGTGGTGCAAGAGTCTCCTCTGTGAATTCTTCCAGCACACCACAAGACTTTCTGCAAGAGCCTCGTTCCCCTGCCCACTCTGCCCGCTGCCCAAAACTGCCACTTGGTGTGAGATGAGAGTTCCCCAGTACTGCCAAACACTCAGCATCTAGCCCTCTCTGCTGGGGCTTCCAACAAGGGAGCTAATAAAAATGTGTAGGACTCCGTGCTGTAGACATGTGCACAGTAGGAAGAGGGCTAGAAATGTATCTCAGAGTATAAAAGATTATGAATTGCTTGGAATGATTTTTAGCTGTTTTGAAGATATGTGGACCTAACATAGCCCCTTGGGGTTGGTGGGACATGCTCATTGATTTTCTCACTTCTCTGAAATGCTTATTTTCATAATTTTTCATGTGTAAAAAGTACTTTTTTTCCTAAATAAATTGCTAATTTTGCCCCAAATGCACAGGACAGGCATTGACAGGCTTTCTACAACCAACTACAACACACTCAACCATTTACTACCCAGTTGTAATCCCCCAAAGTCAACTCGTACTACAAGTAAGTCCTAATCAGTTTATGACAGACCCAATAGAAGCAGGGAAAACCAAAACAGTCTACAACACTCCACTTAGAGCTCTGTAACAGCACAAATTCCAGAAAATACTAATAGGGTCTGTGCTGATTTCAGGGGCTCCTTCCCCAGAGACTTTTTCCTGCCAAGAATTTATCAGTGCTCAAGGCCCAGCATATTCATACTTAGGCCTCACTGTTAGGAGGCTTGCTGGGGATTCGGGACTGGAATGAAGGAAAGGTGGGAGGCCTCCAGAACACAAAGACATATTCCAGAAACTTGGAGCCAGCACTTCCTTCAGGGACAATACATTGTCATGCATTTGGGATTCTATGATTCAGATGATGAGGACATAGACATACTATAGATCAATGGGGTCAAGATGGAAACTGGAATGATTTCCACCACTTCGGATTGACTCTGCCAGATCAATCTTAAGCAGATTGAGAGGGTGCAAAACTCTGAATAAGCAGAGGAAACATGACATGGGAGAGAAAAATTAGGGAGAAATTACTTAAACAGTGACTGAGCAGAACTGAAACTCCCAAAAGAGGTATCAAACAATTAATGCCATACGAAATATGTGTTCTGTGCCTGGAAATCTCAGGAGATGGACCTCATACTAGTTTCACATTCCATGATGGTGAGGTAGTTCAAGACAAGGACTTTGGAGGAGCTGGCTGTGTCCAAATTCTGGTTCTAACACTGACTAGTTATGTGAACTTAAGCAAGCTTCTTAACTTCTCTGTTCCTTCCCTTCCTAATCTGTAAAATGGGAGAAATAATACTATCTCAGAGGGTTCTTATGAAGGTAAATTGAATTAATTTATGTATAAAAGCACTCATAAGAGTGCTGCTACCTATAAAGTAGTATATAAATGCTCATTATTATTTTATATTAATTATAATATACATAATGCATGTAATATATAATGATGCTTATTTGTACACTATTATAAATAATAACTATTCTATCTTTTACATCTATTATATTCTATTATATTGTGTTATATACAATACATGATACATCATGTATCATATAGTACATATATTATTTATTGGTGACTACATCTGCATTGCAGAACTGACCCTAATTTATATTTTACATCTATGCTTATTCCTTAAAACTTGTAACTGCTTTCTAGATTTCCTGAGAAACATTTCAAATAATCTGGCTCAAAACTAGCTCTAACATATACTAATTGTGGAACTATGACAAACCTCCCTAAGTCCAAGTCAGTTGATCTTGAAAATAGGGGCGGGTAAAGATTTAAATAAGATAGAACAGAGCTGCTCAGTCAATGTGCCATACATTCATTACAAGTAAGCCAGACAGTGAGCACTTTAGCCTTGCAAATAGACAGCCAGGGTCTAGGTTAATTGGGGCTCTTGCCTGATTGTCTCTGACCACAACTGTCCTTTTACTCCAGTGTGCCCTACAAATATTGTTTTCTCTGGGTTCATAATAAAAAACCTGTTGGAGAGAACTGTGAAAGACATTGCATTGGAAGCACTGAGTACCAGACGTGGTACATAGCAGGTGCACCAAAAATATTTCCTTTTGTGGTTGGTGATGACAACAGTGGCAGTGCAAGGAAGACGAGACAGAAAAGAAATTTTTTTTTCTGTCATTGTTTTGTTTCTTAGCAAAAGTGGAATTGGAACCTGTCACAATATTACTACTTTAAAGAGGCCACACAGCCTATAGGTTTGGTCTGTGTACCTTGGGAGTCCTGAGTGTTGTGGAAAGGGTGTGACCAGCTGGCCCAGTTTCCTAGGAATGAGGTGATTTCTGTGTAATGGGACTTTCTGTACTTAGAAGTGAATCCTCACTCTGAATATATGACTTGGCCTCTCCGAATTACATTTTCCTATTGTCAAGTAGGGAAAACAAATCCTGACTTGTAGCACTTTTGTTACCAAATAAAAAATGGCACATACAGTATGTGAGAGATAATCAAAGTAAAACAAGTGTTATAGCTGCTCTGTTCCACCCGTTCCACCCTCCAGTTAGAAGCATCAGAGTGTGAATATAAGCTTCACAGTTGGTAGTTGCATAAACATGGGCAAGCTCTGGAAAATTTCAGAGCTTCTATTTTATCATCTGTAAAACAAGACTCATAATACCAACCTTGATGAGTTAGAGGAGGATTAAATTAAAAAAGAAAATTACTCCATAGGAGCAATTATTAGATGTGATTTCCCTCCTGTTTCTCCCTTTAGTTTTTACTTCTAATAAATTTTCAATCCATAAATCTTATACAGAATGACCATTCTGAGAAATAAGGCTTCTAAACTGTGGCTGACCCCTGGTATTCTCCATGCTTCTCAGTTGAGAGAATTTTAGAAGTGGTGTTTCTCCATGGATGCTACCCATTCCTTTCCCATAGAGAAGATGGTATTCTCTATGTAGCATTTGCACAAACTTCAGAAAACAGCTTGCAGAAACACCTGAGGAGCTAACCAAGATTTTTACTAGCATGTCATTGACTTGGCATAGCAAATAAGTTATTGCACCTAAATTTCATTAATTTTCCCTCATTTTTCATAATGTCCCATAGGAACTGAATGAGAGATGTAAAAATGGCTATAAAACTCTCCCACATCTGCTAAGATGAAAAACTGATTTTTACTAAGTTTTATAAATTTTCTCTCCTTCTCTTTAATCTTTCCTTCCTCCTCTTTCCTTCCTTCCCATTCCTTCCTTCCTCCCCTCCCCTCCCCTTCCCTCTGTCCTCCTCCTCCTCCTCCTCCTCCCCTTCCTTCCTTCCTCCCTCCCTTCCTTCCTTCCTTCCCTACTTCCTTCCTTCCCTTTCTTTCCTTCCTTCTTCCTTTTTCTTTCTTTCCTCCCTCCCTTCTTTCCTTCCTTCTCTCCTATCTATTATTTCTTTAGTTGCTTCCATTTTCATCTGGATCATTGTTCTTTAACTGCTTGCAATTCTTCTTGACTTCATGGATGGATTTTCTCTTTTTTTCTGGACTATTTATTCAATTATATACTCAATAGTAATTTATTAGCATTCCTGACAGATAATGTGTGAGATACTGATGAATGGAAAAAAGTGTAATCCTATGGTTTCTTTCATAAAATACCATTATTTAGCAAAACAATTTTATATGAGTATCTAAAGAAGGAGAGGCTTGCTATGTACATTGTCTCATTCCATTTCCAACAATGTAAGGATTAGAAAAAAATAATAAACTTGCCTAAAGTCACTGATCAGAAAGTGACAGATTCATAATTCAATCCAAGATCTGTTTCACTGAAGCACAGTGATTCATTCTAATTTGAATGTGCAGTGAAATAATTTCTATAGCTCTTCTCATTTTTCTACGTTTATAACAGGTTACTTAAAAGTTTTACTACTAAAGTCTTCCCCAGACAAATATGAGGTTAGGAAAGTCTTACTTTGATGATTCCTTCTGCCCCCAAAAATCCCTGTCCTTAAAAGTTAACATCTCTAAAAGCCATTTCCACTCCCCTCACATATATATATATATGCTGAGTCATTCCATAACCAGAATTTTTTTTCTCCTAGCAAACTGTGTCTGGTATTTGTCCCATTCCTTTATATCCATGTCCTCTGAAACACACGATTTGATATACTAGCCCTGTGTCCTAACTTGTGAGTAGCCATTAGTGTTAGAACTACTTCATTGGCTGGAACATTTTGGAGTCATTGCCTTAATTCAGGAAGGTATTGATTAGGAAATGCAGGCAGTCCTTGGAATGAAGGGAAGAATGTGTCAAGTTGGGGAGCTTCCAATGATATTGGGTTACTTTCTAGAGATATGTAGCTCAATTTGACTGAAATGAACAACATTTAAGAACCCATTCATCTATATTATTTGGTAGATCACACGTTTTCAATGTAATGTTGAAATTCAGGCCATCTAGGAATGATTGAAAAATTTCTGAGGAGATAAGCAGCACTGGACCTGGCTTTTGATTTCCTTGGTATGAGTTTCATATGTCGTTTGGCCGATAAAAGCTCTGTTGAATCATTAGCTTTTTAATAGGATAATGAACACACTATTTGGAATGGAAACATTTGGTTCCAGATTTTTTAAAAATCTCATTAAAACATCACAGTAATTCAGCCCTGGGTTCACTACATCTTGAAGTGAGAGATTTGGCAGCCTTGGTCAGTATGCCTCAAATAAGTTCACATGTGGGAAGGTTTTGTAAAAACAAACAGCAACAACAAAAACCACATCAGTCTTCCTTTCCTCAGGACTAAGTAGATTCTTAGTTCTGCTGCAATGTGTGAGAGAGGGAAAGACAAGAACACAGTCCCTGGAATATAACCTTCTTGGGGGTTTGGCTCAAAGCTATCCTTTTGAGTGAGTGGAGGTTTTCTGATCTGTTATTTAGCTACAACATGACCAAATATTTTCTTGCCTGTCTGCAACACACAGTCTATGGGGAGAATGACCCTTTCACCTTCTAGGTCTAAAGACATGAAATTGCCCATCACTCTCTCTTCCTCTGCTCCTTGGCATGCAGTTTTCTTCTTGCCATTTTTCTCTAAACCCTATTAATCAGCACCTGTGAAAGGCCCCATTACTGAGAATATTTAAAGTATGACAGGATAATACACTAGGAAATATACTGTGGGGAATATTATAGTCCTGGCAGGACTAAATGACCTAAAGTCGTCTCAGTCTCCAGTGTTTCTTTGATTAATTAACCCCATTTCTCAGAATCCTTGAGTTCAGAGTTCTGTCTGTACTGAAGCTCGTGCGTGGCCAGTGCATAGGGAAATTTTTTTTCCATCTCTGGTGTGCTTTCTTTGCCTTAGGGTTGTCCTTAGTATTAAATTTCAGCTTTTGTCTCCAAAACATTCCTAAGCTCAACACAGATGATTGCATTTCTGGTGTAGACTAGGCACAGTGCATGGTGCTGGTGAGAAAAAAACGGAGCAAGATTCAGGCCTCACCTTAAGCAGCTCTCAGCACTGGAGGGAAAATTGTTCGCTAGGAGGCCTTGTGGACACACAGAGGAGGAAGTGCTTCGCTTTGCCAACAGTCGCAGAGGAAGCAACACATGAGCCTAGTCTCAAGGGATTGGTTATTGTTTGTGAAGCAGATGGACCAAGGAAGATTATTAGAGACAGAAGGAAGATGATGTACAAATATGTGGATAATTCTTGCCCAACTTATTGGAGCTGAAGGTATTCAGTGTATCTAGAGTGTGAGAGTCAAGTGAAGTGGTGGAAAAGAATGAACATCAAGACCAGCTAAATAAAGAAATGTCATATACAATAGGCCAAGGAACTCAGTCTTCTTCCTATTGGTAGTGGAGAACCATCAGAAATGTTTTAGCAGAGCTGAGTTTTTGAAAGATCACTCGGGTAGAATAAAAGGATGGAACTCGGAGGAGGATGAAAGATGGGAGAACAGTCAGAAGGCTACTGGAAAAGTTCAGATATGAGATAGCTGGAGTAGTAAGATCTGGGTCTATGGATGTGACCGTGGTTCTTTTTGGAGATACAGCTCTCTTTCCTGGCCTTGTAACTTGTTCTTTTATTTAAAAGTAAAAACAGTTATCTATGATGGACAAATATATTCCCAATGTTCCAACAGGATTTTTTTGCTCTTCCTGGCCCTGCGTAAAGAGCTCTCCCAACTCCCCTCTGTTTTATTTCATTGCAGTTGAATATTTAAGACTGTGATACTTCTATCAATCAGCAATCATGGAATAATCTGAATTTCCTAGGATTTTAGAAGGCTCGGTCCCAAATTCCAAGATGTTTGAACTACCATTGTAAATACAATAACAAAAAGGAAGTTACAGTTTGATATAAGATGTGACAAGTGTTGTGAGTCTTCTTAAACTGACACAGTAACACCTGTCATTAAATTTGGAAGGAGTTATAAAAAACACACAAGTCAACTTTTGGGTTTAGAACCCACTTCACATCTACCATGTACATTAATTTATTTTAACTGGTTATACCCATGTTCAAGGTGCATTCTAAGCCTCAGTTTCTTCAACTCTGAAAAGCAGAGAAAAATGCCTATCTCACTCACTTTTCAGATCAATCAATATATAAGAACACACTTTGTAAACTTTAAAGTACTGTCAGAATAAATGGTTTTGGTTGTAATGTGTAAGAGTAAGTAACTGATTAGTGACAGAGCCAAGACAAAAGGTCTCCTGATACCCATCCTAGCCTAGTATGACAATTTGTGCACTTTTTATTTTTCATATTTTCCTTTATGCACTTTACTTAGTTTCAAAAAGAATTAAGCCTGAATATTTTCTTTTCCTGTAGCAAACTAAGTCGTGTGTGTGTGTGTGTGTGTGTGTATAAAACATTATACTGTCTCCCTAATTCTGATACCCCAATATGGTGTTTAGAATGATTCTGTCAAGCAATGGACTACAATTTACTTTAGAAGAATTTACAAAGAGAAAAAAAAGGTGTTTAACAACTTGCTTCCTTAAAATGACTAATAGAATTCTCAACTTTGCTTTGGCATTAAAATCACCTATGGAGTTCTTAAATTAAAACAAAACAAAATGAAACAAAAAAACCATTTTGGTGCTTGAGCTCCACCACAAGGCTCTTGAATCAGGATGTCCTGTGTTTCCCTTAATGAATGAACCCCAAGACATGAAATTAGCTAAATGGACAGTGGTGATCCTGGTATGTGCTTCGGTGGATAGTTGACCCCCACAACCTCTGACATGTAAGTTCATAGAGCACAATAGATCTGCAATGCACACAGATCCCCCTGCCTTGCCTTCCACCTCACAGCCACTCCTCCATGCTCTGCTGGAAATGCACAGCATGCAGACCCATTCGGACCCACAATCCCCACCCATGTTATATTGCACTATGCTACATAAAAACACGAATGAACACAATTGCTGCTTACAAGGCATTCTAAGGGTATGCATGGCAGGTAAAGAAGTCAACCTAATGTAAGTATTTATATACATATGCTGAAATCCATATTAAAGGGGAGATTTTTTTTTTTTTCCACTGGAGGGGAGTGGGAAAGAAAAGACTTTACAGGGGAAGAAATTTCTGGGCAGAATTTAAAGAATGAGTGAGAATTGTCCAAGAGGAAGAAAGTGGGTCAAGCCAGTAGAAATGGAGAGCAGGTAGCTGGTGGGAGATGAAAGAAGGAAGGAAGATATTCTGGGAAGAGGAGGGAGTGCATACAAGAAGTCATGAAACAGCCTGGAACACATGGGACCTTCAGGGTGATGGGAGTAATGATGGGTCACACCTTTGAGGGTGGCGGTGGTGGATGTGGAGGGAGAGGTCAGCAGAGGCCAGTCCAAAGGGACTTGATTGCAATGCTATAGAGCTCCGCTGTGCTATTCCCAGTATACAGCATAGCTCTCCATTCTCATTTTCCTAATGATATTTCAAAAATACACATCTAATCTCAATTAAAGAAATATTCTTAACATTTCTGAATCAGAGGGGACGTTCTGACAAAAAGTTCTTCTATCACATTCTCTTCTGTCTTCCTTTTGTAAGAAAAGTCATACATGTTTTCTGGAGCATTATTTTCCTGTCTTCCAAAGCAGGAAACTCTGTCCTTTCCTTTGCTGTCTTCCAAAAAGGATAGCACTGAAAGATGTTATCCTAAGGCCCTTTTGCCCTTCATCCCTCTCAGGCCAACAAACAGATCCTCTGGAGCCCTCACCTGGCTCTCATTTCTTGTGGGTGGCAGCATTATTGTTCTAAGACCTGTTAACATTGAAACCAGCTCAGAGTCAGTTATAGCACAGGGAATAACAATCCAGAGACAGGGTTTGTAACAAACAGGCAGAGGATTCAGGGCTATTCAAACTACAGAGCATTCAGGACTGAGCTCCTGTTTTGGAGAAAACTAATAATCTTACTAGAGATACGAACATCATCAATACAAATCCCATAAACTTTGCACCTGCTGTGAGAGCTAGGGAGAAACATTACTTCTTTTTCCATGTGGAATTGGCCCTGAACCCTGACTAGAAGTGAATAGATACCAGACTTAGGACTGTGAAACTGAATCTAGATCCAAGTCTCATCTGCCAACTGCTCTGGTCTGCCTTGGCTTATGGCCTGAGAAGCCTGATGTTTTAGTCTAGGGGTTCCCAACCACTGGGCTGCGGACTGGTACCAGTCTGGTCCCAGGCCTGTTAGGAAGCAGGCCCCAGAGCAGGAGATGAGCGGCAAGTAAGCGAGCATTACTGCCTGAGCTCTGCCTCCTGTCAAATCAGTGGCAGCATTGGAGTCGTAGGAGCACGAGCCCTATTGTGAATTGTGCATGTGAGGGATCTAAGTTGAGCACTCCTTATGATAATCTAACTAATGCTTCATGATCTGAGGTGGAACAATTTCATCCCAAAGTCATTCCCTCCACTCTACCATCCGTGGAAAATTGTCTTCCATGAAACCAGTCCCTGGTGCCAAAAAGGTTGGGGACTGCTTTTTAGATGGATGGGTAGGAATTTGGTGGCCAGGCAGAGACTGAACCTATATAGCATGGTCACAATGAGCCTTGATATTAATATGTTACAGATTTACATAAAAGCTTGCCCACAGAAGCATCCAGGTCACAGAAACACATTCTCTGGATCTCAAAAGGGATAGTCTCCATATTCCAGGAGGTAGAGAGGAGCAGAAGAGGATAAAGTATTACTTAGAGTAAGAGTTGGGACTCTGAGGTCTGGATTATCTGGTTCAAATGATTCTATTATCATGGTTAATGGTCTGGAGCTGCCATATCAGGTCATCATCCAGGGCAAGGTCTAAGTTTATTTTAGTCCTTGAGGTAGCCCAACACTCACCATAGAAAACAGTTCATTTTTGTTGATTTCTTAAACAAGTTAATTCTTTGGAACTTTTATTGCCTTTGCCTTATTTTCCTCCTCTGTAAAGTAGAGGTTAAAAATACCTACTATGTTCTTGTGGAAATTGCCTGATTAAATGCATTAAAGTTTCAAACAGAGTTCCTGCCCTCTTAGTAGAAATGTGCAAATAAATGTTGACTTACTTCTCTCCTTTAGTTTCTTGTGTCCCTGTGTAATTTATGTAGAGTAGTCCGATACTGGGCTGTTTTTTTTTTGTTTTTATTTTTGTTTTTGTTTTTAAATATGGCAGTTGACCACCAATGTAAATCTGAGGAAACAATTATGGGACAGCATAATATAATATTTTGTGTACCTGTAAATAAGTGACATTTATTTGTGAGGTAATTGACTGAGGAACTGTCTTATGCTTTAATCTCCTCACAGTAATGACTTAAGTACTTTGCCCTCAGCAGAGGTTCCAAACATTTTTATGTATTAGATGACTTAGGAGATATTTTTTGACTTTTACTCATTTAATTTTAAAATTGGGGGATATTTAAAGTAAATAGGTTGCCAGAATTAGGTAAATGAGGTCATATCAGTGCACAGAAATTTATAGGGTCCACCACCAATTTCTAGCATGGTGTTGGTATTCTTCTCTGCAAAACATTCTAAGACATTCCTTCTTACTGCAAGGAGTAGGGGGTAAAAATGTGTGTACGAGAGATTAAAGAGACCAATCATTTCTAGCAAAATGTTCATATTTACAAAGTCATGAAAACTTAAGAAGTTGGTCAGCATCACCACATTGATGAAAACTGCACATTATCAGGAGTTATTGAAGCAGCACACTGCACTTTTAGGATTAATTGGAGCAAAGAGGAAAGACAAGCACCCAGGAGATAAGTAGTATGGTTCTGGTTTTGGTGGAATCAGTCTGTGGACTGGGAGGAGATGAGGAGTCTCCAATCTTTGTGATATACTTAGAGAGAAGCAAAATCCCAACTCCTGCTCTAAGTAACACTCTATCCCCCAAAGTGTTTGAAGGTGATTCCAGAATTTTGAAACAAACAAACAAAATAAACAGAACATTTATAGCAAATGAGATTTTCGTAAAGGATGCTTTTGGGAAGGCAAGGGCAGGGAAGCACAAAGTAAGTTTGTCGTTCTAACTTTAGACTCAGCTTTAGACCTGCTGAGTCTGAGGTGGTAGTAAGCTCAACAAGCACATATTTCAAGTCCTGGTGAGTAGTGTGTGTTTTCAGCCAGAAATATGGGATAAGGACACAGTAAGAAGATAAGGCAGGAAGATGGATAAGACGTGTCAGTTAAAACCATAAAAAGAATGAAGTCTTCCAGAGGAATTAAAGACAGGACACATTATAAAAGCCTGAGAACTGGGGAACACCCACCTATAGGACAGAGAAAAAAAAAAGTGTAGTAGCAAATAGAATGGCGAGGTCTTATTCACAAAGGTAAAAGGACCAAGAGAGCCTTCTGTCATATCAGAGAAGTCAAGATAAAGAGAAAGTGAAGAAGGCAGGTGGCCAGCTGGGATGCACCGCAGAATAGTGAGGAGGCCTGGAGGCCAAGAAAAGACACATTTGCACCCAGCTATTTCCTTTCAGTGCCAAGATTCTTTAATGCCATTGTGACTTTCAAAAAGGCAGTTCAGTTGACAGGTGACATCGACACCAAAGAAATATCAGGAGGATAGGTTAAAAGGAAATAGAAGCATAGTTGTAGAACATTCATCTGGAAGTTTGGCTGTGAGGAGAAGGTGATAGGTAAAAATGGTGAGTAGGGTCATTTAAAAGTCATTTCAGGATGAGAAAAAACACCTTATTTGAAAGCAATTCAGTTGAGGGGAAAAACCTGGAGATACTACAATGGAAAGATATAGTAAAAACAAAACAAAACAAAAACCAAAAAAACAAAAACAGAAATCCCTCAGGAGGCAGAGAGAAGACTTGGCACAATAGGGAAACTGGCCCCCTCTCTGAGGTCAGTGACCAGAAGAGGTAAGTGGGTGTAATGATAATCATGTCATCTTACCTTTGAAAATACTTCCTAGCTTACAAGACTGTAAGTGCAGTTTTTTATCTAAATATTTTTTTTCGTTAGGTCATTAAACCTTCACAGTCATTGTGTAAGAAAGGCATTATTACATTAACCTTACATTGTATAAATGAGGTATCAGAGCAGGTTAGGAAATAATTCAAGATCCTATATACAGGGAGTGGCTGAGTTAGGACAAGATCTCAGATCTCCTAAACCTAAAACAAGGTATGGCACTTTGGGAGGCCGAGGTGGGTGGATCACCTGAGGTCAGGAGTTCGAGACCAGCATGACCAACATAGTGAAACTCCATCTCTACCAAAAAATACAAAAAAATTAGCCAGGCGGGGTGGCAGGTGTCTGTAATCCCAGCTACTCAGGAGACTGAGGCAGGAGAATTGCTTGAACTCGGGAGACAGAGGTTGCAGTGAGCCGAGATCATGCCATTGCACTCTAGCCTGGGCTACAAGAACAAAACTCCATCTCAAAAAAAAACCCAACAAAACAAAACAAACAAAAAAACACCACCAAACTTAACTCATGGGCCAGGCCTTCTAAATGCTCATCACATTTGTCTACACCAATGTTAGAACATGACCAAAGAAGATGACAGCGATGCTGTGAGTTGTGGTCTCAAGCTATTAAATAGTGTCTGGGAGAGATAGACACACACACACACAGAGAAAAAAAGAGACAGGCAGATACACACACACACACACAGAGGAGAGAGAGGAAGAGACAGACAGACAGACACACACACACAGAGAGAAAAAAGAGGCAGAGAGAGAGTGTGTTGGGAGATGGTATGGGTTGAATTGTCCTCCAAAAGATAGGTTGAAGCCCCGATTCCCGCTCTCTGTGAATGTGTGTTTATTTGAAAACAGGGTCTTTGCAGATGTAACTAAGATGTTACTTAAGATCTTAGTTAAGATGAGGTCATACTGGAGTAAAAGTATGCCCTTTATCTAATATAACTGATGTCCTTAGAAGAGAAGAGACAGAGACAAACACATAGAAAGAAGACAGTCATGTGATGATGGAGGCAGAGATTAGAGTGATGAATCTGTAAGTCAAGCAAAGCTAAGGATTGCCAGTAAACATCAAAGAGGCAAGGAAGGATTCTATCCTACAGTTTCCAGAAGGAGCATGGCTCTGCTACCACCTTAAGCTATTAAATAAGGCAAGTATCTGTGTGCATGTGTGTGTGTGTGTATGTCACACACACACACACACCTCCACATGAGAGAGAGAGTGTTGGGAGATGGCATGGGTTGACTTCTGGCCTCCAGAACTATAAGATAACACATTTAACACATTTCTGTTGTTTTAAGCCACCTAATTTGTGATATTTGTTATGGAAGCTCTAGAGCAGAACTGGTCTTGGCCTGTTAGGAGCCAGGCCACACAGCAGTAGGTGAGCAGTGGGCCAGTGAGCATGACCACCTGAGCTCCACCTCCTGTCAGATAAGTGACAGCATTAGATTCTCATAGGAGTGCTAACCCTATTGTGAACTGTACATGCAAGGAATGCAGGTTGCACGCTCCTGAGGAGAATCTAATGCCTAATGCCTGATGATCTGACGTGGAACAGTTTCATTCAGAAACCACTCCCCTGAACCTCAACTGTGGTCCCTGGAAAATTGTCAAATTGTTTTCCCCAAAACAGGTCCTGATGCCAAAAGGTTGGGGACTCCTGCTCTAGAGAACTAATATGGGAGGATATCACCCAGATGGATTTGGTGAAAACTTGTCCAGAAAAGAGAAGGTGTGAATGACCAAAGTGGATTGTGATTGTGAGAGTTGACAAAGGGGGAAATGTATTTCTGGAATAAATATTTGCAGGCCAGTAGTACAACATCATGGCTCAGCACAGTAATTTTGGAACCAGACACCAATGGGTTCAAATCATTATTCCGCCTCTTTTAGGCTGGGAGACACTGAGAATGTTATTTAAGATTTCTAAGGTTTTGTTTACTTATTTGCAAAATGGATATAATAGTTCCTACACCATGGTATTATGATGAGGATTAAATGGCATGAAACATGTAAAGTGCTCGCCACAGTGCCTTTTAGTGCTCAATAAAGTGAGGTGAGTTCCTAGTAGTTATAATAGTTACAGTTGTTGTTTATGCCTTTACCATTATATGCCTTTTTCTAACAGCATTTTTGTCTGGAAGTCTTTCCAGACAAAATACTTCTGAAGTATAGCCAGCATTTTTGTCCACAGGGAGCAGAAAAAGAAAGTGATGAGGGCAAAAGTCTAACACTGAAGGATATTTGTTTGTATGTAAAGGGCACCATAATGCTCAGGTTGGTAGTGATGCTATTAGAAGTGGCAGAAGTACTAGTAGTAGGTTGGTAGTAGTACTAATAGTAGTAGCAGTAATAGGAGGAGGTGCACAAAGATAAGGAGAAAAAGGGACAGTGGTTCTATTAAGTGATTACTATGTTCCAGACATTTCTCACATGCTTTGCATATATTAATAAGAAAACCCCATTGTCTCAGCCCCAAACCTCCTTAAGCTGATAAGCAACTTCCGCAAAGTCTCAGGATACAAAATTAATGTGCAAAAATCACAAGCATTCCTATACACCAATAATAGAAAAACAGAGAGCCAAATCATGAGTGAACTCCCATTCACAATAGCTACAAAGAGAATAAAATACCTAGGAACACAACTTAGAAGGGATGTGAAGGACCTCTTCAAGAATTACAAACCGCTGCTCAAGGAAATAAGAGAGGACACAAACAAATGGAAAAACTTTCCATGCTCATGGAGAGGAAGAATCAATATCGTGAAAATGGCCATACTGCCCAAAGTAATTTATAGATTCAATGCTATCCCCATCAAGCTACCATTGACTTTCTTCACAGAATTAGAAAAAACTACTTTAAATTTCATATGGAATCAAAAAAGAGCCCATATAGCCAAGGCAATCCTAAGTCAAAAGAACAAAGCTGGAAGCATCACGCTACCTGAATTCAAACTATACTACAAGGCTACGGTAACCAAAACAGCATGGTACTGGTACCAAAACAGATATATAGACCAATGGAACAGAACAGAGGCCTCAGAAATAATGCCATACATCTACAACAATCTGATGTTTGACAAATCTGGAAAAACAAGCAATGGGAAAAGGATTTCCTATTTAATAAATGGTGTTGGGAAAACTGGCTAGTCATATGCAGAAAACTGAAACTGAACCCCTTCCTTACACCTTATACAAAAATTAACTCAAGATGGATTCAAGACTTAAACATAAGACGTAAAACCCTAAAACTTCTAGAAGAAAACCTAGGTAATACTATTCAGGACATAGGCATGGGCAAAGACTTCATGACTAAAACACCAAAAGCAATGTCAACAAAAGCCAAAATTGACAAATGGAATCTAATTAAACTAAAGAGCTTCTGCACAGCAAAAGAAACTTTCATTAGAGTGAACAGGCAACCTACAGAATGGGAGAAAATTTTTGCAATCTATTCATCTGACAAAGGGCTAATAGCCAGAATATACAAGGAACTTAAACAAATTTACATGAAAAACAACCCCATCAAAAAGGAACTTAAGCAAATTTACATGAAAAAACAACCCCATCCAAAAGTGGGAGAAGGATATGAACAGGCACTTCTCAAAGGAAGACATTTATGTGGCCAAAAAACATATGAAAAAAAAACTCATCACCACATGACCATTAGAGAGATGCAAATCAAAACAACAATGAGATACCATCTCATACTGGTTAGAATAGCGATCATTAAAAAGTCGGGAAACAACAAACGCTGGAGAGAATGTGGAGAAATAGGAACGCTTTTACACTGTTGGTGGGAGTGTAAATTAGTTCAACCATTGTGGAAGACAGTGTGACAATTCCTCAAGGATCTAGAATCAGAAATACCATTTGACCCAGCAATCCCATTACTGGGTAGATACTCAAAGGATTATAAATCTTTCTACTATAAAGACACATGCACATGTATATTTATTGCAGCACTATTCACAATAGGAAAGACTTAGAACCAACACAAATGCCCATTAATGATAGACTGGATGAAGAAAATGTGGCACATATACACCATGGAATACTATGGAGCCATGAAAAAGAATGAGTTCATGTCCTTTGCAGGGACATGGATGAAGCTTGAAACCTTCATTCTCAGCAAATGAACAGGAACAGAAAACTAAACACAGCATGTTCTCACTCGTAAGTGAGTTGAACAAAGAGAACGCATGGACACAGGGAGGGGAACATCACACACTGAGGCCTGTCAGGGGGTTGGGGGATTAGGGGAGGGATAGCATTAGGAGAAATACCTAATGTAGTTGATGGGTTGATGAGTGCAGCAAACCACCACGGCACGTGTATGCCTATGTAACAAACCTGCACGTTCTGCACATGTATTCCAGAACTTAAAGTATAATAAAAAAATAAGTAAAATGAAAACAACATCAAAAAAGCATGTTAAATATCTTAGAGAGAATAACATTGAATTTGAAATCTAAGGCTAAGAATAAATTCATTTGGTATGAAGAACAACATTTTGGTCTTCGTGAAAAAGCCGAAAGTAATTCCAGATAACAGAGAGGGAATGAAATACAAGACCAAGTTTTAAGCAAGATAACAGATAAAAAATATAGTTGTTGAAAATGAAGCATTCACAATGACTCATTTGTGTAACAGAATGGTATATTATGTTGATGAATTTTGCCTTTTTATATAATGGTCGTAGATGTCAATGGATAGTGTAAACATGTCAATAATGTCATCAGCATAAATGACAATGGTAATAGTTATTTATTGAGCATTTACTGTTTTTGTGTGGTAGTATTGTTGGTATTATGAGTCTTATCTTGTATAATTCTTAAATCAATCCTCTGAGGTAGTGTTTCACATACCTCTAAGGTGCTGCTTCAGATTTGCTCAGCTGCACTTATCTCTGGAACCCCATGGCTACTTGTTCCATCCCAGTTGCCTTTGCAGTAACTAACTAGGCATGGAATTTAACCAATATTGCATGGGCACAACCCAACCCACCTTACCTCATACCTGTGCTGGTCACCTTTCAGCTCCTGTCTGAGTTTCCTCACACTCCCTGAGAGATACAGTGCCACAGTACCTGTTCAGTGTCCATGTGGGCACAGCCCTGAAGTACAGGGATTTATTGCCATTTGGGATGAACTTATGACCAATGAAAAATGGAAGTTAGTGAGTATATTTGCCTCCTTTTTTGCCCCTGGACTAATTTTCCTGTGATGCAATAGCTTCCTAAGACTTCTCAGTGGAGAATCTCCTAAGTTAGAGCAATGGGTTGTTCTTGATCACACGTGATAGCCACCATAATGACATGCCTCTATTATCCCCTGTTCTTCTCAGTTTCATTAACCCCTTCTCAAATTCCTGCTTCTTTGATATTTCTCTTCCAAATAAATTTGTATAGCACCAGCCTGTGCCTTTTTTAAGAACCCAGGCTAAGACAATGGCACCAGAACTAGGCTGTTTTATAATATGTGTTCTGCAGTGGCATCACCATCTCTGTGACCTTCACTTGTGCATAACTGGGATGAGGTGAAGGTGGAACGCAGAGCATGGGCTACGCAGTGATTGTGGTGATGAAAGAAAATGGGCACAATAACAAGTATAGGAATTGTGGAGTAAGGTGGTGTTCTGTGGTTAGCAGGTCTATGTGAACCTACCCCTAAAAGTCCAAGGAAGCTGAGAAGTCAAAGAAAGAGGCTTACATAGGCAGTTTCTCAGGAAGAAAAAAGAGATAAACATCTAACAGGGACTTACCACAGAAGTCATGTCTGTGTCTTGGACGGTGGCAAGACAAGATGGTGGATTCCCACACCATTACGCCTCAGACCTAGCTAAACTGTAGGGAAAGACATGTGTAGGATAATTACTGAAGAGCAGGATTTACAGTAAGTATAATAACATCTGGGTTGTTTGGACCTAAGGACAGGATTTATGGTAAGTACATGCCCTTACACAAGGAAGAGTAGATAATATAGAAATCTTAGAGGCATTCCTGGTACTGGGGTTAAACAGCAGTCAACATGGCGGACTAGCAGCGAAGAAGGAGTTGCTTTAGTCTCAATAGATGGCTTTTGTTAACAATGTTAGTAGCCTTGACAATAGAAAATGATAGGCTCAGGTCAACTGCTAGCTTAAATCATGCTATGAAACCTGGAGTTGCTTTATAACAGCTTTTAGTAATACCCTAATCTTCTGTAACTATAAGGCATACAGTACTGAAAATCAGGCACAGATTCTATCATAAGGGTAACAGAGCTGCTAATGAACTTAAATACTCACCTTTAAAAATTAAGGCCTTGAGAGAAAGGGTGGGACATACGACCTGAAATGTGGACATTTGACGAATGTGTCTGAGAATCTTTAATCCCCAAATTCCCTTGAATTCCTGAGGCCAGTAGAAGTAACCCCCTCTCAATTTCTGCAGGAGAACAGTCTGTCAGTGCCTTGAAATTTGCAGTATCTTCACCTGAAGAAGGAGCCTTGCAAAATAATGCTTACACACTTCAAGAGTCTTTCTCGTATTCTTCATTGCCTCCAGGCTAATAATCAGGGTTAGGTCTTAGCACAGACCAATCAGGAAAATACAGGCTTGCTCTAGGAAATATAGACTACATGTAATAATAAACTAAAATAAATTGCAGGATCTTGCTAATGTGTTTGAGTGAGAAACAGGAGAATCTGTGTGAGAATGCATCCTAAATAGATGAGATTGGGATAGGGAGAAGCAAATATAAGACTGGACAGGGGAGAATTTATTAACATAGGAGAAATCACCTGAGAATCTAGGTTTAATGTTTCATCAAAGACCCTAAAGCAAATTTTGAAAGTCTGCTGGATGCACCATCACAACAGGCTAAAGAAGAAAAACCATACTCATAGAATTGATGTGGAAAAAAGTTAACACAACTCAATACCCTTTCATCTCAGAAAATTAGAAATGGTGGAGAATTACCTCAACAATAAAAGGCATCTACAAAAATAGTATATGAATAATATTGTATTTAGTAATCAAAGGCTAAATGATTTCCCCTGACAATTGGGAACAAGGTAAGCATGTCCACTCTCACCGTTACTATTCAACACAGGCCTGGAAGCTCTAGCAAGAACAAGAAATAAAAGAAATAAAAGACACATATTAGAAAGGAAGAAATCAAATCCTACCTATTTGCACATAAGATTGCCTATGTAAGACATTCCATGGAATCTATCCTACCCAGTACCCCCCAAAAACTTAAGAACTAATAAATGAGGTTATGAAGATTGTAGAATCTAAGATCAACACACAAAAACCAATCATGTTTCTATGCTAAAAATGAGCATACTGAAACTAAAATTTAAAATATAATACCATTTATAATTGCTTCAAAGAAAATACAACACCCACATATACCCTTAACAAAACATGTACAAGAATGGTGTGATTACAGTTACAAAATGCTGAAGACAGAAACTGAAAATCTAAATATGCAGAGAGACATACTATGTTCATGTACTGGAAAACTCTGTATAATAAAGGTGATATTTATCCCCAAATTGATCTATAGGTTTAATAAAATTCCTATCAAAATCCCAGGAAGTTTCTTTTTTCATGAACACAGCTTATTCTAAAATTTATATGAAAAGATACACATCCTAGAGTAGCTAAAACAATTTTGACGAAAAAATATAGTGAGATGAATCACTCTACCTGACACTTGAGCTTAATTTAGAGCCATAGTAATCAAGGCAGCATGATATTGGCAGGGGAATAGATGCATATAGATCAATAGAACAGAAGAGAGAATTCAGAACTAGGTCTGGTATGGTGGCTTACACCTAAAATCCAAGCACTTTGGGAGACCAAGGCAGGTGGATCACCTCAGGTCAGGAGTTCAAGAGCAGCCTGGCCAACATGGAAAAACCTGATCTCTACTAAAAATACAAAAATAGCAGGGTGTGGTGGCACACACCTGTAATCCTAGCTACTTGGGAGGTTGAGGCAGGAGAATGGCATGAAGCCAGGAGATGGAGGTTGCAATGAACTGAGACTGTGCCACTGCACTCCAGCCTGGGTGACAGAGCGAGACTCTGTCTCAAAACAAAAACAAACAAAAAAACCCCAGAATTCAGAATGAAACCTACACAAATATATTAAACTAATTTAGACAAAGTTGCAAAAGCAGTTGAAGGGAGGAAGTCATTTTAACAAATGCTGTAGAAGCAATTGGACTTCCATAGGAAAGAAAATGAACTTTGACCTATAACTCACACCTTATTCAATAATTGGCTGAGTCTTTAGTCTTGATACCAAAAGAATGAGCCATAAAAGGAGAAATTGATAAATTGGGTTTCATCAATATTAAACACTTTCTTTTTTGTAAAAGACTCATAAAGGAGTTGAAAAGACAAGGTAGAAACTGTAAAAAAAAAAAAAAAAAAAAAAAAGTTGCAAGCCAGATATCTGGGAAAGAGCTTTTATCAAGAATATACTAAATAAAAACTCTTACAACTCAACAGTAAAAGTTCAAACTGTCCACTTAGGAAATGGATAAAATACCCAAAAAAGAGACATTTTAGCAAAGTAAGTATACAGATGGCAAATAGCACATGGAAAATACGTTCAGCATTATTAACAATCAGGAAAATGAAAAAAGGAAGGAAGGAAGGGAGGGAGGAAGGAAGGGAAGAGAGGATGGAAGGAAAGGAAGGGAAGGAAACGAGGGAGGGAGGGAGAGAGGAAGGAAGAGAGGGAGGGAGGGAGGGAGGGAAAGAAAGAAAAACAATTAAACAATAATGGGATACCTATTAGAATGGCTACTTTTTTTTTTTTTTTTTTTTAAGTGATAACACTAAATATTGATGAGAATGTAGAGAAACTGGATCACTCATTCATTCCTGGTAGAAATGTGACAGATGATGCATGGATAGATAGACAGATAGACAGACAGGTAGATAGACAGACAGATAGATGAGATAAATTGTAGATACACATGCAGTTGTAAGAAATAATACAGAGAGATTCCTTGTACCTTTCACCGAGTTCCCTTCAGCGGTAACTTCTTGTAAAATGATGATATATTACAATCAGAATATTTCACACTGATGTAATCCACTAATTTTATCATATTTCTCCAGTTTTGCTTGTATTTATTTGTGTATGTATATATGTATAGAAGAAAAGTTAAAAAAAAAACAAAAAACAAAACTTCAGAGTAGTTCCTTAAAGCTTCTACACATCAAAGCCCTGTATTAAGGAGATAGAGATCCCTTTGCCTATGTAGGAAATGGCAAATATTATTGATGTGCTGGAGAACTAACTGTTGCCAGAGAGTAGAAGATAATCTCAATAGAGATTTGAGGATGATGCTTGGTAAAGTCTGAGGGATGCAGTGTCTGCCACCTGAAGAATATTGAGAATGAAGTCAGAAGAGTCAGGGCAGTGGAAATATTAGAATTGATTTATTACCCAAATCTAAAATTTACCATCTGATAATATTTTCTTAGAATTCCCAGAAAACACTCCTTTCATTAAGTCTGTGGTCCTTACATTTGAACTGCAGAGTTTCCAGGAGGAGATCAAAATCTCCAGAAGGGCTTGTTAGATACAGATTTCTGGGTCCCATCCTCAAAGTCTCCTTTAGTAGACCCTAAAATTTCAGGTTTTAAAATTTGCATTTCTAAAAAGCTCCTAGGTGCTGTTAATGTTACTGTTCTGGGGTCTACACTGAGAGAGAACTCTGCACTAAGACAGCAAGAAATGCATTGGGGATAAGGGAGCATCAGCACTGTTGAGAAGTTCAGTGGTGGGTGTCCTCTGTAGGCTAGATTTGACCTGGGAATTCTTAACATGGAAATAATTTCCCTAAGACAAATGGTGATAATGAGATTCCAGAATGGTTGAGGTTGGGTGGCAGCACTTAACTATCAGAGACAAGGAGACTATACCTGATATAATTATTACAGTGGGTAAGAACACTGTCATAGTAATCTGGATGTCTGGACCTGCAGAGATTTGCAGTAGTGTCTGAGGTCAAGGTGACTTTTCATTAAAGGCAAAGGTCTACCCCATAAGGAAGGGCCCTGCAATGTCATTGCAAGTAGATGTGGTAAAGATCCCTCTGATTCCTCCCAAACGGACCTGTGCTAGGATTACTATGTATGAGGAGTAGGAAATAACTAGACTATTTGAGGGCTGTTAGATAGATGTTCCAAGCTGACACTAAAACCAGGGGACCTAAAATGCCTTCACATTTCTCTAGAGTTGGGGTATAAGAAAGCCAGTTATTAAATAGGATTTGACTCAAGCACATCTCATAGTGGGCCCAATAGGTATATATATCTAGCCTGTGGTTATTTTCCTGGGTCCTGAATGTATGATGGACATAGATTTACTTCATAGCCAGCCATGTTGATTATCTGATGCGTAGAGCAATGGCTGTTATGGTGAGAATGGCTAAGTAGAAGCCCCTACCTCCTCTCCCTTTCAGCTAAGATACAAATCAGAGGCAATATTTGTCTTCTTTGAGGAAACTCTGAGACCACTGCCACCACAAAGGATGTGTAATTATGCAGGGGCAGTGGTCCTCTTCCTTTCTCCCATTAATATGTCTAGATCCTGCAAAAGCCAGGTGGATTGTGGTGGATTATGGTGGCTACCATAACATAAAAGATGGTAGCCCTATCTGTGCTTTCCTGCTGGGTGTGTTATTTTTACAGACAATTAACGTAGTTGACTCTGGCACTTGATGTAGGGCTTCTTTTTTTTATTTCTTTAATACAGTATCTTGTTTTGTCACCCCGGCTAGAGTGCAGTTGCATGATCATAGCTCACTTGCAACCTTGAACTCCTAGGCTCAAGAATTCCTGCTGCCTCAGCCTCCTGAATAAGCATGGCTACAAATACATGCCACCTTGCCCAGCTAATTTTTAAACACTTTCTTAGAGACAGGGTCTCACTTTGTTGCCTAGGCTGGTCTCAAACTCCTGGGCTCAAGAGATCCTCCTGCCTCAGCTTCCCAAAGTTCTGAGATTACAGGCATGAGCCAATGTGCCCAGCCTGTTGTACGACTTTTTTATAGCAAATGATTTCTTGATCATTCTGGCAGGCTGAATAATAACCCCCAAATATGTCCTTGTCATAATCCCAGAAATCTATAAATTTTAATGTACACAGAAAAAAGGGATTTTGCAAATGTGATTAAGTGTAGAATCTCGAGATGGGAAGATTATCCTGAATTATTCTGGTGGGCCAGATGTAATCATACAGGTCCTTATAAATAGGATTAGAAGGGTCAGAGTCAGAAAAAAGCAATGTGGTGACAGGTGGAGAGACTGTAAAGATACACTTTGAAGATGGAGGAAGGGGCTACAAGCTAAGTAACACCAGGGGTCTCTAGAAGTAGAAAGTAGAAGATCTAGAAAAGGCAAAGAAATGAGTTTTCCTCTAAAACCCCAGAAGGGACCAGCCCTTCTGACACCTTGCCTTTAGCCCAGTGAAATTAATTATAGACATCTTGTCTTCAGAAATATGAGAGAATACATTTGTATCATTTTAAGAAACCAAATTTGTGGTAATTTGTTACAATAGCCATAGGAAAGGAATATACCATTAGTGTCAGCAAAAAGGATTAAAACAGTGCAAGTTACTCACTGCCTGCACCAAGGCTGTGATAAAGTTTAAAATTATATATACAGTCATATATAATTCATATGGTCATAAAGTTCAAAATTATATATACTGTGTATGTATACAGTATAATAAATATTATGTAGTATATAGTATATACATAATTGAATGTATTATTGTCCTTAAATTGATGACATGATGTTGATTGGACCCAGTGAGTAGGAAATGGCAAATATTATTGATATCCTGGATAATTACATGTTGCCAGAGAGTAGAAGATAATCTCAACTGAGACTCATGGGGTGATGCATTGGTGAAGTTCGGAGGGATGCAGTCTCTACCATATGCTGGGACTGTCTAAAGTTAAGGATAAGTTGTACCACTAAGTAAAAGGCACAACCCTTAGTGGGCTTCTTAGAATTTTAGAAGAAACATGTGCCACATATGAGAATACTGCTCCAACTTGGAAAACCATAAGGGTCAAGTGGGCTGTGATAGAGAGAAGCCTCTTCAACAGACTCAGAATGCAATGCAGGCTGCCCTTCCACTCATGCCATATGACCCTGTAAATATGATGGTGTCAGATGTTGCTGTGGTAAAGAATGATGATGTGTTGTTTCTCTGACAAGCCCTAATTAGAGAGTCACAGTTCACATGCCAGATTTCTGAAGCAAGATCAGGCCTTCTATGGAAGAGAACCGCTTGTCATTTGAAAAAACAGCAATAGAACTACTTGGTCATTTCAAATGGAAAGAAAGTGATCTGAGATAAGGACACACAGACTTCTGGGCTTTGAGGAATGGCTGAGCTTGTTGCATAGGATTCTGGAAGAAATTAAACCTGAAAATCAGAGACAAGCAGATTTCAGGGGGAGACATAGTCACAGACCTATAGGAATAGTCCCAAAGCGTACAGATATTTTTATTTAAAAAAAAGTTATAATATTTATTAAATTTCATTACTATTTTATAACATAGATTTATTGACTTTTGGTTGAAAAAACTAGTTGCGTGCATTTGTTCAGTTCATTGCAGAATATTTAGCACCCTGGCTAAGGATTAAATGCCCATAGTATACTACATTTATTGCAATAGCCAAGAATGCTGCTACACATTTTCACACACCCCCCAGGAGGGTACTTAGTTCTCATTCTACTTGAGAATGATTTAATACCATAAAAACTTACCACCAGGTATGATTCTTAAAATACAGTAATTTTATGTTTCCAATTATTAAAGTTAGATGTATTTAAATTATCTCAATTATTTTATTACTGTATTTTTAAATCTTTTTTTGAGATATAACACACAGACTCTACTCTCAGAATTAAGTTTTGAAGAATACAATTTGATGAATTTTTTTCCTACATATTATACCCATGTAATCACCCTCCAGGTTAAGATGTTGAATATTTTTAGGACTTCAGAAACCTTTATGACCCTTTTCAATCAACCTCCTCTCAGAGGTTAACTTCTAATCTAACTTCTATTTCCGTATATTAGTTTTGCCTGTTTTTGAAGCTTATTTTTTTAAAAAGAATCATAGTAAAGCATTCAGATCTCTATCTTTCTTTAATCCTTCCAGAAAGCATCTACTACCAAGGAGGCTTCAGTCACCAGGTGGACAGAATGACTCATCCAGGCATATGAACTAGTCTCTGACCAGTTTATCCCAGTGTTGGTGCAATCAGTCCATGAACGTGTGGGTCATGGTGGTAAAGATGAAGTCTACACAAAAGCCCAACAGCATAAGCTGTCCCTGATCTAGCTACTGTCAGAGCCTAGTGTCCATCTTGTCAGCAACATACACTGAGCCCTCCATGTGGCTCCATTTATTTAAAGGGCCAGCCATTATTAGCAGACAGACCAATTATTCTGAACCCCTTTTATCCTGAAAGGATATTAATTTGTCCTTATTGGATTTAATAGGTACTCCAGGCTATGATTTTGTCTTTTTTGTCAGCAAGGACTCCACCCACACCACCATCAGAGTACTTATAAAATGCTTGCATGGCATCTCATACAACAATGCTTCAGATTAAGACACACATTGTATTAGTCTTTTCTCATGCTGCCAATAAAGACATACCCAAGACTGGGTAATTTGTAAAGGAAAGAGGTTTAATGGACTCACAGTTCCACATGGCTGGGGAGGCCCCACAATTATGGCAGAAGGCAAAGGAGGAGCAAAGTCATGCCTTAGGTGGCTGCAGGCAAGAGAGAGTGTGTGCAGGGGAACTCTTCTATATAAAACCATCAGATCTCATGGGACTTATTCATGATCATGAGAACAGCACGGGAGAAACCTGCCCCCATGATTCAATTACCTCCCTCTGGGTTCCTCCCATGACACTTGAGGATTTTGGGAGCTAAAATTCAAGATAAGATTTGGGTGGGGACACAGCCAAACCGTATCATTAAACCCCTAGACTCTCCCAAATCTCATGTCCTCACATTTCAAAACCAATGATGCCTTCTCAACAGTTCCCCAAAGTCTTAACTCATTTTAGCATTAACTCAAAAGTCCATAGTCCAAAGTCTCATCTGAGACAAGGCAAGTCCCTTCTGACTATGAACCTGTAAAATCAAAAGCAGGTTAGTTACTTCCTAGATACAATGTGGGTACAGGTATTGGGTAAATATACCCATTCCAAATGAGAGAAATTGGCTAAAACAAAGGGGCTACGTGCAATTCCAAAATCCAGAAGGCCAGTCAAATTTTAAAGCTCCAAAATGATCTCCTTTGATTTCATGTCTCACATCCAGGTCATGTTGATGCAAGAGGTGGGTTCCCATGGTCTTGGGCAGCTCTACCCCTGTGGCTTTGCAGGATATAGCCTCCCTCCTGGCTGCTTTCATGGAATGGCGTTGAGTGTCTGTAGATTTTCCAGGCACATGGTGCAAGCTGTCAATGGATCTATCATTCTGGGGTCTGGAGGGCGGTGGCCTGCTTCTCACGCCTCTACTAGGCAGTGCCCCAGTGGGGAAGTCTGTATGGGGGCTTGTACCCCACATCTCCCTTTGCACTACCCTAGCAGAGGTTCTCCATGAGGTTTCCACCCCTGTAGCACACCTCTGCCTGGATATCCTGGTGTTTCCATACATCTTCTGAAATCTAGGGAAAGGTTGTCAAACCTCAATTCTTGACTTCTGTGTTTCTGCAGGCCCAACACCACATGTAAACTGCCAAGGCTTGGGCCTTGCACCTTCTGAAGCAACGGCCTGAGCTCTATGTTGGCCCCTTTTAACCATGGCTGGGATGCAGGGTACTAAAGTCCGAGACTGCACAAAGCAGCGAGGCACTGGGCCAGGACCACAGAACTATATATTCCTCCTAGGCCTCCAGGCCTGTGATGGGAGGGGCTGCTGTAAAGACCTGTCAGATGCCCTGGAGACATTTTCCCCTTGTTTTGGTGATTAACATTTGGCTCTTTGTTACTTATGCAAATTTCTGCCGCTGGCTTGAATTTCTTCTCAGAAAATAGGTTTTTCTTTTCTACTCCATCATCAGGCTGCAAATTTTCTGAACTTTTATATTTTGCTTCCCTTTTAACATAAGTTCCAATTCCAACCATCATAGCTTTGTGAATACATAAAACTGAATGCTATTAACAGTACCCAAGTCATTTCTTGAATGCTTTGCTGCTTAGAAATGTCTTCTGCCAGATGACCTCAATCATCTTTCTCAAGTTCAAAGTTTGACAAATCTCTAGGACAGTGGCAAAATGCCACCAGTCTCTTTGCCAAAACATAGAAAGAGTCACAGTTTTGCTTCAATTTCCAAAAAGTTCCTCATCTCCATCTGAGACCACCTCAGCCTGGACTTTATTGCATATATCACTATCATCGTTTTGGTCAAAGCCATTCAACAATGCTCTAGGAAGTTTCAAACTTTCCCACATCTTCTTGCCTTCTTCTGAGTCCTTCAAACTGTTCCAACCTCTGCCTGTTACCCAGTTCTAAAGTCACTTCTGCATTTTCAGGTATCTTTATAGCAGCACCTCACTCTACTGGTACCAGTTTACTGTATTAGTCTGTTCTCATGCTGCTAATAAAGACTTACCATAGACTGGGTAATTTGTAAAGGAAAGAGGTTTAATGGACTCACATTTCCACATGGTTGGGGAGGCCTCACAATCATCGTGGAAGGCAAAGGAGGAACAAAGTCATGTCTTACATGGCAGCAGGCAAGGGAGAGCATATGCAGGGGAACTCCCCTTTATAAAACCATCAGATCTCGTGAGACTTAATCACTGTCACGAGAACAGCACGGGAAAGACCCGCCCCCATGATTCAATTACTTCCCACTGGGTTCCTCTTATGACTCCTGGGCATTATGGGGGCTACAATTCAAGATGAGACTTGGGTAGGATCCAGCCAAACCATATCACCTGTTTAATGGCAAAAAGAGTATGTCCTTGGGCACATGCCCATGAGATTCACAAATCATGTAACGTACTTAATGTGATTTGGCTGTGTCCCCATCCAAATCTCAACTTGAATTGTATCTCCCAGAATTCCCACATGTTGTGGGAGGGATCCAGCGGGAGGTAATTGAATCATGGGGGCTGGTTTTTCCTGTGCTGTTCTCGTGATGGTGAATAAGTCTCATGAGAGCTGATGGGTTTATCAGGGGTTTCTGCTTTTGCTTCTTCCTCATTTTTCTCCTGTTGCTGCCATGTAAAACATGCCTTTTGCCTCTAGCCATGATTCTGAGGGCTTCCCAGCCATGTGGAACTGTAAGTCCAATTAAACCTCCTTTTCTTTCCAGTTTCAGGTATGTCTTTATCAGCAACTTGAAAACGAACTAATACAGTACTCCATCACCATGTTTCAGACCTAAGAGAATGCTGAAATAGCCTGCTAAAGCTCAAATAGCACAGCATCTCAGAACAACATCCCAAACAACTGGGACACTATTTTCTTTGATTGAGAACATGCCCAGAATCAACAAGAGTACATAGTGCTATGTCCCCAGTAGCTAAGAAACATGGGTCCAGAAATCAATGTGTAAAAATAGAATTTACACATCTCAGCCTCACTCCTGGCAACTCAATTTCTATTTTGTTTTTCACCCTTGAAAACTCAGTTTCTTCCTAATTAAAGATACTAAGGTTCCCAAAAAAGAAGTCTGGTGCCAGGGGACACATTTAGTTTCCTGCAGAACTGAAAGCTACAACTCTCATAAGCCCATATTGGGCTTATGAGCCAGCAAACAAGAAAAGAGCTACTCTACTGGAGGTGGGTGCTTTCGCTATGAGGCACTATAGTTTCTCCTACACATTGGAGAGAAGGAAGCCCTATGTCGGCATACTAGAGGATTCAGTGGGGCATCTCTTTGTGCTTCTATACCCCAAAACAAAGGTAAAAACAAGTGTCAGCAGCAACTACGGTATCCCAATAATAGATGCAAGGCAACTAAGGGTTCAGTCCCTATAGGGATAAAGTTCAGAGTCACTCCATCAGGCAAGAAACCCAGACCAGCTCAGTGTGCAAGAAATCACAAAAGGGGAGTAGAGAAGGGAGATCATGAATGTCATGGTCTAGGAATCAGCTCTATGGCACCAGGGAATTTAGCCTGTTTCATAAGCACTCTTGCCTTCATCCTTCTCAGAAATCATAGCTGCCACCAGCTAAAGAGAGCTCCATGAATAATTTACAGGCCCTCTTAGGGATAAATTAGGATCTGCTCATAAAAATAGAAGTACCTCTGTATTGTGAGAGACTGGAATAATAAAAGGGCACGTGTGGATCTGAGTGCCGCTAGGGGAACACTGTATCAGGCACCTCCTTATGTAACCTCTCTGATCCTTTTGACCTTATGTGTCTCTAGGCTGCTTGTTTTAGCCAGTTACCACTAGGCAGCCAACTCTGCATGGACTTTGACCCACATCACATGGATACAACCCAATAGACCTTGCCCATGCCAGGCCACTGTCACCTTCGACTCTAGAGATTCTCTGTTGACCCTAAAGCATGAGATGCCATGAGACCTACGTAGCATGCACAAGCCAGAGGTGTGGGGAAGTTAATTTCCTTTGGGGAAAACCCTACGAAACATGGGATCCAGAGAATAGATTCTTCTTCTTTCATTTCCTATGGACTGTCTTGAGGAGCAGTACTTCTTAAGACTACTCTAAAGACAGTCCCATGATATTTAGCAATTGTGTTCGCTTGCTACCACGCAGTGACCAGTTTAGTAAGGTACCTGCATATGGACTCTCTTGTCTCAGTCACTCCCCTTTCCCAGGCTCGTGCTTCCCTAGTATTACATTTAAGGGTTAACTAGTGGCCTCAGGCTCTTTTTTCTGGGTAGTTCAGGCTAAGACAGGTGTATACTATTTTATCCCCATTTTATAGATGAGAAACTGAGGCAAAAAGAAGTGAAGCAACTCTCTGGGGTCATATATCTAGGTCTTTCATACCTAGGTCAGCCTGGCTTACAATCTAGATCTTAATTAATGTATTTAATAGAAGACATGATCTAGTTGCTGAAAACAGTTGGGATGGTAAAAATCAATCCTGTAGATTAGCAGTAATGGTTTGAATGGGGCGGTGCATAATGGAGTCCTGAACTATAAATGATCAGGAGAGGTTTTATTTACTCAGTGGGAGTAAATAAAAGGCTATTGTCTTCTAGCATGTCATAAATCAGTGTGGGGACACTATTCTGCCATTTGGAAATTCTGTAGAAAAAGCATTCTGTAAGAGAAGTCTACAGTGTTTCTGGTAAGCAGATTCAAAAGAAGGGAGGAGAGAGAGATAGGGAGAAAAAGTAGAAGGAAAAAATTAAGACCTGGTCACAGGGTGAGGGAATTTCCCTAACAAGTTAGTAGGTGAAATATATGGCTAGGGTAAAAGTGGTGAATAGTTAGGGTCTGAGCTGAAAGTTTACAAGGACTGGGATATAAATGGACTATAGTAGGAAACCTGGGCAGGGAACAAAGGGTGCAGGGCATTAGCTGGGAAGGAGGTAGGTGTGGAGCGGATATCAGAAGCTGGACCTGCCATCATGCACAGAAATATGTGTATGATCCATATATGTAAGATCCATTGGCTCCTATCAAGAAAAGTCCATCTTTTTCATTCACTCAGGTCTATGGGCCTGATCCCACCCACAAAGTGAAGGAAAAACAGTTTCTTATCTTTCATCAAGTCTGTTATTGAACAAGAACAGGCTGCTTCTAGCTTATTCCTTGACTAAACTATATTTATTTATATTCTGCAGTCTTACAAAGAAAACCTGTCCTACCCTCAAAAACATGAGAGGCAGAAGTTCAGTTTTATGCATGAGAGGCAGAAGTTCAGTTTTATGCAGCTAAACAGAGATTGCCTGTTTAAAGAAAAATCTGGAAATTGGTACTGGATGAAAAGAATATTCACTGACTTTAAAATATTGGAGATTATTCTCTGAAGTCCAATAGCTTATTTGTTCAATAGGCCACATGGGTAGCCCTGAAAATAGAAGCTGATGAAATCAAGGCGGGGAAGTAGAGAAGGTCAGTGACTTAAGAGTTAAGATAACAAAGAACCAGCTCTCAGATCTTTGTCCTTTCAGTAGAAGTAATTTTTTCAGAGGTATTAGCATACCAATTTACTCTATCTCAACTCTAAATTAATTAACACAGTGGCATGGATGAAAGAAATACTCCAGACATGCTGACATCAGACAACAGTATCCTAACTTACCTCTCAGATTCTACTTTCTCCCAGGTCCTCCAACAGTCTGTTCTTATACCCCAAGATGAGCTCTCCTTCAAAGAGTCTAGTTATATTATCTTCTCCTTCAAGCCATGCAATACCTCCCCTTTGCATTAGTAATAAAATTCAAACTTTTTATCCTGGTCCCAGTGACCTAGCTCTAGCCTGTCTCTCTCACCTCATATGGATACCCTCCCCCTCACTCACCACATGTTCCAGTCATACTAGCGTTTGTTCTCTTGTTTAGTGCCTTAATCTTTTTACAGGAGGTTTCTAATCATTAGGGCTCAGCTGAAAGAATCCATCTCAGAGGGACCTTCTGCAACTTCCCGGATATTAGTAGCCATTCCTCCTATGTCTTGTCCCTATAACATCACTCTTTTGTTTCTTTTATGTTAATTTTCATTATCGGAAACTATCTTGCTTATGTATTTATCTGTTCATTATCTGCTTCCTCATACTACATATCATCTTCAAAAGAGCAAGAACTAATTTTGCAGTGTTCACTGTTACACTTCTAGCACCTAGAAAAGGGCTTGGAAGACAGCCACACATGCTCCTTTCCCCAAATAAAAATTGATGAGTGAGTGAATGAATGAATACATGAAAGTAAATATTCTTAGCACATTTCACAGTCTATACAACTTCAGGATCCCTGCATATACATCCCCAAGATTACTGTTTTATTACAGCCTGTTCCAAAAGACTTCCTGGCTATCAAAAAAAAAAAAAAAAAAATGCCATTTAGCACAAAATGACTACTATGCCTTCCAAGAAATCAAGGACGTTCTAGTACCAATTGAATACTACTGCATTCTGGTCATTTATTTTATTTATTTGCCTTACAAATTCTGAGTTATTGTTGTGTATATGAAGCAAGGGTCACCAAATTACAACCTCCAGGCCAAATTTGGCTCACCCCCTATTTTTATAAATACATTTTGATGGGAACACAGCCACAGCCTTTCGTTTACATATTTTTATGGCTGCTCTTATGTCAAAAAAGCAGAGCTGAGGAGCTGTGACATAGAAGGTATAACCCCCAAAGCTGAAAATATTTGCTGTCTGACCCTTTACAGAAAAAGTTTACTGATTCTTGATATACAGGAATATGTATTCAAAAATAGAAACTGTGTGAGAAAAAGAGCTGCAAAATGTCAGGGGGAAAATGAAAGCATTGAGTGATGTTTTCTTTGGGTAAAATCCAGGAAATTTGATAGTGACCAAATTAGAAGTGTATCCTCAAAATGGTTTTGGATTAGAGCGTGAGAGAGAAGCTTACATTTCAGTGGTTAGCTCAGAAATCAGAAGTTTACTGGCAGAAGACCAACCTTTCTTTCAGGCTAGTTCTGTATTATCTTGCTAAGAGACACTTAGTTTCCTTCCACTTCACACTGGGCCCCCTCTTCCTACCTTTGTTCGCATCTGTTCTCTGTTCAATCTGGAATGTAGGGAAGACTGCCATCTTCGTGATGAATCGTTTCCTCCATTGAATTGCAATTACAGGTTTTAATCAGTTCATTATTTCACCTAGTTTTTGGGTCCTGAGAATTATACTGTGGAAACTAATTGAATTGGCTTTACCTCAAGGCATTCCCACAAGAAGATTTTTACCTTGCCATTTGGGAATTTTTTGGCTGATTGACCAAATTAGCCCTAATTTCTCTGTAACCTAAAAAAAAAATCTTATTTTATATTTTTCCTTTGAAAGATTTTACATTCTCTTCATACTCTGAACACAGTGCTCTTTATATAAAAAGACAAATCACTGGCCTATAAGTTAGTGTGTTATACACCAAGCTTCTTATATAAGAGGCTATAGAGTGTTTGTATAATACACCCTTATTCTTTTTCATAGCCCTCCTTCAGAATAATTTTTTAAAAGTGTGGAAGGGCTGGACATTAGATTACATTTTTTCAACTCTTTCTTATTTCTGCTGCTGCAAGTTCTAGTCTATGGAAAATAGATGGCCCAGGAATAATGTTTGGCTGTCTGTCTGTGGTGGCATTATCTTAGCAAGTTCACCATGATCTAAGGCTGGGTTCTCAGATTTTGGGGTGCCTCACTGGCTCACATCAAATTGACAAAGTTTCATCTGATAAAGAAATCAAAATGTCAGTTCATAATATCATGATGAGAAATACAACAGGCAGGCATGGTAGCTCATGCCTGTACTCCCAGCACTTTGGGAGGCCGAGGCAGAAAGATTGCTTGAGTCCTGGAGTTTGAGACCAGACAGGGCAACATAGTGAGACCTTGTCTCTACAAAAAAAGTTAAAAAAAAGTTGGACATGGTGGTGCATGCCTGTGGTCCCAACTACTCGGGAGACTGAGTGGGAGGATTGCTTGGACCCAGTAGTTCAAGGATTCAATGAACTAGAGCTATGGCCACTGCACTCCAGCCTGGGCAACAGAATGAGATCCTGTCAAAAAAAAAAAAAAAAAAAAGAAAGAAAGAAAGAAAGAAAGAAAGAAAGAAAGAAAGAAAGAAACGAAATGTAGCAGCAGAGGAGACTAGAATGATTTAATCTCCCTGGTGACAGGTTCTCTTCTTCCAGGAGAACCTACATATATGAGAAGCCATATTATATTGAAAAGGTTGTTTGGTGAGTGTAGAATTTAAGCAGAGGGAGGAGAAATATTGGTTAGAAGATTACATTGTTGACAATAAATGAACACCCAACTGCATTCATCTCTCATGTAGGAGTTGCAACATCAAAAGACAAGAAAACCAAATTCTGGGACAGAGCAATTTGTTCTCTGAAAAGCCATGAATGAGCACTTCCTATATTGGCCTCTACTCTGCTGATTTTCTACATACATTCTAGTGAAAAAGTCTGCTTTAGTAATCATCAGACAAGGAACTATTTCATCAAATCCTAGTCTTTCTGCTCTCTGCCATAGGGTCCACATCCTCTGAAGGTGATGTCTGCATATTTCTTATTGGATCCATTGCATGTTAAATTTATCAGTTTGACTCACAAAGTTCTGGAGTTTCTCTTGCCGTCTCTATTTGCTATCCATATCTATCAGGGTTTCTCAAATTTGGCACTACTGATATTTTGGGTGGGATAATATTCTGTTATTAGGGATTATGTAGGTTGTTTAGCAGTCTCCCTGGCCTCTTCCCCTTATATGTCAGTTGAAGCCTCCCCACCCACCATCCCTTAGCAGATATGACAACTAAATATGCTTCTGAATATTGCCAAATGTCTCCTGGGTACCAAAATTGCCTCCTGTCAAGGACTTCTGGTATATAAGATAGATAGGTGAAAAGAAGAGAGGATTTCTTCTAATTCCTTTCAAGCATCTAGGGCAAAAACCATTCAACCCAGTCAAGCTGGGTTCCAGCTTCATATCATTTAACTCCTCTACTTTTTTTTTTTTTTTTTTTTTTTTGAGACGGAGTCTTGCTCTGTCGCCCAGGCTGGAGTGCAGTGGCCGGATCTCAGCTCACTGCAAGCTCCGCCTCCCGGGTTTACGCCATTCTCCTGCCTCAGCCTCCCGAGTAGCTGGGACTACAGGCGCCCGCCACCTCGCCCGGCTGGTTTTTTTTTTTTTGTATTTTTTAGTAGAGACGGGGTTTCACCGTGTTAGCCAGGATGGTCTCGATCTCCTGACCTCGTGATCCGCCCGTCTCGGCCTCCCAAAGTGCTGGGATTACAGGCTTGAGCCACCGCGCCCGGCCAACTCCTCTACTTTTATTCCTCTGAGATTCCCCTTACCATAACCAAGATGTTTATACAAATCAAATCCTAATTCAGATTTCTTTCTATGAATTTTTTATGCATGTGTACCTTTCCAGGCAAGTCACAATTTTCTTATATCTGATTGGGCAGAAGGTTTATAGTAGCACAGTAAATAATTTTGCTCAGTTACACGGAGCATCATATTTTTATTGGGAGAGAAACGTATTTCAAAATTTGAGGTATTCACAGTATCTGTCAATACAAATGAGTGGCTTCAATTCTGAAATGTAATTAATGTGAATTCTAAATTCCTTGGGTTCATCAATTCTTTGCATTAGTCAGCATAGGGTACAGAATTTTGGTTGTTGTTTTCTTCTCTCTCTTAACACTTTAACTAGTTAAGCAGTTTTCATTTTATCACGAGGGCAAGTCACAGACAAATCTCTCTTCAATGGTAGAGGTAACATTTCAGTAAGTTGAGAGATGAAGTACTCATATTGCTCCAAGATGACACCATGTGGCAATTGGACCAAGTTTAAGTTCCCAAAAGATGCAACCCAGGATGCTCTGTCCAAATGCCTGTTCTTTTTATTTTATTCTATTCTATTTTATTTTATTTTATTTTATTTTATTTTATTTTATTTTATTTAGAGACAGAGTCTCACTCTGTTGCCCAGACTGGAGTGCAATGGCATGATCTCCGCTCACTGCAACCTCTGCCTCTGTGGTTCAAGCGATTCTCCTGCCTCAGCCTCCCGAGTAGCTGGGATTAGAGGCATGCACCACCATGCCAAGCTAATTTTGTATTTTTAGTAGAGATGGGGTTTCACCGTGTTAGCCAGGGTCAAATTCCCAACCTCAGGTGATCTGCCCACTTCAGCCTCCCAAAGTGCTGGGATTACAGACGTGAGCCACCGCACCCGGCCCAAATGCATGTTCTATTCTTAGACAGGTATATTATCTTATTCTCATCTTCTTTTTATGTCTTGCTTCCTCTTTTCCTCCAACATGTTTGAATCAACTATGCCCCAGTTTTTGTTTTTCCCTAGGCTATGTTCCAGCCATGCTAGTTCTCCAGAACTTAAACAAAAAGCTTCCTCAGTGGAAAGTGCACAATCTTTTTACTGCAACTCACAAACAACAGTCAAAAGCCCTATGCCAAAAAAACCTATCTATGAAAAATGAGACTACAAGATTACTTTTTTTCAATAATAATTTTGAAATTTCTTCCCTACCATCAGAAGGTTCTAGGATAAGCCCAGTGATGCTTACACTTGGAGAGAATAGAGCAGCAAGGATGAACGACAGTATTTTTCCACACTCAGCCCCTACAGGCAGCTCAGCATTTCTTTGTCAGCTCCCCTTTAACTAGAAGAAAGACGGCATTTGGCCAAACAGATAAAATACAAGTATTGCTGAGACAACCCAGGCATGTATCATTCATCTTGGATTGACTGGATCTTTTCCAGAGGGATTTTGTTAGCAAAGAAGAGAGAGGAGATGGAGTATCAGGACTGAGGGGCAGTGAGGGAAAATGATGAAATAGGTAGATAATTCTATTTGGAAAAATGCAAGCCCTATAGGCACATGCCAAATACAGGTAAGAATTTCAAAAAATATTTTGCTATGATGTTAGTCTCGAAAGACCTATGAATGTTTTTTAATTTATTTTTTACTTTACTTTTAATCAATCTGTCTCTAAAATTTGGCATTCCCAACACACATCTCAGGATTTGAGCTCTAGAGTCAGACAAATCGGCTGGGTGCAGTGGCTCATGCCTATAATCCCAGAACTTTTGGAGGCCGAGGTGGGTGAGTCACCTGAGGTCGGGAGTTAGAGACCAGCCTGACCAACATGGAAAAAACCCCATCCCTACTAAAAATACAAAAATTAACTGAATGTGGTGGTGCATGCCTATAATCCCAGCTACACGGGAGGCTGAGGCAGGAATATCACTTGACCTAGAGAGGTGGAGGTTGGTGAGCCAAGATGGCACCACTGTACTCCAGCCTAGGCAACAAGAGTGAAACTCCGTCTCAAAAAAATAAAAATAAAAATAGAGCCAGACAAATCAGATTTAAATACCAGCTCTACCACTTATTAAATATGGGATCTGAACAAGTTATTTAAGAATTCTCAGACTACATTTCTTCATCTGTAAAGTGGAATAAACCAATTAACAGAGTCTGGCTTATATTAGACAATGAAGACAAGGCACATCAAGGTGGATGGATGGATGAGTATGTGGGTGGTAGAAGATTCTGAAACTCTGGATCTAGCCGAAGAAAAAATATAATCTAAATTCTTACCTAGAGGAAACTGCTTTGCTTTGCTAGTTCTCATTGACAGTGTGAAAGAATTAAGTGTTCATTCTTCAGGAAGGGCATGAGTCCTCAGCCATCAATATTAAAAAAAAAAAAGTGCAACTTCACCTGCCTTGAGTGTTTTTGCTTTTAAGAACTGGAAAGCTTTTATTGAAGCGGTGGTATAGGAATCACTGAAAACCTTTATACTGGACTCTGAGCTCCTCAGATAGATCAATTTCACTCTAATAAATCAAACCTTTGAAACCTGCTCTGTGAGGTTTGCAGTCATCTCTGCCTGAGCTCTGTGGCAGGCAGAGTTCGGCCCAGCCATGGGGCTGGTCTTCCATTTCTATTTTAGTGTAATTAGGAGCTTTTCTTTCTTTGAATTAGAAACTGGCTGGCAGGAAAAATGGTATGGAAACATTCCACTGGGTCCTCTGGAGGAACAGGCAATCTAACCATTGATGAAGAGCACATGGGCTCATGTTAATATAGGGAAATGCTCCTCTCTGCAGCAGGAAAGTGAGGAGTATGCTTCATGCTGGTGGGCTGATCATTTGGCTCATTCCAATTAGCACTGAATCCAAATGGAATAATGTATTTTTCCTTAATTCTTTCAATTATCCAAATACTCTCTGGGAGAACACATTCTTTCTCTCCAACTGGAAGCAGAGGATTCAGCTCTGTTATGGGGCCTGGTGATTAGACCTGCTGGATTAGTGATGCCTGCAATTCAGTCAGAGGTGTAGCCTTCCTAATTGCCTTTAGAGAGGTTACACTCCCTCCCCTTTGCTTCCTTAATGATCTCATTTGACAATTCAATCTGGAAAATGCTTACAAGTCCGCCAGTAATTGCACCCAAGGTGGGGTTTTAGGGCTCCTTCAAACAGGTCAGATGTCATACTTTGGGACATTCAAGGTAGATTTGGGGGCCGTCTACCAAGCACTTTGGGTGAGTGGCTCTCACTCAAAACTACAGATGGGTAAATAATGATAGCATCCTTAATGGGCAACAACAGAAAAAGCAAGTTGCTTAAAGGTCATGTATCTGCATTCACCACAGCCTGATGCTTCTCACAAGGATCTTCAAAGGATGGGCACATTGGATCAGCAAGACTTCACTCAGCTTTGAGGGCCCTGCTATAGAGGGAGTGATGGATGTTCTAGCAGCAAGAATAGTATAGGTTTCATGCAGGCAACACTGAAGCCAGGACTTTTTTTTTTTTTTCCCCCCCACAATAATTTGCAAATGGTGAAAGGTCTGGATGTTAAGGCAAGAAAGGTAAGGGTGGGTGTAAGAAAAAGAGATAGGGGTTGGATTTTAACATAACCTTCGGGGTAAGGCTACTTAATGAGCATTTAATACTGGTAGATTAACCAAATCAAGACCCAGTTTTTTGTTTGTTTGTTTGTTTGTATGTTTGGTCCTTTTTATGAAGTTATCCAGAAGGAAGTACTGCAAACATTGTCCCCCAGGTAGGGAAATAAGACAACCTAGAATGATTTCTCCTTTCAACCTTAATTACATGTCTGCTTGATTAAAGACTTGTAACTGAATTCGATGGCTAGACCTTGACCTCAAGAATCACATACTGAAGATTTTTTTAGCTTTATTGAGGTATAGTTTACATACTGTAAATTTCCATCCATGGTAAGTGTAAAGCTCAATGATTTTTAGGAACCGTATGTAATGAAATCATCACCAGAATCCAGTTTTAGAATACAGTATTATCATCATCCCTATTTTCCTTGTGTCTACCAGGAGCTAATCCTTCTACCCTCCTCTTAGTCCCAGCCCAGATAACTACTAATCTGTATTTTCCTACAGATTTTCTTTTCTGGAAGTTTTATATATATAGTATCATAAAATATGTAGTCTTCTGGTTTCCTCCACATGGCATATAAGGTTTTGGAGATTCATCTATCTTATAGCATTTATCAGTAGCTGGTTCCTATTTCATGGCTGAATAGTGTTCTGTTGTATGGGTATACAGTATTTTGTTTATCTATGTACCAGTTTATACACACTGGGATTGTTTACAGACTGGGGATATTATAAATAACGCTGACATGAACGCTCATGTACTAATCATTGTGTGGACACGTTTCAGTTTCACTAGGAGTGAAATTGCTGGGTTGTATGTAAGATGTTTCACTTTTAAGTAACTGTCAAACGTCTTTAAGTGGCTGTACCTTTTACAATCTCATGAGCGGTGAATGAGGGTTCCAGTTTTCCTACATCCTTGTCAACAATTGTAATTGTCTGTCTTTACCGTAGCTACTCTAATGAGTTGTATAGTGGTATCACATTGTGGTTTTCATTTGCATTTCCTTAACAACTAAAGATATCGAGCATCTTTTCTTATGCCTATTAGCCATTCATGTATTTCTTTGGTGAAATCCCTCTCCAAGTATTTGGCCCATTTCTTAATTAGGATTTTTGGTCTACCTATTAATGAGTTGTGAGAATTCTTTATATATTTAGATACAAATTTCTTATCAGATGCGTAATTTTCAAATATTGTCTCCCAGTGTCTGGCTTGCATTTTCCTTTCTTAATGGTATTTTTGAAGTACAAACATGTTTAATTTCGATGGCATTCAAAACAACAATTTTAATCTTATATGTCATGCTTTTGGTACTGTAGTTAAGAAATTTTTGCTTGCCCAAAGTAATGAAAATTTTGCCCTATATTTCCATCTGAGTTTGATAGTTCTTGCTCTTATGTTTAGATCTATGAGTCAATTTATATGTATGGTATGAGGTAAGAGTGTAAGTTAATTTTTGTTTATTTATTTTACATGTGGATATCTAATGACTTTAGTATCACATTTATTGGTTATCTTTTTCCCCATTGAATCATACTTTTGTCAAAAATCAGTTAAGCATATATGTAAGAATTTATTCTAATCTTTGATTGGTCTACACTTGTATGCAGTGCTCACTGTCTTGATTACTGTAGATTTATAGTAAGTTTTAAAATCAAAGTCCTCCAACTTTTTTATTCATAATAATTTTGGCTATTCTTGGTAATTTTCATTTCAATATACATTTTAAAATCTATTTGTCAGCTTCTACAAAAGGTCTGTTGGGACTATGATATAGGTCATTTTGAATGTATAAATCAATTTGAGGAAAATTGTCATCTTAATAATATTGAATTTTTTAATACATGAATAAGGGTGGTTAATTTTGTTAAATCCTTTTTTGATGCAGTGATTGAGATGACTGTGTTCTTTGTCCTTTATACTATGCACTGTACACAATACACTGTACACTCTATTGTTTACTATATGAATTGAGTTGTGAATTTTAAACCAACCTTGCATTCTTAGGATAAATCTCACTTAGTCATGATGTATAATCCTTTTTTTAAATGTTTTGCCCAATTTAGTTTGCAAATAATATGTTAAGCATTCTTGTGTTTATACTCATGAAGGATATTGATCTGTATTTTACTTTATTCTTTTGGTCTGGCATTGTTAGCACAGTGATACTGGCCTCATATATTGAGAAATGTATTCTCCATCTCCATTATCTGACAGACTTGGTGAAGGATTAGCATTATTTCTTCTTTTTTCATAGAGCACCAGTGAAGCCATCTGTGCCCAGGGTTTTCTTGATAAAAGAATACATATTTACTAACTTAATTTCTTTACTTGTTACAGATATATTTGTATATTCTATTTCTTCGTGAATCTATTTTGGTAAATTGTGTTTGGTAAATCTGGTAAATGTTTAGCCATTGTGCATGCTCTCAATCCTCCCTCATAAATATGTATAGCTTTTTTCCCAAATCTGCTAAATATATATGACTCTATTGTGTGACACAGACCCAATGAAGCATAAAAGCCAGCCTACCCTCTTCCCTCTTAAAAGAGAGAGCACCTTTGACACATGCCTGAGGCTGTCTCCTTCAGTTTGCAAACTGATACTGCCAATAAAACTCTCTTTTCTACTATTTAGCCAGTCTGGTAGTCTTTTGGATGACAATTACACATATACTTAGATTTTCTTTTGCTTTTTGTCTCATCATATGGATTTTTACCATCTGGTGTTATTTCTCTTCAACTTAAATGACTCTTCAGTATTTCCTGTATGACATCTCAGCTAGAAAAGCACTCTTTCAAGCTTTGATTGTCTGGCAATGTCTTGTTTTCATTTTTGAAGGATAGTGTTCCTGGACAGTTGACAGTTTTTGTGTGATTGTTTTGCTTTCATTGCTCTGAGCATGTCATTTCACTGTTTTGACTTCTGTTGTTTCTGATAAGTCTGCCATTAATTTTATATTCTTTTTATCGGTGCATAAAGAGAAATTTTACTTGTGTTTGGCTGTGAACATTTTGGTTACTATGTGTCTATCTTACTTAGAATTTGCATTCCATTGTCTTGCAGATTACTACTTTTAATCAAATTTGGGTGGTTTTTTGTTGTTTTTGTTTGTTTGTTTGTTTTGAGATGGAGTCTCCCTCTGTCACCCAGGTTGGAGTGCAGTGGTGCGATCTTGGCTCACTGAAACTTCTGCCTCCCAGGTTCAAGCAGTTCTCCTGATTCAGCCTCCTGAGTAGCTGGGTCTACAGGTATGCGCCATCATACCTGGCTAATTGTTATATTTTTAGTAGAGACGAGGTTTCATCATGTTGGCCAGGCCGATCTCGAACTCCTGTCCTCAAGTGATCCACCCGCCTCGGCCTCCCAAAGTGCTGGTATTACAGGCGTGAGCCACCACACCCAGCCAAATTTCGGTAGTTTGTATCCATTACATTTTCATATTCTTTTTCTGGCCTTTCTTCTTCTTCCTTTATCTGAATCTTCTAAAATGTATGTATTGACACCCTTTAAGTTTCCGTTTTTTATCTGTTATTACTTTTTATTCTCTGTTCTTCAGATTAAATAATTTCTATTGATCTATCCTTAAATTTTCTGATCACGTCTTCCCGCATTTTAATTCTACTATTGAGTTCCTTTAATAAAATTTTATTTTAGTTATTATATTTTTCTACTCCAGAATTTTTATGTGGTTCTTTTCATAATTTCTATTGCTTCATTGAAATAATTCATCGTATTTCTCTTTATTTAAGCACAGTGTTGTTTAGTCCTTTGAACATATTTATGATGACTACTTTGAAGTCTTCCTGCTGAGTTCAATCTATAGGCCTACTCAAAGACAGTTTCTAATCACTGCTTGTTATTTAACTTTTGAATAAGGGTCATACTTTCTTCTTTCTTTGTATCATAATTCTTATTGAAAGCTGGAAAATTATAGATAATACATTGTACTAACTCTGAATTCTGATATGTCTTCCTTGTCCAGTGATACTTGGTTTTGCTGCTTTTGTTTTGTTTTTTGGTAACTTGCTTTGACTAAGTCTGTCTCATCTGTTTCCCCTTCATAGGTAACTGCTGTTGTTTCTACTCAAGTTTTGAAAATTTTTGTTTTTATTTTGTTCATCAATTTTTAAGGACCACACAGTTATGCATAACTTTGTAATTAAACAATGATGTTTGAGAGGTTGCAAGCAACCTCTCAATCTAACAAGTCTCTACCCTCTGCCAATGGATCTCTGTATGTGTTGGGGAGCACACTCAGACCCATCCATCTTTTAAGGTGGCTCCAGATTTTGTTTTTTGCATGTCCTCTTGCACACATATGCAGACTTGGAGTCAGGCAGTGATGTGTGGATAACTTAGATTATCTTCAGTCTACCTTAAATGTGTGCACAGCTTTCCAGTCAGCTGAGGACTGGTAGAAAGCTTACCAAGGCCCCTTCCAGCTGTCTTGCCTCCCAGATTTCCCTGTTCAGTTTCTGCTGGTCTGCTACTTTATTGCTTGACCACACTAGGTCCACACCTCAGGCTTGCCAAGAGACTGGTCATTCATTCATTCCTTCATGACAGAGATAACTATAAATACTGACAATGCTGCTTAGTGTGGGGTGTTTTTTTCCTGCTTGCTACAAATCAGGTCAACCCTCTTTTTCAGCGAAGCTTCTATTTTTCACAAATTGGACCCACTCTGTTAGAACTATTATGTCAATTGAGTAGGGGACAGAAAGTGGGAGCTACCCACAGCAAGAATGCCAGACTTCCCATTTTCCCACCAGAAAGTCAGTATTTTTTTTTTTGTTTTAAATAACTGCTCCTCAACTTTGTGTATGCATTTGGTTGATTTCCAAAGCCTGGAAATGGTTTTTATTTTTATTTTAGTTTTTGCTTTTTTCTAATTTTATAGCTGATTTTGAAGAAATTTGCTGAGCTAAAAACTGTGCCATATTAGAATCCCTGTTTCAATAAATTATTTTGGAAAGAAGGAATAAGTGAAAGAATTAATGAGAATGTAGCTATCATACTTTCCTCATTAAAAAATTAGACATGAAATTCTATGCTCATTTCTGTTATATGGTATCATATCCCTTCATCATCTTGATCCATATCTTTGGTTACTTATACCCCTTTATAATACATGGTCCTAAGAACTAAACATAATACTGCAAGTATGGTCTCAGTCATTCAAGCAGTTGTAACTTATCTCTGTAGAATGGGTTACCTGAAACTATATCATCCTTTTTCTAATAGGCAACAGTAAGAGTTGAGCATTTTAATAGATTTTATTTGGGCTCAGGCTGATGATCCATGGTAGAAAAATAGTGAGACAAAGCATTAGACTAAATTTCCATGGAAGAAATTTGAAATTAATATCATAAATATATTTATCTTCAAACTTTTTATGGTAGCAATATACATAGGGGAAAAGGAGATTATAATAATATCCATAATAGCTAATATTTCTCGAGTACTTTCCATGCTCCAGATACCATTTTAGGTGCTTTACAAATTACCACCCCTTTTATCTTTGTAACCCTACTGATGAGGAAACTGAAAGCAACTGTAGTAAAGCAACCTGCCTAAAATAACAGAGCTATTAAGTGGCCAAACTGGAGTTTGAGTAGGGATCCTCTGGATCCAAGGCTCGGTGTTGATTGAATATGCAGGGTTAGTCATTGTCTAGTGAGGAAAGCTTTCTCATTGAGAGCTAATCTGAGTATGCCTTGCTTATCCATCACCAGTTCTGAAGGAGATTGAGAAAAGATTGGTGCTGTAAACTTCTAAATGATTCCACCCTACAGCACATTTCAATGTTGCATGGTTTCAGTTTCTGCAGCTTTCTCTGCTTTGCCTCAGCAAATTGCAAGTCCCTGGGAAGAGTCCCTAAGAAGCAGTTCCTCTGGCTGCTGAAGCAGCCAGGCTGCTATGCACACTGGGATCACATTCAGAATAGTAAGTAGCCATTCCTTCTACTAGAAGACTTGCACACAAATCAGCATGGGGTTAGATAATTCAAATCAGAATTACTAGCAGTTATTGAGTCTGAGGGCATTTGCTAAGCAGAACAAAGAGCTATGAAAATAAGGTGATGGCTTTCTATTTTTTTTTTTTTTGACTGATCTTGTGCCAATCACGAGGAAAATATCAGAATAGCAAATCATGTGAGAATAAAATTGCCTAAATCCTGATGGACCTTATTATGGATAAAAGTGAAATTATACCTAGAATAGAGAGAGTAGCAGCTCTGGCCAATTTCCTTCACAGGCTCCAGAAGTGACAGGCATGGCACAGATTATGCCAGGCTTAGTATCTGTGCTCTGCAGGGGCGATTCCCATTAGCTTCTGTGCCCAGATCCTCATCCTAGGCAGCGTGTGCTGGGTAGCATTCAGGACAGCAAGGATCTCCTGCCTCGGCAACACTGTGCTTGTTTAGAAGCAGTGGGAGTGAGGCCTCTGTCGACATCATGCTTTAATTTTAATGAGAAGTCATAGAAGAAGCTGCTCTTCTTGGTCTTTTACAATTTTGAAAATAAGAAAAAAATTGTTAATCTTCCCATTGCTATGCTGTTCAGCCATTTTGGCCTAGGAACTTTAATGCTATTGCTTTGTAGTTTCCATAGCATAAAGGTAGTCACCTATGTGCCGGTGTGATGCTCAATCTCCCTCAACACAACCACATTCAATGGAAATGATAAGAGAACTCTGTTCAGCTGTTTCCCATGTGTAAAACACCTATTTAGTGGAGCTGAAAGGTACTGATAACTGGGTTCAAAAGGAACAGTCATTTTCAGGGCTTGATAAGTAGCAAGATGTCACCATTCTTGCTGCCTTAGGCTATGGACATTACTTATTCATTTCTTCATCCATTATTTCATTAAAAAGTGTCTGTACATGGCATGGATTAAATGTTGGAGAAATTACCAATATGCATTGCTTTATTTGACTTCCCAGTCTTATCTCTGTTCCCGCTCCCTTCCTGTTTTTCACACATTTCCTATAGCACTGATCACATGCCATTTTATAAACACATCTTTGCCCAAGAACCAAGTACCCAACAGTCCTCACACCATGGGTGCTCCACTGCACCCATATTGCCTCTCTTTGTTTTGTTTGCTCCTGTTTCAGATAATTCTTTCTGCATCAAAACCCATCTTCTCCCCACCCTCATTTCCTCTGGGCTCTGCCAAACATTCTTATTAACACAGAGAATCATTATTGATATGGTTACCTAAATTAACCTTGAACATTTCCTTTAACTATAAAATGGGAGGGATAAGAATACCTGGATTATATATTGTTGTATGACTTAAATGAGATAATAGAAATGCTGAAAAAAATACTTGTCACAAAGCAGGTATTTACTTATTATGCTGCATATCATGTAATCGTTTCAAAAGCTAAAACAAAAAGAAAATGAAAAGATAGTTTCCTTCCAGTCAACATTGATAGTAATAGTAATATTTATTTTACTTTGATACTGTGTGAAGCATAATATTTAATTATTGCCATGCCCATTTTATTGATAAAGAAACTGGAGTATAGGAAATCAATAATAATTTTCTGCCATCACTTCTATAATGCATTTGGAGAGGCTTTTTGGTCAATTATTGAAGGAACTAGATTTATAAGTTGCTTTAGACCATCTGATTAAGGGTGAGTGATGTCACCAAACACAGCAATGGAAGGATCACTTACTCTTATCCCTTCTAAGTGCTTTCCTGATAGCATCACCCTCATCTACTATTTTGGGAAAGACAGCAAGAAGTGGAAGAAAGGAGTGCTGCCTATAAAGCCCTGGGAGAAAATTGAGAGCTGAACCTATGGGTTCTCTGATTCCTGAGACTATAAATCTCTAGGATTTGGGGTGGGAGCTGATTCTATCTCACAGCTAAGTCTGCTAGAACTGGCTCACTCTGCCCACCCAACCCTGTAGGAGAGGGGTTTTAAACAATTTTGATGGGGGCAAACAGTGAGGACAGAAAGGTCCACCACCTGGTCAAGGACACAGCATCATTGCTCTTCCCTGGGCATGGAAAACAGGAGATCTGTTTGAAGTGATAAGATATATATCAAACCCATTTAGTGGGTACAACTTTCTGTATCCCCAGAATTTCCTGAAAACATCTTTATTATAAGAGCAAGTTTTTCCAACAAAATCTGCAAAGATTAGTTCTATCTGACTCAGGAAACCCTGAAATTCTTCCATCCTCAGAGTCTCTAGAGTGGTAACTAGCTTGAAAAATCAAGAATCTGGGCCTGGACAGGGGCAGTAGCAGGAAAGAAAGGGAGGGTATTAACTTGAACCTGGATGGGGATGACATGGGGATGATGAGCAGTGGGGTCCCTGAGAAGTGTGCACACATGAAGGATGTAGGAGACATACTCCGTGAGCTGCTGGAATGGCAAACAGAAATTTGAATTTCAGATGGAAAGAGGGAGGTAATGGGAAGTTCAGACTCATTTTGGTGAATGGTTTGCCTGCAGCAGTGGCAAGTTTTTATTTTTATTTTTTATTGTTTAATTGTAAAAACACAACTGCATCTGTTTTGCTCACCTCTGTCATGGTACTTACTGCAGGGGAACTACTACATAAACATTGTTGGATGGATGAATGGATGGTCCATGTATTCATCCGCATTCACACTGCTATAAATATACTACCTGAGACTGAGTAATTTATAAAGGAAAGAGGTTTAATTGGCTCACAGTTCTGCATGGCTGGAGAGGCCTCAGGAAACTTACAATCATGGTGGAAGGGGAAGCAGGCACCTTCTTCACAAGGGGCAGGAGAGAAAGAAGTGCAAGCAGAGAAAATGCCAGACACTTATAAAACCATCAGGTCTTGTGAGAACTCATTTACTATTGTGAGAACAGCATGGGGGAAACTGCCCCATGATCCAAACACCTCCCTCTCTCCACTCACTGAGAGTAATGTCCCTCCTTCCACACACGTGGATTACAATTGGAGATTATATTTGGGTGGGGACACAGAGCCAAACTATATCAGTCCATTTCCTGAGAGTCTCCTAAATCACTTTAAGACATCCCCCCGCCATCTGAAAACTCTATTCCGATCCACCTGCAAGCCCCCAGGCACTATATAGATTATGTGAGTTAACACTAAAGCTACTCTCCCAATGCCCCTTTTTGCAAGATACATTATCTTCATTTAAAAATACCCTTCCTACATTCCTTGAGGGGTTCTAAATGCCCCAGGGCTTGTTTCATTGAGCAGGCCTATGGCTGGTTACCCCAGGTCAACATCTAATGGAGTGCTCAACATGCCATCCTGTGAAACTCTTTCCTGGAAGGAGGGAAGAGGAATGAGGCAGGCTGCTGTGGAGTAGATCCCTTATCTCCTACCTAGAAGGCATCTTGCCTATTGCAAAGGTTTGAAGCAGTGGCTCTCAGTCCTGGTTGCATATTAGAATCACCTGGGGAACTTTTAAAGCGCACAGACTTTACCCTGGACCATTTAAATCAGAATCTCTGGTCATGAGACTCAGGCATCCTTGTTTTTAAAGCTTCCCAGGTAAATCATTTGTGGTCAGAGTTGAAAGCCAATGAGTTTTTGTTCTTCAACTCTGCTGCAATTAGAATCACATGGGAAAGTTCCAAAACTCTCAGAGCCCAGGCCACACCCCATACCAATTAAATCAGAATATCTGGGGTGAGGCCAAGGCATCAGAATTCTGATAACTCCCTAGATGACCAGTCAAGTTTTAGAATAAGTAGTTTAGGAGAAAACGAAGATATATTTCTCCTTGGTATGCCAAATCACTGTTTTTTGATAGTTGAATGCCAATTAAAAGCACCAATTTAGACCTTTGACCAAAACAATCAAAACAGTATTACATGTCTAATGCTCATACAAGATCCACAAATAAGCTTTAGCAATTAAGCAAGCAGTAGAGAGCTAATTACTTTATTTTTTATATCTCAATTTCTAGTCATCAGAAATAAAAGAAATAAAATTGGCTATTATTGCTTTAGTGCTAGATCCTCACAGCAATCTTAGGAATTAGATAATATTATTCCAATTCTACAGATGAAGAAATTGATATTTAAAGAAATTAAAGAACTTACCCAATGTTGCCCAGGGCAGAAGAGCTAGAATCAGGATCTGCACTGTGGAATAATGGCACCAAAGCCTGGGCTCTACTTACTACACTTGGCTGCCTTTATTTTTCAGAGTTGTATTGAAATACAATTTACATACCATAACAGTCACCTTTTAAAGCATGAAATGATTTCAAAAAAATTTACAGAGTTTTGCAGCCATCACTACATCTAGTTTTAAAACATTTCCATCACTCTTAAAATATCCCTTGTGCCCATTTATTTGACTGGCTTTTAAAGAACATTGGACCAAAAGTCTGAAAACCTGGGTTTTGCTCCCAACCCTGTCATTTACACAGTACTGTGACCTTGAAGAATTCCTTAACCTTTCTGGGTCTCCGTGTTTTTTTAATTAGTCACTTAGAGATAATCATTTCTGCCAGAAGATAAAGGTCAAAGAAAATATTGCATAGGGAAATGCTCGATACCCAAGAGCCTTGAAAGTGGAAAGGACAGCAATTTTTTTTTTTTTTAAATATGCAGAAAGTCATTTTGCACCTTCCAAGTACCTTGGGTCTGAAATGGAACTGAGAGAGTTGCAATAACACAAATCCAGCTGTTTCTCCCTCCTCTGCATTTTCCCCGTCTACCAACTCTTGTCACCCCATTCATGGTGACTCACACTCCTTTGGGAGATCAAAACGTGCACTAGCCATCTTAGTTGATGGGGGTGTACATCCCTTTGTATCACTGGAGTGGTAGTGGACACACACAGGCCAGCATAGCTCAGAGCTCTGCTTGGGTTCTTAGGGGCTTAGCTGTCCCTGGCAGAAGCCTGATGTGCCCATATGCTCCTGTAATGACTAGCTGTCAGGGAGATGCATGGTGTCCTTCCAGCAGAAGAACACAAACAGATGAGGTGGACTGTGGTATTTTTCTGGCTCCTTAATTAGCACTCTGATGGGTGACAAGAGGCCCAACTGGATGTGTTCCATCAGGGCTGCAGGGGAGTCAAGCCAAAGGATTATGATGTTCATCTAGGTCCCAAATAAACAGTCAATTTGGAGCTCAGTGTTACATGCACACAACCTGATTTTATTTCCATTTTTTGCATCCTCTGCCTGAGTCAGTTTTCTAACTTTTGGTAGTGGAGACTAGAAACATCCTAAGGGTGTATCTTCTTCAGCCTTATAATTTATTCTAGCAAAGTCCATTGATAAATGCTCACTGAAATATAAATAGAACTTGAATCTTCATGCAATTGCTTACCTGTTCCTCTTTCTCCATCTTGCAGTATCAGGGTCTTGTCTCCTGTATAGAAATTCTCAGACTTTCCACCTAGCATCTCAAAGATCATCACTGATTTTTGATGATTCTCATGAAAAATATTACATAGTTGCAATTTGTTCCCCTTAACTGCCCTTGATCTCCATCACTGCTTTTTGATGACTTCAGTGGTATCTTATATAGTTGTGATTTGCTACACCCCCAACTGGGTCCTAGTTTAATGGCCCATCTGGCGTGCAGAGATGAGAAACTTGTCTTCTACTCAAAGGTTAAGGGCACACAGAGACAGGGAAATATGGGGTGGAAGGACCTGTGATCTTATTGTGATGCTCTTGTTACTGATCATTTTTACCAGTTTTCCCAATAAAGGGTCAAGGTCTAAGTCTTAAATTCAGTAACATAAATTATATATATTCAGTGGAAGATTCCACCCTAATATTTAAAGTTTGTTTCCACAATGTTATCGGGCAGTTATTATGTGTGAAACACAGGGGGAGGGGGCAGACACTGAGGAATACAAAAATCTGATAAATAAAAAACTCAAATAGCTTAGTATGAAGCCAAGGAGAGCCAGAGCACCATATGTTTATGAATATAATGGCATTTCTAAGAGTTCCCCTTGAGTTCCAGAACTTGAATGACATGTGTGGGTCTTCTTTCTCAAAGATTTGGGGTTAAGCAATCCAGCTATTACTCACTGTCCCACTAGATCTCCTGCTGAACCACTGACACATGGCATCCACGTGGGAGAAGTGGTGCTTCCTCCTCCTATCAGGCAGATTTCAGTATCCCCAGCCACAGTGAGAAGCAGGAATAGACAGCTGCACAGGGAAAGGCAATGGTGATATAAATACATGTTTAATTGCACATCAATTACAATTAGTTACTGCATTTATTTAAATGCAGTGTAATTAGAGCAAAAACCTTGATTTAATCATAACCTTATCAAACACAGATCCCATCATCTTCCTGTGCTCACAAAGTCTGTGTTTCCCTCTGCTCAATTTCAAGGGGAGGGGAGATAGCAGAATCCATTTAGGGTAGAGGCCTTTGCCAAGGATTCTCTCCTCATGTGGGACCCCTGCTCAGATCTGCAGAGGGGTTCATCATGTAGTCTTCCCTAGCAGCTCATGATGAGAGGGTCTGATTAGCTAGAATGACTTATTGAAAATATAACTCATCCCTAATGGCAGGCTTTATAGCCCCGGAGCTCAAGATTAGTAAGGACATTACATAGGTTCAGCCTCCAGAGATAAATTACTCCTTGGAATGTACCCTCTCACAGCCCCTATATCTGATTTCTCATCAGTGCTGATGGGCCCTGACTTGACATTTCTGCAAAGGGGTGGACAGCAGGCAGGCCGACTGTCTTTGACAGTTAGCTCCAGGCTATGTCTTTGTCCTCCTCCCTTTCTCTTTCATTATCTCCTGGCTTCTCTGTCCCTGCCTCCCCAGAGGCTGAGATACTATCTGTGAGATTTTTGAAGGAGAATATCCTCTTTGTCTGAGTGTGCTTAGAAGCAGGGCTCTATTGTACCCATAATAGCACAAATATCCCCAATTGCTGGGAAGTCTTTTCTTCAATGACCTTCTCCATGGTTACTGGGAGATAAAATTGAAACAAACCTTATCTCCATTTTATGGATTGGAAAGTAGAGGTCTAGATCTAAGACTATGCTAGCAAAGACAGACTGACAGAAACAGGCAAATGTCTTTGTGAAGCAGTTATATTGCTTGTGGTTAGTTGGTTCCTTCACACAGTTATTCCCTACACTTTCTGCCAAATGGAAACGGATACACTTCTGGAACTTTGTTATTAATAAATAATGTCATTGAGCACCCACTCTGTGCCAGGCACTGTGTATGTATTGTCCTTCACAGCAAAGCACAGTGTAGTCACCATTATTATTTCCATTCCACAGATGAGAAAACTGATGTGCAAAAAAATTAGTTACCTAGCCTGAGTAATGCAATGACCAGTTGTCTATGGAACATAAGCTTAGAGCCAGAACTGCAATACATGCTTAGATATTTTTTTTCTTCTTATTCTTGCAACAATCCTATGGACTAGGCATCACTGTACTATGCTGACCTTGCAAATGCGGCAAATGAGTTCCAAGTGGTGAAGCTAATGGCAGACATTTTCATGACTAGAGAGTGGTGAAGCCTAGTTTTGTCCCAAAGTCCCATGTGCTCTCCTCTGTGCCCACCTGGTCTTCCTCCAGTGGTCCTCCATCCCAGCTGGTGGCACCACCAGCCACCTAGCTGAACAATCCAGAAACCCAGACCCCAGACTGAAAACCTCTGTCACCTGCCACATTGTTCCTATCACCAATTTCTGTATATTTTATGTGCTCAATCCCTCTCCAGTTTATCCATCCCCTGGCCAGCATGCTGTCCAGGTCACCATTATCTCCTAGTTGGATTCAGCTATTACTGTCCAACCAGGCACCCTGTTTCTACTATCTATTCCCTATGTGTCAACCAGAGTGAACTTAAAAACTGCAAATGTGGTCATGTCACTCATTGGCTACACCCATCCATCAGTTTCCCATCCTTCCAGTAAAGGCCACGATCTTTCTCATGGCCTGCATCACTTTTCGATACAGGATTCTCACCCATCCCGTATCTCGAGCCCACATCCATGCCTCCTTGCTCCAGCCATGTGGCCTTCTTTCATCTGTTTTCACATGGTCTCTCTCTAAACAGAGGCTTTTCCCATATGCCTCCCTCAGCATAGAATGTTCTTCACTTCGCTCCACCTGCCTCTACCTGGTTAACTATTCCTTGTCTTTGAATCTCAGCTCAAGAGTGATCTCTTTAGGGAGACCTTCCCTCACCCTTCTGAATGATCAGAACCTCATGCCATCACAGATAGTAGTCATCCACTGTTTATATACTCATGTGACTCTTTCATTCAGACCTGGCTCCATACTAGGCTCTAAGATGCAGGAGGGCAGGGATGGTGTCCGTCTCATTTACCAGGACATCCCTGGTCCCCAGGATGGCAGCCTGAATCCAGAAGGTCTCAACAAATATTGACTGGCATAATCAGTTAATCCACCCCAGACAGCCTGGAATCCATTCTTTCATTTATTTCTTTTTTGTGTCTTCTACATTCCACAAGCTCTTTCCCACATCCCACAACTGAGTCTTTTCTTTCACGAATGTTTTCTTGAACTTAAAACACTGAGTCTTGGGCTCTTGCTTTTATGAGCCCTTACCAGAATTTTTCTTTCTTTCCAGAATATTCTTTCTAGTTCCTCTTCTTCACTCTGCCCACGTAACGCCTTATATCCACTATACACAGGCTAAGCTCCCCTGATACCACTTTTACAAATATTATGTAAGGCCATGCTGGGGATACAATATCTGTGCTACAGATTCAACATAAACCTCCCAGAGGGAGACATGCTGTTCAGTGCTATAAGAGGGTATCACAAGGAAAAAAGGCAAAAGCTTGGAATGAAAATAAAGAAATGCTCAGAAGAAGCAGCTAGAGTGAAGAAAAGTATCAGAAAATTGATTTAATAGAGACTCTTAAAACTCAATGCCATTGGGCCTTGGAGAACATCACTGGGAGTTTACCAGCCCAAAGCTTTATTACTTTAAGACTATGCTGGGCACAGGACTAAATCCTGGGGCCAGAGAAAAACAGGAGACAGTTTCTGTCTTCAAGCAGTTCTCAGTTCACACCTTGCAGGTGGTGTGTGTGTGTGTATGTGTGTCGGGAGCAGGAGACTGGCAACTACAACATGGTAATAATCATCCATTCATTCACCAAACATTCATGGACAACTTATTATGTCCAGGACACTGTTGTAAGCACTGAGACATAATAGTAAACAAAGAAACTAACCCCCTTGCTCTCTAAGAGCTTATATGCTCAGGAGGGAGTTGGGGTGACAGGGACAGGTTCAAGAACAAACATAAGTAAAATCTACAGAATGTTGGAAAGTGCTAAGTGTCATGAAGAATCAGGAAACTTGGGTGGGGTAGGGGGATGGAGTGTGTACTTGTATGTGAATTAAGGTGGTCAAGATAGGTCTAAAAGACTACTGAATGTGGACTCCAGACCACTGGGTCTTTCTTATCAGGCCTGCTTCTCAGTTGTATTATCTTTAATCCTTGAAAAAACTCTAAAAGTTAAATATTATTACCTCCACCTTATAGAGAAGAATTAGAACCTCGAAAAAAGCTACTTACATTTCCCAAGCTCATACACCTTTCAAATGGTAGGACAAATGCTCAAGACTAGGCTCAACTGCTGCCCAAACTCAGCACTTGCCTGTTTTGCTGTGCTGCTGTTATATTAGTGGAAGCATGCTCTAAGGCATATGGAATAGGAAAGCGTTAACCCTAATTATTGCATTGGAGAATGTTTCTCAGAGGAACTAATATATGAGTCTAGCTGTGATAAATCCATGGATAGATGTTTCCAGTACAACTGATCACCCTGGATGCCAGAGCAGCTCTAGCCTCACCCTGGGCAAGGTGCTTCCCACAGGCAGTGATGACCTAGACGTTCACATCTGTGCAAAGGTTATTCATGGGCACTACTTGAGCATTAGTGTGCCAGGCACTAGGGTGCAAACATGAACAGGGCAGGGCCACTGAGCTAAGGTTAAATCTCCTCTTTTAATAAAAGAATGTTGTCATCATACAGAAGTAGTGTGAAGTTGAGAGTGGCCTTTAACCCTCTTCCCCTTAAATCTATCTCCCATGAAGAGTACTGTCCCATAAATCCATGCTACTTGGGATGCTGTCCTTTGGGGTCAAAGGTTGCTACTATTAAAGCTTTTAGTTTTGGTAAGGCACTCTGCTGTCTGGACAAATGTCATTCTGTAAGCGTGCAGAGAACACAGGGCTTGTCATGAGAGGCTTGGCCAGCTGCAGCAGGTCCTGACGAGTCGCCTTAGAAATCATGAAGGAGAGAGTATGCAAGAAGTGTTCGTGTGTGGTGGGGAGCACTCAGAGGCATGAGTGCACATATGGGGAAGGAGAATACTCACACCTCAACACCTTGGTGTTCTAGGGACAAGGCACAGCTTTGAAGTCAGACATGCTTGCTTCCTAATTCCATCTCCAGTGCTTATCAGCTGTGTGACCTTGGACAACTTAAAGATACTGTCGGAGTTTGTTATCCAAAGTGAGATGATAAGACTTCCTTCCCACGGACGATTGTTAGCCAGAGGATTAAATCTGAAGTCAAAACTAATTGAACATGTTCAGGCATCTGATCCCAAGTTTTGCCTAGGTCTAGTCTGATTCAGTAATGTCTTTTGCTATACCTTAATGATTGATTTGGGGGCTGAATATCTCAAAGCCTTACAAACCTATGTTAGGCATTCACCAACTGTAAAAACTATGAACTTAGGGCAAATTACCAAGCTTCTCTGAGCCTCAGTTTTGTATCTGTCAAGGGAGGGCAATTAAGCCTCCCCTGTACCATATTTTAGGATTATAGGAGATGATGCATGCATGACTCTGAGTTCAGTGCCCAGCACATATTGACTTCTGAATAGACTAGCCGTAGCCATTATCATTATTATTGACTATAACAACTACATCAAGAGAGCCAGCCCCCCTTCATTCCTTTTGTGTCACAAATTTGCTTTTTCTCTTTTTCTCCTGGAAATATATATATTTCCTATATATTATATACAATTTCATATATATTTATATTTATATACAATTTCTTCCTCTTTCCTATCTGCTGAGAAGTGAGAAAGAGTTAACTGCAGTCATAAAGCACAGAGGCTGTTCATTAGAGCCTGATTTATAAATGTTTTATGCTGTCATCCAGGCATGTTGGTACTACATGACTACAAATTATGCTTTGGTGCCTGGTCCCACAGCAGGGGCTGCTGTTCAACAACCAAGCCCAAGGAGCTTGATTTCTGGTAGTTCCTGCCATCAGTGATCCTTCCTTTCCTCTGTGAGGAAGTGTGTGTGTCTGTGTGTGTGTGTGTGTATGTGTGTGTGTGTGTGCGCATGCATGCTTATGAAGATACACATGTGTCTGAATGAGCACATGTTGCTGTGTTTCTGAAAATGTTAACAGAGCCACCACCTACCACAGGGAAATCTATATTCTGCTTGCACCTATTGTGGGCAGGAAGCAATAAGGAGGTGAAAGAAGTTGAGGGAGAGGCTCCTTGTTTACCTACCCCTTGGCTTCTGGCTGCTCTTGTGCCTCCCCAGTCCAGACAGGGGGCAGCAAGGATGTGGGAAGCTGTGTCAGTCTTGCACCTGCCCTAGATCAATGCAGTTCCAAGTGATGGACCTTCTTAAGGAGGTCGCAGGGGTCTGTTTATTTCATTGGGTGGATGAAAGGGCACAAATGAAGTTATTTCACCTTTTTCCAAGCTCCCAGGCACTCCTGAAGGTCACTGCTCCCAAATTTTTTCTAGGGAATTCTGATCCCCATTGAAAGTATCTATTCTGTCTTCAGTTTCACTCAAAGGTGTCTATGATGTACCAACCATATGCAATAACATACTGTCTGGGTGCTGTGGGGAAAACAAAAGTGAACTAGATATGATACCTGCCCTCAGGGAGCTTGAAATCCAGCAGCTACAAATGATGATGTTAACCTGTATTGAGCTCATTCTTCAATGTGCTATGTTCTAAGGACTGTCTGAAGAACAGTTTCTCATTTAATTCTTACAATCTTTTGAGTTAGGTTATGTTATTATCCCTATTCTATTAATATGTTCAATGAAGTTCAAAAAGGTTTAGTAACTATTACAACAATATCAACATTCAGAGCCTGGTTTTAAATGTTATTATGAGTGTGACCTTGGTAATTTAAAGTTCTCTGTTACTCAGTTTTCCCATTTTTACAATTGCATAATGATGTTATCTACTTCCTAGAGCTATTGTAAGGATAAAACAATATATGAAGTATTTAATATCATGTGCTGGCATATAGTGAGCACACCAAAAATGTTAGCTATTTTTTAAATCATTGCTTCATCAATGTCCTCAGTATGCCACCCATACTCCTAAGAGACTGATGTGTTTGAAATGTCCAACCCTAAATTATTTATTTGTGTTCATGGGTTAATTGTCAGGTTTATCCACAAAGTCAAACCAACAATATGTCATCAGGTATCACAAAAAATAAACATAATTCTGAAGATAGCAATAGCTCATAGACATCAGGTCAAATCTGCAAAGATGAACATTGTCCTAGGTGCTGAGAATATTCAATTAAGAGTCTACATGGCACTTCAGATTTAGAAAAACTAGGGTTGGAATCTTGCTTCCTGTTTCTTCTACTTGTATATTCTTTTCCAAGCTACCAACCCCTATAGCATTGCTTTCTCATTTTATGAAATTGGAATAACAACAGTACCTACTTCTTAGAATCATTTGGGGGTTAAATGACATGAAAAACACAAACCATAGTCTCTATGTAGAGTAACTGCTTAAGGAATGTTATTTATAGGTCACTGGGAAAGTGTATTGCACAGAGAACCAGCATTTATTGGCAGAACACATAAATTATAACTTACTTAAAAAACTACAACACAACAAAACTACAAGATTAGTATTACTAATAAGTCCTACAGATAAGGCAGCTCAGATTGTTTATTATATTAACCCAAGGGTGCACACCTATAAGATTGGATATTTAATCTGAATTTGTATATCCTTAATTCAAAGTGAATGTTCTTTTCAGCCAGGCATGGTGGCTCATGCCTGTAATCCCAGCACTTTGAGAGGCTGAGCGGGGTGGATCGCCTGAGGTCAGGAGTTCAAGACCAGCCTGGCCAACATGGTGAAAACCCATCTCTACTAATAACACAAAAAATTAGCTGGGCGTGGTGACATATGCCTGTAGTCCCAGCTACTTGGGGGGCTGAGGCAGGAGACTCGCTTGAACCTGGGAGGCAAAGGTTGCAGTAAGCTGAGATCATGCCATTGCACTCCAGCCTGGTTGACAGAGCGAGACTCCATTTCACAAAAACAAAAACAAAAACAAAAATACAAAAACAAAGTTAATGTTCTTTTTATCATTTTGGCCACAAGCATTTAGGTAACAGTTATTGGTTGTGCTAAGGGTATACATACACGAGGACATCTATGAAATTATCGGAAGAGGAAAGTAAGAAGGCGGATGTGGAAAATGCACTATGTAAGGAAAAGAGTCCTACATTAATTGGACCAAAAATGGTAGCTAGAAACACAGGTAGTTGCTGATGAATGTGGGCAAAAACTATGAAAGGATGGACAAATGATTTGCCAATAGGCTTGCTGAGGGTAGAATTAGCAGTCCAGGGGAAGCACGGGCTACCATGCTGCAGGAGGTAAATTATTCTACTCACTAGTTAGAGGTTAGAAAACAATTAGAAAGATAGATTCCATGCATATAAATAGAAAGAGCATGTGGATATATGGGTGCTGCATGGTGATAAATAATGCCATAAGATAAACACTGGAGCTGGAAAGGCATATAGAGACTCTGGATAAATGATTCCTATAAATAAGAATTGCTCATAGATATTTCCAATGCTTCTCTATTTTTGAACATTTGACATTCACCCCTAAGGAATTGCATATTTCCTCATCAAAGAGAAAAGCAACCGTGAAGCCAATGACTGGATGTCTGATTAGAGCTTTCAACATTCACACCGTGTTAGCAGCTGCAACTGTGACTCAGGCTCTAGCTTCAAGCCCTTGAGGCCTAATGGATGTCTCCTCTACAGCATGGCCAGGAAGCCACAGTAATCGCTGGTAAGAAAGCTCACCACCAGTGCCTGGTACTGGGCTCAGTTTTCTTTGGGAAAAAAAAAGCCCTCATTTTTCCTTGCTTTGGGAAGTAAGGGAAGTCACCATCTCCTACTTGAGGCAAAGGATTTGATCTGTGTAGGTATTGGGAAGTGTTCCTATTGTTTATTAGATGGGAATTTCCCTGTGAGTAGCAAGCATTTCATATTTTAAATGTTGGAACATTCTGTATGGATCATCGGCATAACAAAGTAATAATAGCAGGAATGTGATCGTATGTATGCAACAGCTTCTAAAGGAAAACACATGGGTTCTGAAGTCAGATGGACCAGAAACTGTGTGATATGAAAGAAGTTACACAACTGATTTTCCTTAGTCTTAAAATGGGGATTGTAAGAACCATTTCATAGGTTTGTTATGTGTGAAGTAGATGTTACAGTATACACAAACTACTTAGCCTAGCACCTAGGAGATGGTAGAATTTCAACAAAAGGTAATTGATACAATTATTAACAATGACCAGAAGAGCAAGGTCCCAACTGCTTGTCCCCAGTGAAGGCATACTTGTGTGCACAGCACTTTTTACTACTTAGGTGGCACAGCTTTGCATAAAAAAGAAGCCAAAGCACCCGCGAAATAGCTGCCAGAGGCTCTTTCTCTTGAGTTGAATGTAAGAAAGAAGGCATACTTTCTCCCCAGGTCAGCCTGACCTGCTTGAAAACATAATCCAAGCCCAGAGGGACACCAGAGCCTATGGCTGTGAGTTGTAGAAATAAATATTAAACAGCACTACTCTGATTTCTAGTTATTTTTCCACTAACTTGCATTGACTCGTGGGAAAATACCTTGAAGCCTTGAGTTTTCCCATCTGCCAAAAAATGTATTGAAAGTTTGCTTTACTCAGACACGATTGTAAGCACTTTTTGCATTAGTTCATATCATACTATTAGTAATCTTAGGAGTTAAGAGAATTTTAATGCCTTCATGTCATAGAAAAGAAAATGGATGTGCAGAGTTGTAGCAACTTGGCTATGGTCATTGGTATTAGAGCTGAGAGTAAATCCTGGGTCGTTTTACTCCAGAGCTTGCCTTCATACTCCTCCACTAAGCTACCTCCACCACAATCAAGATGTTGATATCACTGAAGCTTTAAGTTCCATTTTAACTACAGATGTCATGATTCTTTCATGAATGTTTTATAGCACGAAGGCATCAGGAAATTAAGTCACTGGCATACACTTAGTGGAGCATTCAACAAACACATGCTCAAAGAGCCTAGCAAGAGCTAGGCATCAGGAGTTACAATGCACAATCAACGGTGCAGCAAGTCGCCCTGGATCTCATGCCACTGTGCTATGGATGTCTATGAAAGCATTCTGCAATCAGCCATATCGGTTGCAATATAATGTAGCAAAAACAACTATAAACTCTCTCCATATTTTGATTTTTCAGAGCACTTATCACAACCAAAAATTATTACATTTGTTTTCTTGTTTATTGGCTTCTTCCCCTTTACTATCCCGATGGGAGTATTTGTTCTCCCTGGAGCAGCGATCTTGTTTACGTGTTCAGTGTAGAATCCCTGGCACCCCTAAGAGTGCTGATCCATTGTGGGAGTTACATAAATAGCTGTTGAGTGAACAGTGAATGAACACAACAACAATACACCCTAGTATAACACTTTGCATCATTTCCCTAAAGTTTGGGAAATGCTTGCAGATAGAATATTTCATTTGATATTTATCAGTAGCCCCGTGGGAGAGATAACTTGCACTCCTTGTTTTACAGAAGAGGAATCAGAAAAATCAAAGAGGTTATTTGAATTATCCAGAGTTACACATGTGAAAACTGCAACCATTTTGACTCAAAGCCCCATGTTTTGTATTCTGCAAGTTTGCAAATGAAAATGTGACAACATTTTGGAGGTACCCTTTCATGAAACTGAGCACTTCAGAAACACAGGCCCTTGGCATAATTGGACCAGAGGAGTGAATATAGGCAGAAAGAATCAACTTCTATCTTCTCAGTTCTATGATAGTCCTAAAGAAAATAAAAATAGTTTAAGTGGATGACAAGTTTAGATAAACCATGTTTAGTTTTCTTAACTCAGTATAACTGAGAGAGAAATCCCATGTCTGCAGAGCTAATCATTCCATTTTCTTCCCAAAGCACAACCTTAGCTTCATCCACTAACACCTGATGTCACAGCATGTTATAACTCAACAGAGTGCTATACACTGTGTCAACCTACACCTTCATTTTTTCCCAGTTCCTCATCTGAAGTAAATGGAGTCTATGTTTAGCCTGTCTGCGTTCAGATCCTAGCTCTACACTTCCTTTCTCTGCAGCTTTGGGATGAGTTGCTTCAACTCCCTGTGCTTCAATCCTTCACAGGTTTATGAGAAGATTAAATGAGTTAATGCATATGAAGTGTCTAGTTCTACGTCTGGTGTATAACCAAGCGCTTGGTATGTTTTAGCTGTTATCATTATCATTTTCATTATTATTCTAACATCCAGATGACCTTGCCTCAGCCATCTTTCCCTCCCCCAGGGTTGCACTGTAAGAAACATCTCTGTCATCTACTCTGTCATTCTTTTAAACTCCCTTCTAAATTCTCAAACCACAATTTCCTGTCACCATAACTCTGAATATAAAAATAAGATCATTTTTCTTCTCATAACAGGATTATGACTCAAAATAAACATTCCATTGAAGGAATTAGAAAAGTCATCTTGGCAAATGAAGGACAATGGATTTTTTAATAGTGACCATTATCATTGCCTATATACCACTTCCTCGTGTACCATTCCTGAATTGTTGGTTGGACTTCAGTTCCATTGATGGCCTGAGCTATATTTACTTCATGTCACTATGGCATTCATCACACACTCAAAGGAAGTATGCAATTGTGATCTTGTTTCTGTAGACAAAACCAGGTTGGGGGAATGGTGGCTAATACAACAGTCATCTACTTCTTGCATAAGTCTTTCAGAAAACAATTATTGAGCACCTACTCTTTTCCAAAAGAGGCATTCTTCTAGATGCTGGCAAATCAACAATAAATAGAATACTACCTTTGGTCAGGTGTGGTGGCTCAAGCCTGTAATCCCAGCATTTTGGGAGACTGAGGAGGGCGGATCACTTGAGGTCAGAAGTTCAAGACCAGCCTGGCCAACATGGTAAAACCCCGTCTCTACTAAAAACACAAAAATTAGCCAGGTATGGTGTTACATGCCTGTAGTCTCAGCTGCTCGGGAGGCTGAGGCAGGAGAATTGCTTGAACGTGGGAGGCAGAGGTTGCAGGAGGACAGAACATGACTCCATCTCAAAAAACAAAAAACAAAAAGAAACAAAATAAACAAATAAATAAAAGAATAAAAAAGAATACTATTTCTTATCTCAAGGAACTCATTGTAGAAAAGGAGTTATTTTAAATAACAGATAAGAGACCATTTTACAGGCAAGCATTTTTTAAATAGAACTATGCTTGGTCCACTATTTGCCCATCTGACAGAGACTAGAAGTCAGAAAAGCTTCCCAGAGAAGAGAGTATAAGTAGAGCATTTGGAAGAATGGATTAAAGTTAGGCAAGGTGCAGAACAGAGCTCCCATTTGATTAACTAATATCTGCATGAGTTGAGATGGTAAGACACTCTTGGGAGACATCTATCATATCAGTGTGGCTGTGATGTAGAGTTTGGGAGTGGAGTGAGTAATGAGGAAGAGAGGGGTCATGTCATAAACACACTTACATCTCATGCTGTCAGGACTTAAGCTTTATCCTTTTCTTGGGGGTGGGGGAATTGTGTTTCACAATCATAAACGGTAGGTACAATTAGAGAACTCATTGAAGGTTTACTCAGCCTTCATCTTTTTTCTTTACCCACATTGGTCACAGCATAACACTTCCCTCAAAACCACACTTGATGTGCTGGTACTTCTTGCCAAGAGTTGGAATTATGCTAACTTTACATTTTACAAATCAACTCAACTACTAGGTAGGAGAGAATAACTTTCTGTGTTTTGTTGTATATGTTTCTACTTACTGCTTGCCCCAAGGATGAGGGATTCTGTACGTGGCAGGCGTGAAAACAACAGTTTTTTAAAAAAATTAAGTGTTAAATTACACTGGACATGTTTATTTTGTTTTCAGTAATAGGCTTTGATGTTTTGGTGAAGACTCATTGTGTTGTACTTGAAATACAAACATGTCATGTGAGTGGAGCTGTGAAGGTGGAGAACAATAAAATGGCAAAATGCACCCGGACTAGGTGGGGCTTATAGTGCTAGGTATTTTAGGCTCAATTTTATTGTTCATGGCACTGTGCAAAAAATAAATAGACATTTAAAAGAAGTAGGATATACGTTGGTATAAAAGCAGAGGGAAATCAATTAGCAGCTGTAACTTAAAGCAGAGGAAGTGGATAGGATTGACTTTAAATCTGAGGTACTAATTTGTCTCTTTAAATGCAAATTTCTAAGTTTATCCGTGGCTGTCCTATATACAGAGATCCCAATGAACCCAGATTGTTTCGTAATAGGGAAGAAAGGAAATAGCAATCATCACAGAGAGGTGAGCCCTTATTTTGGTGTTTCATAAATGCCTGGATCCAGATCATATATTGGGGACTGATCCAAGAGATATCAGATTGTGTATATTTTACAGTTTTTCAAAATAAGGAATTATCAATGTGGCTAATCTGGTCTGTGAGAGATCTGGATGTAACATCAGATGAAGTTGAACATCAGTTATCAGGTAGGGTTGAAGACACATGAAACACATGAAAAGGAAAATAATAAAAATGAAAAAATAAGCAAGAAGCAAAGGAAAAGCTATAGACACAGAGTGAAGATTATTTGGTTTAATGAGTTACAAGAAAAGCTTCAAACCCTGTGAAGTCACCAGAGGACTATTTATATGTGGCACTAACTGTACAGCACAAAGCTTGCATATAGCTAACCAAGCCACACAAGACTGTAACCTCTTGGGTCTTTCTGGATGAGAAGTTTTGTTTATATAGCAATTAGAAAATCCTTCATGACTTTTCTTTTAGCACCGAGCTAAGGGAATTGTTTCAGGTTTAGTGACTAGAAACCATGGAAGAAAGGTCCCCTTCCCCAAGAGGTGTCGCACAAGGGACACATTCAACTATCACATGATTCTAAGTACTTTCGAATCTAGTGGGCACTAATGCTTTAAAAACCTAGGTGTGTAGAGGATTCATGAAGAGGATGTTTTAAGGAAATATGACTATCTAGAACCCCGTTAAACTGATTTCCACTCACCTTGGGAGTTCATTAAAGAAAGAAAAGCTTCATTCTGTGACTTCGCACTGTGTGGTTTGCATCTGGGCTTATGTCCAACAAAAATGCTAAAAAGTAAGGCCTGTGAACCATTAGTAGATATTGGTGGGGTGACAGAAATTAATGGAATTGTGACATGCAACAGATGTTGAAAAAATAAAAAGCAATCTCAAAATTTGAAAAAAATAATAGCAACAACAGGTATGAATTAAACTGCCTATGCTTTTAGTAGAAGATAATGAAAGAAAGTGGCATGTCCACCTTGGCTTACAGCTAGGACATTCCCAATTCAAGGCCTTTAAATCAACAACTTCAAGGACCAAGCAAAGGCATAATTTTGAAAGAATTTTTAGGGCATTTATATACTAGCTGTCAACTGCCTTGGTGGCAGGGTGATAAATACTTCTGAATTTGAGTTAAGCAGACTAAACTGCATGAAACTGTGCTTGCACAACTGATAAACTATGTAATGGTCAATTCTCTAAAATTCCCACTGGATAAGACAGAGAGGTGTGTTAGGGGAAAACTATCATGGAGGTGGGAGACAGAGACACAAGTATGAAAAAGTCACCCACCACCATGTATTTCCAGTGGTCCACGTGATGCCCACCCCTGAATGCACAATGGTGCGGCTGCTCCCACCCACCATAGAGAATCCAGCTGCAGGTCTCTCCTCCTCTCTGCCCCAAAGCCCCTGAACATCCTTGGATCAATAATCATGGTCATTTTCAGGGCTTTGGTTTCCTTCTTTAGCAATAAACATGTAGATGTTTTAATCTAAGATATGGGAAAGCTAAATGACACACTAGTGTTCAACTTTCTTAGAGGAGAACTTGGGGCACTGTCTAGAAGTCATGAGGGGCATGTTTCATAGGATGTCTATTTAGACCCTGTAGATCTGATATGTGGATAAAGCCTAGAGACAGAGAAGAAAGTGTTACCAAAACTTGCATGACTTGATTCTGGACAAATGCTTCCTAATAATAGTTAATAATAAAATAACAATAATAATTATTTTAACCATCCCTACTACCCCAACTATTACATATGGTGACAAGGACAGCCATGTACCAAGCCCTTGGCTAAGCACTTTGTATACTTTATCCCAAGTGGCCCAAGTCTAAGCTTGATCATCTCTTGAGATCCTTTCTACCTTAACAGTCATATTAAATTGAATTCTCATTTTCCTAGGAAACTTATGAGGAGACAAGCATCATTTTGTTACTTGACAGTACCTGGTTGCTTACCTGGGCTTATATCCAGCAGAGCTGCAAAACAGGCTAATCCATTGCCCATAAGTTTCCATTTTGAAAGCATTGCATCAAAGTCATATCTCCCTCCTTCCTTCAACTGCATCACCCCACTTCTATCTAGACTGCAGGGCCTTTGAAACCCCCTATTCTAACACACAGATAACCTTGATTAGAAGAGATTCATGTTTATAATTGAACAACATGAACTTGCTCTTTAAATTGTCTTAAGATCATCAATTGAAAAAGGAAAGGAAAGGGAACCAATTTGTAGCCACTAATACTTAATGCTTTATATAGACTAAGAGAAATACTTTATCTCTATTTTTCATCCTCAGTTTACAAAGGAGAAATCTGAAGCTTTGAGAATTTAAGTCACATCTTGAAGGTCAAATAATGAGTAAGTGGCAAATTCAGGATTTAGGCTTTTCTATTTCCTTTTTCTGCCTCAGAAAGAACATTTAAAAGAGAATCCATAGCCTGCATCCAACTGTGGCAAGAAAAAAGTAAAGCATACTGCAAAAAAAAAAAAAAAAAAAAAAAAAAAAAAGGAAACAAACATAGCAAAAGCCCTTTCCCTTTGGCATTTAAACATTGCTTGTGTGAAAACATGAGGATGAAAATCGTACACATGCTTACATGAGCAGAAATATTCTTGGGAGCCTTGAGATTTATTTCAGACATATTTCAAATAGATATATGGAAAGCAAGAAAGGAGCAGAGAAAAAAAAAAGCATCTGATGAATAAATGAGTGGGAGAAACCATGAGGAAAAGAAATGCAGTGTAATCGTGGCCCTGATTTCTTTCAGGATAAACGGGCATGCTGGTGCTGTCTATACTATAGGGAATACATCAGATGTACTGAGCTTACTATTTCATCAAAGATGATATTGGATCTGATCTTTCAATTTGGCCAGTTGGCTGCAGAAACAACATTGGAATTTTCCAAACAAAATTTTAGCTCAAATGAATATCTAAATTATAGATTTCTTTAGTCGACTTGACAGAGAGATTGGCTAGCTTGCCTTTGGTGCCCAGCAACTAACTGCTTAGGGATAGTAACTCTTATCTCTCGCTCACTATCTCCCTCAACCCACATGATGCCTTGCTGTTGGAAACATTCCATGAAATTAGACAACATACCTGAGTGACTTAGCCAGGAAGCCAGCTTAAGAAATCAAATCAGAAAAGCCATTGTCATTTTGCTTCGTTTCTTCCTCATGATTTGTGGGCAGGAGATGGGAACAGAAAGGAAATTGTCTCCAGTATCCATGGTCCCTAGAGACATCCATCTCTCAGATATGGCTCTTGCTATTTCAAAGGGAATATCTATCTGCAGAGACCCTCAAAAGGATCAAGCTTGACCTCAACCTGTCAACCTGACAACTGTTTCGATAGGAAACCCAGATACCTTCACAAAACAAGCCTAAATGAACTCCTTGACTTGCCATGAGTCATAGTATTATTAGATCTCTGTAGTATTATTAGATCTCTATAGACTAAACAGACAGAATCCCCTTCCCTCATTCTCCCTTCACACATGCTTTAAGCTTTAAGATGGTTAACAGTCTCATTGCCTCAGACTTGGGGTCCCCTGGCCTCTTCCAATGGTTGGATGCTTTGGTTCATCTTCAGGTTTTTATTCTGATATTGCATACGCCTGGACTGCTGGGTCACCTCTACCTTCATGCTCTTCAAAATAACACAGCTCTGACCTCCTTCCACACCAATCATCTTGACTCCAAGAACTCCGGAGACCTACTTGTGCCAAGAGTTTTTGGGACACCACTACTTTGTCTTTCTACATCGTGCCTCAGATGAAAAGAAAATGATTGGTTGAATTATTTATTTGAATGATTGTCACATGACACATTCAGCTTTAAAATACAGTTACATTTAGAAAATACTTTGGTACATATGTTCACATCTGATACTACAAAAACCCTGTGGTATTCATATCTCCACTCTCTTATTCAGATGAGAAAATGCTTTAAGTGATGCTGAAATGAATTTCACAAATTCCTGGCGATCAACAGAGGCATATCTAGAACTCAAACACAGAGCAGATTCCAATGCTGTTGTGCAGCCCCGTGCACACGTGGGAGCTCTGTCAGGACAGCTGTAGTAGTCAGATGGCCAGGACAGAAGAACTTCTTGCATAAATCACAAGCAGTGCCTGCGAATTCTCATCAAGTCCCCTTGCATTTTCCTCCTTAATAGAGTTTATGAAGTCAAATAGGCAACATTTCATTGTTTCAGGTGGAGAAAACTGAGACACAAGCTGATGGAACAATTTGAAAATAGAAGCCCCAAGTCCTGAATCTTAGACCAAGTTTTCCTCCTTCATAAATCAATGTATTGGATTCTGCTGCTAATGGTATTGCAAGCCCGCTTACTATTATTGCAGAGAAAAATTTAAAAGTATATACATGAGGCCGTGGGCGCGGTGGCCCATATCTGTAATCCCAGCACTTTGGGAGGCCGAGGCGGGCGGATCATGAGGTCAGGAGTTTGAGACCAGCCTGGCCAATATGCGGAAACCCTGTCTCTACTAAAAATACAAAAAATTAGCTGGGCATGGTGGTGTACGCCTGTAGTCCCAGCTACTCAGGAGGCTGAGGCAGGACAATCGCTTGAACCTGGGAGGCAGAGGTTACAGTGAGCCAAGACAGAGCCACTGCACTCCAGCCTGAGTAACAGAGCGAGACTCTGTCTATAAATAAATAAATAAATAAGAAAGTACTTTCTATGCCAGTCACAAATCCAAAATGATATGATTAGCAAGCCGTGTTTATTTATCCTTTACTTCTCAGAAGTTCAATAGCAGACTTAGTTATATATACACAGCCAATGTGAAGACACTCATTCTTAAACATGCAGATGTTATACACATCATCTTTCTTCCCTCTACCTGTTGTCAGCCTTCAGTCGCAGTGTCTACCAGACAGGTCATTTCTAATTAGAGAGGAATCTGACATTTGTCTTTGTGAATATACTCTTTAAGCCCTAATTTGCTGCCAAACCCTAGGTCTCCACAGGTGGGAACTGAAGAAAAAAAGCATTTTGCACTGGTGGTTTCTTTTCAAAGGTAAAGTTTTCATCTCTGCAGGAGCAATTAATTTTTCCTGTTTAAAATGACAGAGAAAACTCTTTATCTTTTGCTTTTCACTTGAAGAGCTTGGGGAAGACAGTGTGGGAGCAAAGGCATATTGGTTTTTCCTATTTCCCTGTTGAGCCAGATGAGTTGATTCCTGAGCAAATTCTCAGTATTATATAAAGGGGTTAGTAATCTGGTTAGATACCATTGAGTGCCATAAGATATTAATGAGAATACAAATTTTAAGAATCCACTTTTGTTCAGCGCTTTTAAAGGTGTTTGAAAAATCTCCACTCCACAATGATAATGTCCAGTTTTCTTCCCTGATATAGTCTGAAAGTTTTTGTCCCCACGCAAGACTTATATGTTGAAATTCCAGGCCCCAAGTCGATGGTATGGCGAAGTAGAACCTTTGGGAGGTGGGGCCTTCATGAATGAGATTAGTAGATTAGTGCTCTTATAACAGCGGTCCCAGAGCGATCCTTTGCTCATTCCACCATGTGAGGACACAGCTAGATGGTGCCATTTATGAATCAGGAAATGAGCCCTCACCAAACACCACATCTGCGAGAAGTAAATCTCTGTGTTTAAGAAGCACCCCAATTCATGTTATTTTGCTATTGCTATCTGAACAGACTAAGAAACTAAAGACTACTACCTCTTTTGGTGGTAGTAATATTTTTTTGCCTTCAGCATAATATAAACTATAGAATGGAACTCAAGATACAATGGTCTTTATAATCTTAACAGTAGTAGTTATAATAGAAAGAATAGTGGACTTGGAGGTAAGATAGGTTCAAAACTAGGCTCTATTGCCTATTAAGCCTGTGAGTCGTTTGCTCCATCTGTTCTCAGTTTTTAAATCTCTATAATGGGACAATACTTCCCATAACCACCTGACACATATGAGGTGATGGTCAAGTCATATTCAACTATGGAAGTGCTTTGTTAATCATAAAACCCAATATAACTGCATATGTTATTTCCTATAAAATAATGTGAAATGCTTTTATGGAGAGCCACAATTATGTCAATATTTTCCAATCCATTCCACAGGGCATGGTAACCGTCCCAAGAGTTGCTTCAATAAAGGAAAAAAATAAACAAAACAATCTAGACAGTCAGATTTTTTAAGAAAAATTATGATGCTATGCTTCTCAACTTCAATTACTTTATGTGCAAAAGGTAGTAAAAGGACCTGCCCTAAGATTGTTGTGGATGGGACACACACACACACACACACATACACACACACACCCTGGGGCCAGTGACCTATGCAAAATAAATATTAAATTAATGTTAGTTTCTCCCCTCTACACTGCTGAGAGCCTCGCTCAATCTGGCTCACTCCTAGTTTGAGCAAAGGCCCTGGTTCTTACTGAAGGAGTACCAGAGTGGGTACCTGAGCCCCTGTCATAGCACCTGGGAAATACCGGCTGCCAGTTGAGCACCAGATGATCCAGAGTTAGGAAAATCCCTCTATGTAGAATAAGTCACAGGAGGAAGAAGAAATGGGGACATTCTTTGTTCCCCTCACTGACCTGGGATTAACTTTTAGAACAGAATTTCTTAAATACTTTTAAATGCAACCCATATTATGAGTACTTTTTATGCAGTGACCCACTATATATAAACAGCACAACACATATGATACAGACATATGCTACTTTCTATTTTTTTAATCCTATTACTTTTAAAAATAGAATTTTAGGACACACTAATTGGTAGCAGTCTGACAGTTCAAAAATGCCACTGTAGAAGGTCTCCTGGCATGACCTCCAATCTCATAACTTTTTTGGGCACTCCCTAAGGTGTGTCCTTAGGGACCTGACAAGTGACAAAGCCAACTATTAATTGTTTTGCAGTTCTGAAAACAAAGAGATCATAACCAGAACCATGGGTTTAGAAGAGCTAAAAAATACAGAACAGAAAAAAATATATATCTTGTTTTTCTTAGATGCTTTGTTCATGACCCCCAGAGAAAAAGTCTCACAATTTCTCTTCCCTATAAATGCTAATAATCTTTTAATAGCAATAAAAGGGTGAAATCCATCTTAGGCCCCTCATACCCTGCTCAGGGCAGCGACTTCATCATGCTCTGCCACTGTTGCCATAAATAAGATCTAAGTCTTACAAACGTGTCTGCTACCTGGGACAAGCCCAGAGCCAAATCACATCTCACTATCCAGAGTGTGGTTGACAAATGTGCCAGTTTCCCTTAGACACACAGCATATTCCTTGCTGCAGTGTAATAGGAGTTTTTTTTAAAAAAACTTTTTAACAGAAGATTCCAGAGAAGAGGAACAGATGAGTGAGCGGTTGGCATCAACGTTGAGCCTCATAACTTTCTCTTTAGTGTCTGACTTGCATCTGTTCAAGTAGGTCTGTTTTATTAATGCTTACTGGCCTAAAGCTATAGCCATAATATTAAAGATGCAATGTTAGCACAGCACTGACATATAGATTGTTTTCCATAAGAAAGAAATTAATGCTTGCATAGGATATTGAACCCCTGGCTTTCCCCCAACTTTCTGGCCTTCATGTTCAAAGGCTGGATTAAAGATAAAGATTACAAAGAGGCTCCTATTACCATTGAGAATGGGGTAGAGATCAATGAAAGTTAACCATTAAGAATGGGGTAGAGATCAATGAAAGTTAACCATTAAGAAAGGCGTAGAGATCAATGAAATCTAGACTAAGGGACTAAAGCTGAGATATCAGCTCACCTCAATGTGAGACCCGACTTCCTCCCCATTGCTCAATCCTCAAGCATCAGGTAATCCATATGGACTAGCAGGTACTTGGTAAAGAAGGAAACAAAGTGATCCTCTGACTCATAAAACATCCACACAGCTTCATCAGGCAGGTGGCAGAATTTCATTTATCATAAATGCTGGGGGTCCTTTTGTCACTAAAATAAGAGGGTGTAGCCACCTCCAGTTTGATCCAGGCCAACATTTACATTAAAAATATTGAAGGGTGGAGCATTTAAATTCAGTTTCTAGTCAGCTGCCATGTTGGATCCCAGAGAAACTCTGAAGCCCCAACTCAGGAGGCCCCTCTAAGCAGATGAGAACAACGAGAGTCTCAACCACAAGGGAAGGCGGCGGGAGTTAAGTGGGAAGATCACAACCCAGTAACCTGGTCCATGCTTCAGGGCAGGACTCCAGACCCATGAACAGAGAGGGCCTTAGAAACCAGAGGTGAGGTGGAGGGAAAGCTGTACCAACACAGTGCACTCAGAATCGGGAGCCAGGGCACTGGAGGTGATGCTGCTGCGGACTCCCCAAGATGTTCAGACTACATGCTGCTGATAAAAGAAAACTGACTCCTCAGGAACTCCCTCTCCTGTGGGAACAAGTTCCTCTTGGGTGTGGTTGCCATGGGTTCTGGGTGAGAGGAAGATTAGTCTGTGGCTGACCAGCCTGATTATGGCTTTCTTTCTGAGCTGGGCTTGGCAAAGTTCTTCTGCAAAGAGTAGTATTTTTAGCTTTGTAGGCCATAGGCTCTGTCTTGCTATCATTCAACTCTGCCCTTGTAGCACAAAAGCGGGCAGAGACAATACATGAACAATGGGTATGGCTGCATTCCAAAACAAAAAATGTATATATTTACAAAAACAGGCAGTGGGCCAGATTTGTCTTGCAGAATGTAGTTGGCTGAGCACGTGTACTTTGGGCTGCCTAAGTCCTGGTTTCCTCATTTCTAAAATGGAATAATGATACCTATCTCTAGGGTTGTTGAAAGGTTTGAATGAATGGATGCATGCTAATCCTGTGGCACTATGCCTGGCACAATAATAACAATAACAATAGCAATACAATCTATATTGTCATTATTATTATTTTCCCATTCCTGGGCTAGGAAAAAGCATCCAGAAATCAATTCTACCCACTCATTCCACTCACTGCACTTAAGGAGCTTTCTTCTCAGATCCATATAAGACAGGGTATATGGGTCAATTATCAAATTCCAACCTTTTTCTGTTCAAATGCATAAAAGCCCTATAACCAATCCCCTGCCCACTCTTCCTGTGCTCACTGAGGTCTTGTCTAGCTCACTCTTCTTTAGGCATCCTGGCTGCCACTCAACAATGGACTTGCTAAGAAAACCTGAGTCACAATACCCCAACCTGGATGGAAAGAGGATGACAGGTGCCCAGCCCTGCCCCATTTTCTAAGTGGATAGCACCAAACTGAAGGGATTGCTAAACAGTGTGTCACTAGTCTTGGCTGGCATGCTCTTCCATGCAGAAGAGATTGGGCAGGTAACCATCTCTTCTGGAGGAAATTAGGTTGTGTTCTTGGAAATGAGAGGATGAACTCAGTTGACCTCTTAGGACAGACTTTCTTGTCAAAGGATACTTGGAATCTCTCCTTCCTGTTACCACTGGGGAAGGGATAGGTAGAAAGTAATGAAGCATGAGCCTCTCCCACAGGAAGGAAACACACTAGGCATCTCCAAGTCCAGTTAGAACTTTGCCATCCACTGTTAGCCGGCTCACACTCTGACCCTGGGAGACAGTGAGATTGATCTACATCTTGTAACCATCAGTGATTAGAAATACACCCAGACAAAGAAGCCCAAGGACCACCTACTGCTCCATAATTTAGCAGCTTCTCTTTGGACACTGCTTTGGATTACTTAAATTGCATTTTTTTTCCAAGATACCATGCCCTCCCCATCTCATGAAGTGTCTTTACCAACCTGTTCTCTCTTCTCACATTCTTCTTTGTCCCCAAGGTCAAAGCTAAAAATGGTGACATTTCTAATGACACATGTCTGTGTTTTAAAATGGAGTTACCCCCATCATGGATAACCCCACCTCCACATCCACCTCATGCTGATGTTGAGGTAAAACAAAGAACACTGGAAAGTGTGAACTGCTTCTGTTCTAGAACAGAAAATACCTCCAAGAGGGACAGCAGATCCTGTGTCTGCTTTTGTGTCATGAGACTCTGGAGAGAGAATGAAATATGCAGTATGATTTTGTGAGTAGGGTTTTGTTCCTGGGCTGGACTTGACAAAGTTTTTCTGCAAAGAGTAGTAAATATTTTAATCTTTGCAAGTCATAGGCTCTGTCTTGCTATCATTCAACTCTGCCCTGGTAGCACAAAGGCAGCCACAGACAATTCAATGGGCATGGCTGCATTCCAAAACAAAACCTTTATTTACAAAAACAGGCAGTGGGCCAGATTTATCTTGCAGAATGTAGTTGGCTGACACCTGTTCTGGAGAAAAATACTCTTTTCTCCACAAAGCCATCCCTCCTATCCATCAGGCCTCTTGTTTACGGCCCAATGTGGATGCTCCTCGATACTTCCATTTTCCTCCTTTCTCCTTTGCTTTTCTTTCTCTGCTCCTTTTTTGTTTCTCTGTTCTATATCTTCAATCTCTTTCTGTTTTTCTTGTAAAGCACTTGCCCACCACATTGTAATATAATATAGGCAGTAGGTGCTCGGTCAATGTTAGCTCATAAGCCTGCTCAACTGGGATATTTTACTCCTTCTCCTGAATGCCTGGTCTTCCCCCCAAAACCTCCACAGCAGCTGTGTTTCAGGAACAGCTCCTCCTCTCTGTTTGGAGCTCTCATTTTTGGGGGAACAGCCACCTGGATGGGATTCTCTGAGTCCAAGAACCCTCAGCAGCTGGTCCCTGCCTGAAGAGAGAGCTGTTGTTCTAGTTCACAGCACACCTGGTTGTGACAGGAGAACAAAGGAGCCCTGGCAGTAGCATGAGTCAGACCGAGAGGGGGCGAGAGCCTTTCGGTGAAGGTCCCAGAAGGCAGAAGGCCTTGCATAGGGCTGGGGTCAGAGGTGTTCCACCCAAGAGGACGTCTGGCAGGTGGCAGCTTCCTTTCTATACTCTTGCCCCAGTCATGCTCTCTTTGGCCCTCATCTGTTCCAAGAGAAGGACTCCTTCTCCTGTTTTGCAAAATGACTGCTTTTCATTTATGCCAATCTACTTGACAGAGCCAGGTCAACGCAGGGCTAAGGTAAGTGTCTGACTTCGCAAGCCCCTGGGGCAGCAGCTCCTCTGATAGTTACAAAGAGCCTCTCAGGAGATGCTGGGCCTCCCCACATGGTCTTTTTTTGGGAAAGAACTTACCTGCTGAGTGTGCATCTTAGAGGCCTGCTATAATTTTGGCTTCAGAAATGGTGTCATCTGGGGCTTGGCCAGAGTCCATGTTGCTCTTGGTCTCCTTCAGTGAGACATTTTCCCCTCCCACTCCTCCTTGGCTTCTTGCTGGTTTCACAGATGCACCAACGCATCCATTTTTAATCTGACCAAATCAATTACAAATGTTACAGATTGTAATTACCCAAGGAACTCCCAAAAACTAATTATGTAACATGCAGTCCCCACAATAAATTACACCTTTCCTTGGCTTGATGTTCCAGAAAACTGTTTTCTGAGGAGGCAGAGAAAGAGTGTTGCTCATTCCTGCCAGGGACACTCACGAAGCGGCTCTTTATTTAGCTCTGCTGTGTGTTTGTGGGTGTTTGTCAGAGGTGGCCACGGGCTCCGTGCCAGGGCTCTGGGCAGCAGCCACATCATCTTTTGCCACTATTGGGGATGTTGCCAGAATACTCATGGGCCCATGTCTTTTTGTCATTCCACCACCAAGAGAAACTTCAGTTTCCTTGGGCAAAAATCTGGAGTTCCGGTAAAGGAAAGCAAATAGCAGATGCAGGAGATGCTTAAAAAGGAAAGAGAAGCAACGTGTTAACCCTGGCCTGAGACTAGTGGAGTCGTGTTAAGTGATGGATCACTAGAGCATTCCTCAGCAACAGTGCCTGTCAGAAAAGAAACCCAGTGCAGACATTTACATTTTTCTTTTCTTGTTTTCTTTTTACTATCAACAGACAACGGAATCTCAGAGCTTGCTGAATCTCAGCTTTAGGTACCAATAAAGGCTTTCCTTGACCTAAGTGCATTTGAAAAGCACACTATAAAATTGTATCAGTGATAAAGTAAGAAATTAGCTCATTTACAGGACTCACAGCCTCAGAGTTGCAGACCGTTCGCTGGGAGCTGCCATTCATGTGAAATGCTGTTCATAACTGTTAACAAAATCATCAGGACAAAAGGGGAAACAGGGAGCAAACTTGTAAACATCTCAGGCATGGATCAGGGGATGGAGAAACTTAGGAACAATTGTTTATGTCAGGAGGGCCAAGGAAGGCTGACAGAAAAAAAAAAACATTCTTTGAGTCTCAATAGTAGTGAGAAGGTTCCCAGTGAGAAGGAGTGAGCTTGTGGGTGGTCCTGTGTGTCTAGGTATGCGCAGGGCTGGTATGTGTATGTGGCAGTGACTGTGTGTGCATACACATGTGCACAGGCATTTGTGTATGTGCAGATATGAATTGTGTGCATGTGTTTATGCATATGTGTGGATGTGAGTGTGTACATGTGAGCATATCTGCATTTGCATATGCGTTGCTGGGTATGGGTGTGTGTGCATATGTATGTGGGTGTACATGCGTGTATGTGCCTCTGTGTGTGTGCATGTGTGTGTGTATAGGGACATCAAAACACACTAGATAAGGTAAGAGCCCTTTACTCTTCTCCTGCAGCCTTGGCCTTTTACAACCTCCGCGGTTCTTACTGTAGATTCCCACTGAACTGACCACCTCCTCGCCTAGGAGGGCAGGGGAGGGGGAGGCAGTGTGTTCTTCAGCTGCACAGCCAGCCCTGAGCCTGCCTCCTGGTAAGTGCTAGCTCAGTATCTGCAGAGTGGTGGAACTGCACCCCACACTGATGGGATGGGGGATAGTTAGTGTGCACGGCGGGCAGGTTTCATCTCCCCTTCTTCCTTACCAGACATGCTAAGCTCCATTTTGCAACATGGGGAGTCTAGGTTTTGCCATTTGTTTTTTGATCCTTTGTTTTTAAGACAGAAATGCAATTTTTTGAATTAGCATGGACTCAATTATGGCATATAGAATAAAGTCTATAGAAATGTGAAGAAACTGTTCTTTTTTCAAAATTCTTGACATTGGAAGGAACCGAATCTTGTGGAATTCTCTCAGTGTCTTTTACTGCAAACCCCAGCAACCTCCTGGTGATTCTCATGTTCTCGCCTCTCATGTCCACTTGGCAATTTGTCATTTTAGTTTGGAAATGACTCAGGAACATACTCAACCTCTCCTTGTAAAGCTGCTTTTATGAAAACAGTCATTCTTCCTTGCCTGTGTCACCACAAAAGTTCTAACTTGGTTTCTTTTTCCGTTTCCCCCACTTCATTCTGTATACCTTGCCAAGGTTACTGTATTAGTCTGTCTTGTACTGCTATAAAGAAATACCTTTACATGGCCAGGGCAGGAGGAAGATGGCAGAGGGGTATCTATCTATCTATCTATCTATCTATCTATCTATCTATCTATCATAGAGTCTCACTCTGTCATGCAGGCCGGAGTGCAGTGGTGTGCTCTCAGCTCACCGCAACCTCTGCCTTCCAGGTTTAAGCAATTCTCCTACCTCAGGCTCCTGAGTAGCTGGGATTACAGCTGTGTGCCACCACGCCTGACTAATTTTTGTATTTTTAGTAGAGATGGGGTTTCACCACGTGGGCTAGGCTTACACACTTTTAAATAAACAGATCTCATGAGAACTCACTCACTATGCAGTACCAAAAGGGGATGGTGCTAAACCATGAGAAACTGCCCTGATGATGCAATCACCTCCCGCCAGCCCCCACCTCCAACATTGGGGATTATAACTGAACATGAGATTTGGTGGGGACACAGATCCAAACCATATCAGTTACCTTTCAATAAGAAGATCTAGTTGTATTAAATGGGAAATTATGAAATTGCCAATATCCAACCTCTCTTGACCTACAAAAGTTTGCGGTCTAACACAGGTCACTATGACACTGCTACCTAGCTCTTGAGTCTGAGTTGACCTCTCATGACAATGGTTTTTTGAGAAGAACTTGCTGTACTTTGTTTCCTAATCAATTCCACAGAATTAAATAACTGGGGTGGAATCCAGAATCTCATGCCCCATCGATGTCATTTCCTGGGTAAACAGTAGCGAAGATCAGATATTTACTTCTGAAATGCAATGTTCAAATCAAATAGTAAAACATCTCTATGTACACATTTTATGCCTCTTTGTAATATCAATTGAATTCTATCCTTCTGAAGTCACTACACCATTTCTCCCAGTAAAAAATTGTCTACAAAATCTCAGAGTTGGTTCTGACACTACTAATTTTGAGTTGAGTGACCCTAGACAAATCACCCACCTTTTTAAGCTTCACTTTTCTCATATAAAATTTAGATATATTAATAATAGTTAACTAATTGGGCTTGCCTGAAAATTAAAGTAAAAATGCATATAAAATGGTCTATAGGGTGATTTGCACCTACTAAGTTCTCCATGGAGTTGAGCTGGCATTATTTTTCTGGATCAATTCAAGGCCAACTCTGTTAGAATCAATCTTATCTGGACCCTTTCTGATACTCTGACAACTCACTGGAGGCATTTTTTCTAAATCATCCTAAGTTTGAGAGGAGAGGGAGGTCTTTATTTTAAAAAAATTGGACAGGAACCTAATGGAAATCTTTTCTCTCTCTTTTTTTTTAAAAAAACATATTTCCAGTGAAAATAGTACTAGAATTTTCTTATACTTACATAAGTTTATGTGGAGAAATTTCAAACAGATTTTTAAAATATGAGTGATTCTTGCCAGAGATGTGGATTTTGAAATGAATTTAGAAAAGTTGCAGAGTTGCATGGTAGTTAGTATTCTTCACTTTACTTTATGAGAAAATATTGGTATTGCATTAAGTTTTTAATAGCACATCTAATTATATCCTCATTAATAGATGTCAAATATTATTATTTAAAACATTGCTTCAATTAATTATGTTTTTTAAATTAAACAGCTAATTTCGAACAAGTTATATTTAAATAATTACATCTAATGCTAATAAAATGGAGTGTGCTTCAGCATCTTCTTTAGAAACACAACATAAAATGACCTGTAAAATGAAGTCTGATTTTCTTTCCCTGGCTAACCAGCTCCTCAGCTTCAGGCCTCCATCTTCCTAGCTTCAAGTCCCACCAGAATCCACACACAGCTTACACTTCCAACACCGGCGTTCACTGTGCACACTATGGTCTCCCATAATGCTGGATTTTGTATGTGGGATTCTTCTCCCTGTAGTGTCCTTTCCTTGCTTCTGAACCTGGAGAAAACCTCACATGTTCCCCTTTAGAGACACCTTTCCTGCCTCCCCCTGACAGAGTTACTGATTCCATCTGCTGAGCTCCCAGGGTACATTGCCTGTTCCTCTGCTAGAACATTCACCAAACAATACTGTAATTGATCTCCAAGCCCATCTCACCCCCAACTCCACTTCTAGGCTCTTTTCTATTGCTGTGTCCAGTAATACCCCTAGCATATGGTAGGTAGGTAGAAGAAAGGTTGCTTTTCTTTCATTCTTCCTTTTTTTTTTTCCTAAATTAATGAGTAGATAAATAAAATTTGTAGACTAATGATATATATTTGTTGAATGAATGGATGAATTAATGAATTAGTGACTGTAAGAATTTTAGTGCATTTAGGATTTATATGGCCTAGGCACACTGAGTAACAAATCAGAACCAGAATATGTATACAGTAGTCCCTCCTTTCCACAAGGGATAAGTTATAAGACCTCCCAGTGGATCCCTGAAATTGCAGATAGTACTGAACTCTATATATACTATGCACTAATTGTTTTTCTTCTTTAGGTCCATGGATATAATATTCATCCTTACCGTAGATCTTAGAAACTTCAGCATATTTTTTCTTTCCTCATTAAGTTGAGAACTTTCACCTTTTGACCTTATTACTTCTCTTGGCACATCAGAATCACCAGCATCACTATTGCACTTTGGGGCCATTATTCAGTCCAACAAGGGTTATTTGAACATAAGTACTTCAACATAATGACAATGGATCTGGTAACCAGGATGGTTGGATGACAAATGGGCAGGTAGTGTACACAGGGTGGGTTTGCTGGACAAAGGGAGGATTCATGTTCAGGCCAGGATGGAGTGGGACAACACAAGATCTCATCAGGCTACACAGACCTGTGCACTATTTAAAACTTACTATTTGTTTATTCCTGGAACTTTCCATTCATTGTTTTTGGACTGAGGTTGACCTCATGTAACTGAAATCCTGGAAAGTGAAACTGTGGATAAAAGGGGACTACTGCGTTTTAAAATAAAAAGTTCAAAACAAACTATAGGCTAGGTGCAGTGGCTCACGCCTGTAATCTCAGCCCTTTGGGAGGCTGAGGCGGGCAGTCACTTCAGTTCAGGAGTTGAAGAACAGCCTGGACAACATGGTGAAATCCTTTCTCTACCACAAATACAAAAATCAGCCAGACATGGTGGTGTGTGCCTGTAATCCCAGCTACTCTGGAGGCTGAGGTAGGAGAACCACTTGAACCTGGGAAGCAGAGGCTGGAGTGAGCTGAGATTGTACCACTGCACTCCAGTCTGGGTGATAGAGCCAGACCTTGTGTAAAAAACAAACAAACAAACAAACACTATAAAGCAATGCCATTGAGTAAAATGAGGTAATTTATTTAAAATGTCTCACAAAATGCCTCTCAGTGAGCTCTCGGATACAGAAGATGTGCTTTACTGTGCATTGTGCTGCTTCTTGTGGCTGCTATGTTGTTCAGTAATTAGTAAATAAAAAAGAACTACCTAATAGAACATATGCTACCAGATGATGCTGAAACATCTATTTTACAATGCTATTTTTATTTACATTTAAAAAGCTTTTGAAATAAATTATAATATATAACCTAGTTTAATTATATATAATGTGTAAAATAACTTTACATGCACACACACACATATACTGTTCTTTGTTATGATTCTTGTAATACAGTATCATGATTTTGTTAAGTACATTAATTCACTTCTTTCTTATGCCAAGTTGCTGTAACATATTATGCATTATCTTAAATTGTTTTATCATTTGTAAGTGGCATATCTTATTATGATGTCTATAATAACTTACCACAATCCCTCCTACAGTAATACTTATTGTTTGACTCCCTGTGACAAACTTCTCTGACTTACTTCTCACAGAACACTCTCAGTTCTTATGTCCTGTCATTGTTATGATCCTGAGTCTCCTTTCTACTAAAGATTTTGATATTCGAAAAAGCTTATAATTGTCATTGAAAATATATCCTTGTTTTCTTTTCTTTTTTTTTGGCTAACCCAATTTGAGATGTGCCTTCTCAACTGTTCAAATCAAAATGTCTCCTTGAAGGTTAATAGTCATATTTATAGTAAAATTGATTACATAAATTAATTTCCCATTAATGAAATTACTATAGAACTGAATGTGGGATAAATTAAAATTGGTTTATGGGATTGGGGTAACCTCCCTCTGAAGGTACTGACAGCTTTCGCTAACACATCTTGTGAAAAGACAAGGTTTCTTGGCAGTTGACTTGAACAATATGGGAGTCCATTTTAAACACTTCACAACTATTAAAATACCATATGTTGATTATTTACCTACTTGAAAGTAAAAAAGAGTGACACTCTCTATATTGTATTATATTTACTAAACATAAATCCTTCATTCTTATTTCACTTACGCAGTGATTTCTCCCGATGATATTTATAGTACTTGCATCCATGGCCATGCTACCTGACTGTAATGTAATTTCATTGTCAGGAAAAATGTATGTGAAAAAGCAATAAGATACAGGTAACTGTAAATGTGTTACTTCTAACTAAAATAGAATGAGACATCCACAGAATTGTGGCTTTACTCCAGAGTCAGTGGTAGGTGGTAGCATAACTTACTCCATGATCTGAGACCAAGAGCCATCTGGTTTTCTTCCTACAACTGAGATCGAAATTCATTGCTCTGTAAACCCCTTAGAATCCCTGGGTGTTTCAGAAGGCAAGGAGATTTGATTTTGCTCTTACAACAAAAAGGCCTGTGTAAAGAATTCTTTTAGTCTGTAACAATAGCAACACTAAATCCTTTTATCTGAAACCTGAGAGCCTGATAGAAACATAGAATTTGGGAGACAGTTCCAAGATAACAAAATAGAGTCTTTAAATAGCGTTGCTGATTTTTGTTTTTTTCATATAGGCTCTTAAATATCCACCCCATCCTGCAAATTTTGGACTTTTATCCATCTGTACTTCTTTATCTAAACTGTAAACATCCTGTTCTCATACTTCATATGAAGTAAGAAGCAAAATAAAACACAAAGATAGAACAAACACTAAAATAGAATACAAATATTTGTATTTTGTATTAGTATATTTTCCTATGCCAAGTGTACTAAAATCGCCTATAAAATTGCCAATTAACTTGAAGTTAGAGCAAGTTATTTTGGGAAGAAATGGCCTACATTAGCACTATCACTTTTGCAGTTTAACAGTTTAAGGTATGAATTCTCTTAAACACTCCTGCCCCTTCCATTTCTGTGTATGGTGTAATGAAAGCAGCAGAGATATTTGGTTATCTCTAATCTGGAGGTGGAATGTATATTTCTGAAGTTTAAAAAAGAGAATTATTCTGCCCTTCTTTAATTAGCATTTGTTTGGGGCATATTCTATGTATAAGACAAAGGATAAGAACCATGACGATTATAAATTAATAAAAATATGTCTCTGGCCTCTAAGGGACCATATGGTGAATAAATGCATTAAAATCAAACGGGTAATTATTTTTAATCTTGCATGATCATGGATGTTTTAATGGAGGAAGTAACATTGGGCTTATCTTAAGCTATGATAGAGTTTTCAATTAGCAGTGGCAAGAAGGATGGCATTCCAGGTAGAGTCAGCTTGGGCCCAGTCAGAGAACAGCAAGGCCCCAAGCATACTTGAGGAGAGGTGAGAGACCAAGTTAATTCTAATGAAGGGATTAGGTAGGAGCATATAGTTGAAAACTCAGATGAAGAAATAAGCAAAGACAAGGTTTTGGAAGCTCATTTCTCTCACCAAGCATGTAATACCAAGTCTCCAAAATAGAAGATGACACAGATCAAAGCTCTATTAACTTAAGGGGGAGAGAATGCCCAAGGTTAGTGGAGTGCTTACAGAGTTCCCACAGTGAGAAAAGGCTTTGCTCATAATATGTATCTAAGATATTAACACTCAGTAAATTCCAATTAGACTGTTTATGTAAAGATTCTGATTCATAAATGTAATTTATTAAAACAAATAGAAATAATAAGGTACATATATGTAAAGGTATATGTGTAAAGATATATATGTCTATCATTCTGCCATCTATCCTCTATCATTCCATCTATGTACCTATCTATTTATGTATCTATCTATCTATCTACCTACCTATCTACCATTTGTCTATCTAATCTATCCATCTTGACTGTTACTTTTAAACTTTTTCTATCATTTGAACTATAGACCTCAATTCTAAGGATAAGCATCTCTTTCATTAACACTCACCTGCCTAACTGCTCACATCCACCTGAACTCAGACTTCACTGAGCTCTACAGGGCTTTTGCATAGTTTATGCTTGCACCTCTAGTATCGTTTAAGCATCTCTCTCAAGCCATATTCTGCTATGCTTTCATTTTAAACTTTTAGTTCCTAGCATATACAGGCATTCTGAGTTGAGTGAGGAGGAAGTGTTTGTGAAAATAGAAATACTGTTTGAATAAAAGCTACACAAATCTTTAAAACATAGTCCTTATAGAGATGAGTTTCTGACATTGAACTTTATAATCGTCATTTGTCTTTTAATTCCCTGACATGGTTCCATGCACCTCACCAAGATTCTTTTAGCCACAGATCATAAAATTAGGAATATGCACCTCACAGGAGAGAGTGTTATAATGTCAAAGGACTTCTGCAATTTTCCAACTGAATTAGCGTAAAGAAAGAAAGAAAGAAAGAAAGGAAAAGAAAAGAAAAGAAGAGAGAGAGAGAGAGACAGGAAGAAAGAAAGAAAAGAAAGAAAGCAAAGAAAAAAGAAAAGAAAAGAAAGAAAACATATCCCCTCTCTGGACCCTTGGAAAAGGGGATCGCTACACAGAGGTATGGATTCATAATGATGTGTATAAGCCCCAGGAAGCTTTAATTTGCCTTCCATTTACTCTAAACCCTCTGGGGAAGAATGAGAAAAATGTAACAATGAAGAAGAGGTTAGAATTACAATCTCACACCACTCCAGCTGCCTCTACATGCCAAAGATGAGAAAAAGGAGGTGTATTTTGTGGGAGCATCAAGGCTTGGGAAGCTGGATTCTTTTCATTTGGGCCCACAGAGATCAATAACTTCAGTCCCTGGGACCAGCAGAGAAACGAGAACTACATGGACCATGACCAGTTCTATTGCCTTAAGTTGAGGCATCCTCAGCACCATTCATTCTAAGAAGCCCGATGATGGGTCTGATTGTATGAGAAGTGACCTGGCCAGCACCACTCACCTTAGGGCTACCTCATAGAAAGAGATTAGACTGTCCAGTGGAAACTAAGTATTCAGAAGACTAGAGCTCTCTTCAGAAGAAGAAGAAAAAAAAGAATGCACCAATCCATATAAACTATAGAGCTACAGATGAATCATATACCTGTATTTTAAAGGTAACAGTGATGCCGAAATTCACTGTCGATTCTTTGCAAGGTTTGTTAGCCAGAATTACATCTAGGATGTATGTGTGTCAATAATTTGACGAGAAAATGGTAACCAAAGAAGATCTAGGTATAAAATGAAGTTATCTGAGGATGAGAGGGAGGGAGCGGTGTGGTCCTAAAGCTCAGCGCAAGGGGATTTCTCAGAGATCTCATTGGGGATATACACTGACCTTGGACATTTTCCATCTGTTTCCTTACCCTTCATTTCCTTAAATGTGCTTGTGGCCTCAAGCTGCTTTAAAACATAGCATTCATGTCTAGGTACCTCTAGCATTATTATTTGCATGTCTTTCATGAACCATTATGAGTCAAAACTGTTAATCAGAACATAAAATAATGTCAGAAAGAGAAAGCTGCAGAGGAGTTAAAAATGAGCACTTTCAGAAATGAGAAAAGTGCATGCCACGTTCATTGGCTGGAGCAATAGATGGCATTCATTTCTGGGACAAGACTAACAATATATAAGCACTTATAATAGTAAAAGTTATATAACAAGTGAAGACTGGCACTAAAGAAGACATCTATAAAATTAGGTCAGAAAATAAATGCATATTATCTTTTAACTTTTCAAAGGATCAAATCTTATATTTACTTTTAAAAAGTCTATAATTTGTTTTCCATTCACTGAAAAGTCATTCCTGACCTTTCCCATGCCATAGTTTATCCTTATATGGCTTAGTTTACACCCAGTAACCCATTTTGTTTCTTTGTTGTTTTGAAGCATATAAGATAGAAAAGTCTTTCTAATAGAAAATTAGGGTGGTGATACCAGTTACCATAGAAAGTTTGACCACAAATTAAACTGAAATCTAAGTGACTTCAGCAAATCTATACTTCTTTCCAGATGCTCTGATCTTCTTTTTGGGGGGCGAGTGGAGGGTATTTGTGTTTTATTTTTCATTGACTGTTATTCTAAGTTCTCGAGTACACATGTAGGATGTGCAGGTTTCTTATACAGGTAAACATGTGCTATGGTGGTTTGCTGCACAGATCAACCTATCACGTAGGTATTAAGCCCAACATCCATTAGCTATTGTTCCTGATGCTATCCCTTCCCCAACCTAGCCCCCACTGACAGGCCCCAGTGTGTGTTATTCCCCTCCATGTGTCCACGTATTCTCATTGTTCAGCTCCCACTTATAAGTGAGAATGTGTGGTGTTTGCTTTTCTGTTCCTGTATTAGTTTGCTGAGGATAACGACTTCCAGCTCCATCCGTGTCCCTGCGAAGGACATGATCTCATTCCTTTTATGGCTGCATAGCCATACACATGGTGTATGTGTACCACATTTTCTTTATTCAGTCTATTATTGATGGGCATGTAGGTTGATTGCATGACGTTGCTATTGTGAATAGTGCTGCAATGAACATACACATGCATATATCTTTATAATAGAATGATTTATATTCCTTTGGGTACATACCCTGTAATGGGATCGCTGGGTCAAATGGTATTTCTGCCTCTAGATCTTTGAGGAATCACCCACACTGTCCTCCACAATGGTTGAACTAATTTATAGTCCCACCAACAGTGTAAAAATGTTCCTTTTTCTCTGCAGTCTTGCCAGCATCTGTTGTTTCTGGACTTTTTAATAGTCACCATTCTGATTGACTTGAGATAGTATCGCACTGTGGTTTTGATTTGTATTTCTCTAATGATCAGTGATGTTGAGCTTTTTTTTTTTCACGTTTGTTGGCAGCATAAATGTCTTCTTTTGAGAAGAGTCTGTTCATATCATTTGCCCACTTTTTAATGTTTTATTTTCTTATAAAATTGTTTAAGTTCCTTGTAGACTCTGTGTATTAGACAGTTTTCAGATGAATAGATTGCAAAAATTGTCTCTCATTCTGTAGGCTGTTCACTCTGATAATCATTTCTTTTGCCATGCAGAAGCTCATTAGTTTAATTAGACTCCATTTGTCAACTTTTACTTTTGTTGCAATTGTTTTTGGTGTTTTTGTTATAAAATCTTTACCTATGCCTGTATCCTTAATGGTATTCCCTAGATTTTCTTCTAGGGTTTTTATAGTTTTGGGATTTACATTTAAGCCTTTGACCCATCTTCAGTTAATTTTTATGTAAGGCATAAGGAAGATGTTCAGTTTCAATTTTCTGCATATGGCTAGGCAGTTTTTCCAGAGTCATTGATTAAATAGGGAATTCTTTTCCTATTGCTTATTTTTGTCAGGTTTGTTGAAGATCAGATGGTTGTAGGTGTGTGGTCTTGTTGCTGCGTTCTTTATTCCATTCGTCTATGTGTCTGTTTTGGTGCCAGTACCATGCTGTTGTGGTTACGTTAGCCTTGTAGTATAGTTTGAAGTCAGGTAGCATAATGCCTCCACCTTTGTTCTTTTTGCTTAGGATTATCCTTGCTATTCGGGCTCTTTTTTGGTTTCATATGAATTTTAAAATAGTTTTTCCTAATTCTGTGAAGAATGTCAATGATAGTTTAATGGAAATAGCATTGAATCTATAAATTATTTTGGACAGTATGGCCATTTTCACAATATTAATTCTTCCCATCCATGAACATGAAATGTTTTTTCATTTATTTGTGTCCTTTCTGATTTCCTTGAGCAGTGATTGAAGAAGTCCTTCACTTCCATCGCTGGCTGTGTTATTCCTAGGTATTTTATTAATTTTGTAGCAATTGTGAATGGGAGTCCATTCATGATTTGGCTGTCTGCTTGCCTCTTGTTGGTCTATAGGAACGCTAGCAATTTTTGCACATTGATGTAGTATCCTGAGACTTTGCTGAAGTTTCTTATCAGCTTAAGAAGATTTGGGTTGGATGCTTTGATTTCTTTTCAGACAATGAGAAAATGTTCCTTTGTAAACTTTAGAAAGACATTGATGAGCTTTACAGCAGTGTAGTTAAGTGAGATGATCCCATCTCCCTGTGAAGTGTTTTCCTTGACCCATTAGATCTGACATTGCACCATGTGTTCCACTGGTTGAGGGAATGTATTATACCAAATAGTAAAATATCTTAGCCATACCTGATTACACTGTATCAGTTTAGCAATGATCCACAGATATCCAGTAGAATGTATCTGACACCATTCAACAAGAAATAATGGGGAAAAAGAAAACAAGCATGGGAGTGGGTATCTTTTGAATGCTGAAACAATAGTAGCTTGAGCCACAGCATCATCATTCATTGCTAAAGTGACAAACTGGCTTGCCCACAAACACCTTCTCTACTCAAGTGGCATGGGTCTTTATGACCTTGATTTTGATACCTATACAGATTTGTTAACTTCTCTTGGTCCCTTAGCTACACAGTACAGCCAACCATGCACGCCAAAGCCCAGCTGTATTTTAACACTGAATAAGTTTCTAAACAGAAGGACTGAGCAAATGAATGTGGTTTGGCTCAGTGGAGTTTCATCAGCTAATTAGGTAAATAGTTTGAATTACATGTCTGAAACATCAATGGGCCACTCAATACTCAGAGGTCCTCTCATATAAATGTTAAACTTTTAACTATTGACCATACTCTCAATGAACCAGCCTCTTATGTATCTTTTCCTTTAGACCACTTAGGTCAACCCATTTTTTCATAAGTTATGAGAACTTAAGAGAAAAGCACTTGCTGATGAATTGATTCAGCAAGTTTTACTAAACACGTCAAACACCGTCTCTCCTCTCCCTCTCTTTTGCTTTCATTCATTTCCTCATTAACCCACTCTCTCCCACTTCCTTCCTGTTTTATTCTACATTTCTATTTTCATAAAGAGTTTGGACTGCATCTCCCTATACTATGTAGGGTACACTTGTTCAATAAGGAATAGGACATTTATTTCCATGACTTTTTATGTGGAAATGACTGGATTTTTTTCTAGAGCTCTAGGTCATGTAACAGAGTTCATGACTTTGATTTGGGCTGAATGAACACCTCATTCCAGTTCTTCCTTAGGCAAACTAGACTTTATCTCTAAATATTTGTTGATTGAATCAAGGGATACAGGAATCCTTGGTCTTATCTAATTATCACACATTCTCTATGCCATGTGCAGCTTTAAGATATTGGGAAAATTATCTAAACTTCTAAACCTCTTTTTCTAACTGTTAAGTCGGATTGATAAGATATAACCCATAGATTTGTTTATTTGTTTATATTTCAAGAGAGAACAATGGCAAAGCACCTGGCACACAGTAGGTGATTGGCAATGTTTATTCTTATTCTTTTCTCAACAGTGCCTAGTGCTTTTCTCTGTACATAGAAAATGCTCCATTACTAGAGTTAATAAGAAAAAACGGGGAATAATAAATTATGTCCTTCCTCTTAAATGTGTTAACTCAGGGACAAACTTTGCGATGGTGTGAAGCTGACAAACACAAAACCCTAGGGAACCACGCTAATTGTCCTAGGTGATGATGGTGAGACATTCGTGGTGGGCATACTCAGTGTGTCTGTAAGTGTGGATGAGTTGTGTAATAGGCTGCTCATGCCTCTTAGATGGATCACAGCATTCACACAGCTCTGCTCCTGGAGAAAGTAGATAGAAGGTCAAGGGAGAATAGCAGGGTGTGGGCAACACCACTAAATACTGCTTCCAGGACTCACTCACCCAGAGAATTCAGAGTTGCTCTTTTCTAGCCTGCAAAAACTGAGATGCAGCCAGAGTTGTGTTTCATTAGAAGGAGGCATTCGGTGGAGCTCAGCTTTTTCAGGAGGGAGATGGGTGACAGGTAGCTGGGAGAGCATACTGGATGAATCTGAGTGTTAGGAATTTTAAGTGTTCGCCTCTTGCTTCTCAGTGGGTGGCTGCCTCTTGAGGTCTGGCATTCACCCAAGTCTTGAGCATTACCTCAGCATTTAAAGAGAAAACAAGTGAGAAAAAGAATCCATGAAGCTGCGTTTAAATCAGCATTAACATCAAGGAATGCCACAGGCTGGGTTTTGTTCACCCTGTTAGCATGCAGAATTATTTTTCACTATAGGAAGCTGTCTTTTCCCAACCAAGAAAACAAACAAAACAAAAAAAGCAGAACTAATTAAGGTCGTCATATCTCAATAAATATGCAAATGAAAAATCAAAACAAAGAAATTCTATTTATCACATCATAAAGTTGCAAATTGCTGTATAGGCTGGCTTGGAAGAACGGCAAGGGATAGAGTCTTCTTAATGGCTTTGCTTAGAGACTGTCTGAAAGCTGCATTTATATAGGTTTATGTTTGAGGATGAGGATGGTGAACTTGCCAGGAGAAAATTATTTTCATACTTTGTCTCCAAAGTGTAGAAAGGAAAGGAGAATAAAAATTCAGTCGAGTGACTATGTGTGAGGTTTTGTGCTATGGCATTTGTTTCTAAGTGCTTCATTTCAAAAAGAAGAGGTTTATGCTATGGCATTCATTTCTATGTATATAATTTCAAGAAGAAAAACAATAAAATTCCCATTTTACAGATGAAGACAGCAAAGCTCAGAGAAGGCAAATTCCTGTTTCTCACTTGGTATTTGGAGAAGGATTCAAACCCACAATTACTTATCTGACTCCAGTTTTATGTTTTGTTTCTGATTTATACTTCGCCCCTACACCATGACTCTCCAATACCACCCAAAGTAACTTTACTTTTGAATGTGTGTTCACAGGACATCAAAGCTTCCTGGTGAAAGGAGGAAATAAAATCAATTTTCAGGTGTTTTCTCCATTTATTTCCCACATCTCAATATTAAAGCCCATTCTATCAATGGAACTACTGTTTGATTTATGCATGATGGTATAATGCTGTTCCTTTTTATTTATGTTTAATTTCAGTTGCAAATGGTGAGTATGAATTGAATTCATCAGCTTTGAAAAATCAAGAGGGAGGAGAGAGAGAGAATAGCTAACATCTACTATTGCTGAAGTTACTGTAACCATGCCTTAACATATGTATTTCATCCTGAGGGAGCTGAATCTGTGAGCTGCAGAGAGAGCAACTCCGAATGATGTTGGAGCTTTATTTTAGAAGCTGTTGTCTGCTCTCTGGCATGTAGAACGCTGCCCTTAGAAGAAGGTTCTCTTGGACACCAGGGCTGTGTTGCTCTTCTGGTCTGCTAGGCTAACTTAAGGGTGAGGCTCTTTATAAGAATGGGGAATTATCTGGAATGAGCAAATGGTTAATGAGATTGAAGGCGATTTGGTATCTATTAAGTATTCCACACTGCCCTGGGCACAAGGGCAGTGCAAGTAGCAGTCGTGAAACCAGTAGGAGGCCAACACACACAGAATTGCTTCTTACCACTGCCAGTCATGTTAAACAAAATACAAGTATCCAGTCGAAGAGAGTGTTCCAACGAAGTGCTCAGACAAGTGAAAGAAGGGAGAGGCTGATGTTCTCAAGGAAGATTTCAAAGAGCTGGATGCAAACTTTGCCTTCAAGATGGAAAGGTTGGCAGGAGTGTCAAGGCAGTTGTATTGCATTTTGCTTGATCTGAACGACTTTGTTCAAAGGGAATAAGATAATGGGTTAAGTGGTGGCAGAACACAGTGACTCTGACCACTTGCCAGGGACACCTAACAACAGTGTTTCATCTTTTTGTATCCATCCCCTTTTGGTCCTTCTTTCTTTTATCTTCCCTCCTTCTGTCCCTCCTTCCCTTTCTTTTTTCCTTCCTTTCTTCCTTCTACTTTTTCCTTTTTCTCTTTTTACTCTTTCCTTTTTTCTCTTTTTTCCCCCTCTTTTCTTTTCCTAGCTTTTCTTTTATGTTTTTACATGTAAAACATTATAATATTCTCTTTTTTCTCATTAAAATACTCATTTTAAGCCTTGAGAAAAATATAGAAAATATTGATACATAAAAATATAACCTATACCTTATATCATCTTATTCTCATTCTCTAATTATAACCACTGTCAGCCTACAAGAGTATACTTTCCAGTCTTTATCTGGCATTTTTAGTTTTTTTTTGTTGTTTTTTAAAAAATTATCTTTGCACTTGCGTGTATTTCTTGAGCTCCATTTTCTTCTTACTGAGCTATATACTATAGTAGTTTTGTTTTTAGCAGTGGTTCCTCCATAGGAAGATGTATTTATTTCATCCTCATGTGAAAGAAATAAAGGGATTTTTTTGAGTATAGAATTGCAGTTTGGGGTTCATTTTCCCTCAGCATTGTCAAGACATTAATTAATTTCCTTTTTCTGCCTGGCTTTAACATTTTTATTTATTTGTATGTTTTTGCTTTTGCAAATTAAGCTTTAAATTTAGAATAATTTTACATTTATAGAAACATTTCAAAAGATACCACAGAAAGTTCCTTTCACCTAGTTTCCCTTATTTAATTTGTCTTTATGGAAAATTTATTGTTGATCTAAATGTCACTTATTTAAGGATAATCTGTCTTTACTTCTCAAGTTTTCTAAGATTTGCCCTTCTTTATTGATGTTTATTATGATGCATTTAATTATGAACTTCATGTATTTCCTATTTTTTTCTGGTTTCTAGAGTATTTCTTCAAGATGATCATCTTTCAACTATTATCTTTTTAAATATTAAATCTTACCAATTTACCCTAAACACTACTTTAAAAAAATTCCTTCTTGTTTATTATCATTGCTGAACTATGTCTTTTGTGACATTTAACCATTCTATTAAGCTTTTTGTTAAAATCTTTTTTCATTTAGAGAAAAATCTGTTTAATATTTGAATCTACTTTTTTCCCCAAAAATATCTTGTTCTTTCATTATGTTTCCAGAACTTATTCTAATTTATTAATTATTTCAAATATAACCATTCTATAGTCTTTTCCAAATGGTCATAATATTTCAAGTTTGTGAGTGTCTGCTTTTGCTGCTTTTTGTATCTGCTGAGTCTTGCTCAAGGTGGATTATTTCCTTATTTGACTTATGATTTGTTATAGTGCGTGTATCTTCAGCACACTGTAGTCACCCCATCTCAAGAGAGTTCCATATACCCTGGGTTTAAAAAAAAAATACCTGCATGGTAATTTTGTATTTGTTTCTGATGGGGCCTCAAGTTTTCACCAACAAGAATTACACAGTTTATGATTCACAAATGTAATTGTCAACTCTACATCTGTATAACCTATGATGTCTATATTTTGTCAACCTTTTCCCCCTTCTGGTAATTAGATTTTCTAACTTTGTTGCATTGCTAACATTACTTTCCCATATTTAAATCTCTATGTTTTGTGTGTTTTTCTTAAATTAACATATAACATATTGTCTATTGACTTCTGCTGTAAAAGATAAATTATTACAATATGCATTTTCTTTCTCATGCATACCTTCTTATTTTTATTAGTTACAGCATCACTTTTCCATTGACAAGATTGATAGCATTTATATTCTGTTTTGTAAATATCATTTCTAGATTATCTTTAGTTATATATTTATTATAACATAGTTCTATGCTCATCAACACTTTTCTGACCATGCATTCCCCATTTGAGATCTTCACTTTATTAATCTTTGGGTTTCCTAGACTTTCTCAAGTACTGTCTCCCTCTACCCTCTACATGCCCATTCCCAAGGAAAGCAAATAGCTTTTATATTTATTGAGATCTTGCATGTTAGACAGTGTCTTTCTTTTGCAAAACAGCTTGGCTTTTTAGAAAACTATTTGGTCAGACTTTAATTTCTTTTGGCCTTTTCCGTCATTGGGGACACTTACCCCACAGTAGAGAACATTAAAATCAGTCTATGTTTCTCACTTTAGAAGACTTATTTTTCTACTTACATGTCTGTATACTTTTTTCCTTTATCTTTGAATTTGAAACTGCTATAGTGCCTTATGTGTTTCTCAGCTCCAAGCACCCTGTTTGACATAGAGACAGTACTCAATGTTGCAGGATTGAATGGATGATTGAATAAGTAAGATTATATGTTGCTGTGGATCATTCAGTCTGTTCTTATTTCTGGCATATGATGCAGCATTTTGAGCTACAAGTAATTTTTTCTGTCTTTGAGTCTTTTTTCTATTATGTCTTTAAACAATATATTTTCCCATTACATTGATTCTTTGTTGTTTTACTCTCACATCTGTTATCTTCTCTGCTATTAACTTCTTTCTTACATACTATGTATTTGAATTGTAATTTTCTCTGCTACATTGGTTTTTTTCAATGTTTCTTTCATATTTATTATTTTTTTATTCCTTGGATATGTCCAGTATATTTTACGTAAATTTCACAACTCTGATTTTCTTGTCATTGATTTCCCCCGCAGTGGTTTCTACCCTAATTCTTGTTGCTTCAAATATGATTATGGTTTCCATAAATTTTAATCACCTTCATTTTTTTTGAACTATGATAATGTATTCTTCTCATCTTTTATCTTTAATTTCATGGTAGGTGCTTTTGTTTGTTTGTTTGTTTTTCTTTGGTTTTTGTTGTTGTTGTTGTTTTGAGACAGAATCACTCTGTCACCCAGGCTGGAGTGCAGTGGCGCAATCTCAGCTCACTGCAGTTTCAATCTCCTGGGCTCAGGTGATCCTCCCACCTCAGCCTCCTGAGTAGCTAGCTGAACTACATGCATATGCCACTATGGCTAGCTAATTTTTGTATTTTTTGTAGATATGGGGTTTTGCCTTGTTGCCCAGGCTGGTCTTGAACTCCTGGGCCCAAGTAATCTGCCCCTGTACACCTACCGAGTGCTGAGACTATAGGCATGAGCCACTGCACCTGGTCCTGAATAAATATTTGGTAAATAAATTATTAAATGGATGAAGAAAGAAGCACAAAATAACAGGAAAAACTTCTCCAGAGTTTTATTAAAGCACCAGGATACATATTTTTTGGAGATTTAGTATTTTATTCTTCAACTCTGCTCTGTTGTCTAAAAAGTAGCTTGACTGTGTTTGGTGTCTTTGTCATGAAATCTTTTCTGATTTCTATGTCCAGGATAGTATTATTGCCTAGGTTGTCTTCCAGAGTTTTTATAGTTTTGGGTTTTACATTTAAGGTTTTAATCTATCTTGAAGTAATGTTTGTATATAGTGCAAAGAAGGGGTCTAGCTTCAATCTGCTGCATATGACTAGCCAGTTATCCCAGCACCATTTATTGAATAGGTAGTCTTTTTCCCATTGCTTGTTTTTGTCCACTTTGTCAAGGATCCTAGATGAAGGTCCTAGATGAAACAAAATCAAAAATTGACAACTGGGACCTAATTAAACTTAACAGCTTCTGCAGAGCAAAATAAACTATCAACACAGTAAATAGAAAACCTATAGAATGAGAGAAGATATTTGCAAACTATATATTTGACAACAATCTAATATCCAGCATCTATAAGGAATTGAAACAAATTTACAAGAGGAAAACAAATAACCCCATTAAAAAATGGGCAAAGGACATGAACACTTTTCAAAAGAAGACAAATATGTGTCAAGCAAGAATATGAAAAAAAAAGCTCAACGTCACTGATCATTGAAGAAATGCAAATGAGAACAACAATGAGATACCATCTCGCACCAGTCAGAATGGGTATCATTAGAAAGTCAAAAACTAACACATGCTGGCATGGTGGTGGAGAAAAGTGAACGCATATACTGTTGGTGGGAGTGTAAATTAGTTCAACCTTTGAGGAAAACACAATGCTGATTCCTCAGAGAGCTAAAAGCAGAACTACCATTCAACTCAGCAATTCCATTACTGAGTATATACCCAGAGGAATATAAATCATTCTGCCACAAAGACACATGCACATGAATGTTTATTGCAGCATGATACACAATAGCAAAGATATGGAATCAACCTAAATGCCCATCGATGATAGACTGGGTAAAGAAAACGTGGTACATATACACCATGGAATACTATGCAGCCATAAAATGAATGAGATCATGTCTTTTGTGGGAACGTGGATGGAGCTGAAGGCCATTATCCTCAGCAAACTAAAGCAAGAGCAGAAAATCAAATACCACATGTTCTCACTTGTAAGTGGGAGCTAAATGATGAGAACTTTTGAACCCAAAAAGGAAAAAATAGACACTAGAATCTACTTGAGGGTAGAGGCGGGGAGGAGGGAGAGGAGCAGAAAAGAGAACTCTTAGGTACTGGCTTAATAGCTGAATGATGAAATAATTTGTACAACGAACCCCCATGACACAAGTTTACCTGTATAACAAGCCTTCACGTGTACCCCTGAACCTAAAATAAATGTTAAAAATGTAGCTTGAAATTCTATATTTCAAAATCTTAAAATTCTTTAAAATTTATATTCGGTAATACTTGTATATATTTATTGGGTATATCAAGTCTTGATTTGTTCTTCATCTTACCTCACATGAAGACAATTCATCTGAATTAGCTATGCATGTCATGGAAAAATGATCCTGGCCTGATGTCCCTTTAGTCCTAGCCATGCACACTGTGCTTTGGTGATAACATTGCCGCCTGATGCATATTGTGATGGTTAATACTAAGTGTTAACTTGATTAGATTGAAGGATGCAACGTATTATTTCTGGATGTGTCTGTGAGGGTGTTGCCAAAGGAGATTAACATTTGAGTCAGCGGACTGGGAGAGGCACACCCACCCTCAATCTGGGTGGGCACCTTCTAATCAACTGCCTGCACGGCTAGAATAAAGCAGGCAGAAGAACATGGAAGGACTAGACTGGCTGAGTCTTCTGGCCTTCATCTTTCTCCCATGCTGGATGCTTCCTGCCCTTGAACATCGGACTCTAAGTTCTTCAACTTCTGGACTCTCGGACTTACAGCAGTGATTTGCCAGGGGCTCTCAGGCCTTCAGCCACACACTGAAGGCTGCACTGTCAGCTTCCCTACTTTTGAGGTTTTGGGGACTCAGACTGGCTTTCTGGCTCCTCAGTTTGTGGACGGCCTATTGTGGGACTTCACCTTGTGATCGTGTGAGTCAATTATCCAAATAAACTCCCCTTCATATATTCATCGATCCTATTCGTTCTGTCCCTTTAGAGAACCCTGACTAATACACGTATGTTTCTTACTTTTCGTAGTTTAATCTCAGGAACCTAAAATTCCTCAGAGAGATTTTTGGTTGGTCTTATCAGAATGCTTAGTAATTTTCAGAAGACTCCTCAGCCTGCTTGACATACTGGAAAATAATTTATCCATTCTTAGTTCTTTCTTTAAATTTTCCAAACTTAAGTATATTTAGCACATATTTTTCATACTCTATAGTTTGAGGTTAAAGCCAATTTCTAATTTCAGTGTAATTGAATTTTTTTTGGACTTTTATTTTTTGAGAGTTCAGAAAAGACCATCAAGTATCTTATACCAACTATCTTATATCAGAATTTTTTTTTTCTTTTTGTTTTTTTTTTTTTTTTGCTTGTGTGTTCTTCCTTCTGTAAACAATGCTAGAATGAACTTCCTGGTATGCAAAATAAATATCTCTGCCCAACCTTTTTACTAATAAGATGTTGAATATCTGGGTGAAAGATTGTGTCTTTTTTTAAAGCTTTTGATAATTCTTGAAGATCACCTTCTGGAAAGACTGTGCCACCATTCAGCACTTGCAAAGGTATCAGTTTACCTAGACCCTCTCTACTGCAACACTTAATAATCTTCTCACATTTTAGTGTCAATTTTATACATGAACAGCGACATCCCATTATAGTAACTATTCTTATTTTACTTAGCGTAAGCCTCACTTTTTAATTTTTTCCTTATTTTTTTAATTCCCGTATTCTACATTTGTAAGTTTTCTCTTCATACCCCTGATCATTTTTCATTGGTGAGGATTTTGTTTGGCCAAGTTATAAGAATTCTTTAAGTACTCCAGATAATGACCATTCGATGGTTTTCCACATTGCAAAACTTTTTTGGTTTTTTATATGGCTTTCAAATATGTTGACCAGGTTTTAGATTTCTGTTTCATTTCTAAAAGATTTTTTTAAAGAGTTCAATTGACTTTGGTGTCAAATTTAGAAAGAATTCCATCATAAGTTTGAGAAAACATTAATTGTGTTTTCTTTTGATTTTTGCCAAAATTGTTGCACAGGTGCTCTATTTGGAGAAACAAAAAAAAAACCTCTTATAGTATAATAGCTTGGTGTTTTCATTTCCAACTTTCTCTTCTATTGCACTATATTTTTATTTCTTTAGCTTTACTGTGTTTTGTTAGACTAGCTTATAAAGAGTCCTAACATGAATAGAGCAAGTAACCCCTCATTACCCTTTCTTTAAATAATTTTTTCTTTTACCCCAATTCCATGTTTTTGTTGGTGATTTGGTCTTCTAGTTACATTTCAAACAATTTCAAAAATTTTAATAATTAAGTAAAATATTTACTTCAAAATAGTTTATAATTTTCTTTGTATGCATTTAAGTGTCACTTTATCACCCATACTGAAATTTGGTCCTTTTTTCATGTAAACCTACATAGTTTTTATTGCCTTTATGACTAAGCATTTTACATATCTTTGTTCTGTTGTGGATGAATTTTTTTAAATTATTACATTAAAGTTTTAACTGGTTAATGTTCAAACAGCAAAACTATTAATATCAATATTAATAATAATACATTTATTCTTGTGGCTGAGTAGTTTTCCCTGGTATGCAGGTCCCACAGTTCATTAACCATTCACCTATTTTTAGACATTTTGATGTTTCCAGGTTTGGCTATTACAAATCAAGCTGCTGTAAACTATCGTGTACAGGTGTCAGTGTGGACATCTGGGTGTAATGTCCAAGAGTGTAACTGCGGTTCATTTTGCAAAGTGTGCTTTGAGTTTCTAAAGAAACTAACAAACTATATTCCAGAACAGCTGTACACTCCTACCAGGAATGTATTAGAGATCTGGCTCATCTGTCTGCTCTCCAGCATTTGGTATAGTGACTACTTTAAAATTGTATTTCTTTTCATAAGTAGGCAGTGATATTCATCATAGTCTTAATTTGCATTTCCCTCACAGCCAGTGTTGTTGAACATCTTAAATATTTATATTATATAGTAAAAAACACCACACAATTTTCTAAATTTTAATTCAACTGTTAAACATCATCTTAATAACTTAGGGGAAAAAATCTGTATTTGTTCATATTTTTACTCTTTTGTTGCCTGTTCTGCCTGCTTCGGTTAAACATTTCTTTTTATTTTACTTACGTTTAGAGAGTTTCCCTTAGCCATTCTTTTAGGGTAGACTTGTTGGCGAAAAATTATCAAAACTTTACTTCCCATGAGAATGTGTTAAGTTTCCCTTCATTCTGGAAGGATATCTTTGCTAGTTTTAGAGTATTAGGTTGTCAGTTCTTTGCTTTCAACACTTGAAAAATAGTGTGCCATTTTCTTCTGGCCTCTGTGGTTTCTGATGAGAACTTTGCTGCCATTCTAATTGTTTTTCCCTATGTCATTGTTCCTCTAAAGTTTCTCTCACAGCTTTCAAAATTTTAAGTTTGTCTTTAGTTGAAGAAGTTTAGCTATGATCTGTCTTTGCCTTGATTTCTTTGGCTTTATCTGTTTGGGGGTTTTCTAAGTTTCTTGTATCTGTAGGTTTATGTCTTTTGCAAAGTTTAGCACATTTTCAGACATTATTTCTTTGGATACCTTCACAGACTCTCTTCTTTTGGGACAATGGTGAAATGAAGATTAAATCTTTCCTAATAGTCCTACAGGGTCTTAAAGTTCTATTTTTTTTTTTTAAGTCTATTTTCATGCTTTTGTTCAGACTGGGTTTTTTTTCTACTTTTCTACTTTCAGCTTCACTGATTCTTTCCTCTGCCTTCTCCTTTCTACTGTTGAGTCCCTCTATTGAGTTTCCTTTATCTAGCTTTTGATATTTTTTCATTCTAAAATTTTCATTTCATTTTTCTTTATAGCTTCCATCTCTTTGCTGAGACATTGTGTTTTTTACTGAGTTCTATAATTCTGTTATTGGATTTCCCACCTCTCCAGTTTCCATTTATTCTTCTTTATTTTCCCTACCTTTATTGCTGGGATTTTCTGTTTCTTTCCTGAGACATTTTATTTTTTTCATTTGTTTCATGTGTGTCCATAATTACTCATGGGAACACTTACATGCTTTAAAAATCCTTGTCAGATAATTCTAACAGCTGTATCATCTTGGTGTTGGCATGTCTTGATTATCCTGATTCTTGGTATGATGAGTGATTTTCTGTTGAAACTTGGATATTTTGAGTATTACTCTATGAGGCTATGGATCTTATTTAAATCTTCTGTTTGAGCTGATCTTCTCTGACACCATTCAGACAACAGAAAAAGGGAGCTTGTTACTGTCAGATGTTGGGTGGAAGTCTAGGTTCCCCACTAGGCCTCCAGGGACACCCAGTGTGGGGAGGGGCCCCTTGCTACTGCTGGGCCATGGTGGGAATTCCAGCTCCCCACTAGGCCTTTGCTGATCCCACTCTGGCCAGAAGCAGCAGGAGTTCCTCCTCAATGCCCTCCAATGGTAGGGGACAGTCTTGTTACCAACAATTGCGTGTAGAGGTCCAGGTTCCCCACACAACGTCTACTGATATTGAAAGGGAGGAAGCCACATTATTACCCAGTGGAGATAAAAGTCTTGGCTCCCGCCCCTGCCTTCTCTCCCTGCTCCTCCTCCTCAGCATGAGGGAGATGGGGGTTTGGGGCATGTTCTAACAGTCTGGTGAGAGTAGAAGCCTAGGCCCCATGCTTTTGTCGGTGGGGATAGGGGTGGGACTACTGGTTATTCTGTAGTGTTTGCCTGGAGTAGAACAAACTTTTCTTTCTTGATAAGCTGCCCCCTTCCTCATCGTGTGGCTAGAGGAAACAAGCTCTTGTTGGGGCTTTTAATCACCTGCACCTATTGACATTTCCAGATCTCAGCTGTTCTAGCTCCAAGTCTAGAGTACATGAGGTCTGAAGGAAACCCAGAGAGATCATTGCCAATTCCACTTGCTAGTCCTGAGGCCCTGATATGGTCTGCCTTTTTCTCTCCCCACTCCATCCACCTTTCAGTGTCTTCTTATTTTTTTAATATATAATATTTTAATCTATAATATTGAAGGAAATTAGGAAGAGGAAAAGGTAGAAATACTTCTTCATCTTTTCAGAAGTGAAAGTCCTTGAATATATATCTTAATTCCTTAATTATTAGAATGCTTACATTGCATTTGGGCAAATGAGTGAGAGATAAAATTAAATGATTTAAGACTCCTAAATTTATATATATGTTTATAATATATTATGTTACATAATGTATTATATCATATGTAGTAAGTATTATATATTCTATTTGTGGAATCTATTATATTTATTTTATTATATATATCAAATGTATATTATTATATATAAACATATTACATGTGTTTTATATAAATGACAAAGAAAACCATATTTGTTATAAATCACTAAAATTCACAGACAAAATAATTGTGGTATAATCCATATATAAAAATCTTTAAAAAATAAATAAAAAAGTAATTCCACAAAAGATGATTCAAATATGGGTTATTCTATATATACCCCTGTTATATGTTCAATTCAACAACTCTTTATTGCATGTCTAGTATGATCTCATTACATTCTAGGTGTTCTATAGTATAAAATAAACATAAATCTGACAGAGGCATGGGTCTTATTGACAATAAGACTATAACCATGTTAATGATAAAAATAAATTAATTTGTAAAGGCTCATATTTAGAAAATGGAAATTTCATTAAGAGATGGAGTTATCAAAATAGTCATTTCATAGAAACTAAAATGAGCTTTTTAAAAATGCTGCATTTGGTTGTACATTGAGGGGTTGGCAGACCATTTTATGAAATTGTGAAGGCTTGGGAAAACATTATGTCTGATATGTCTAAAAGATCACAACAAGTACAACTTGACAACTTGATGAGCAGGAGAACTGCAAGTTCGTGAGTGACTAGAGCCAACTGTGCAGGATGTAAGGCAGGACCTTACTTAAGCAAGATTGGCCTTGTTGTTCCTACACTGTTCCTACAGTGGACACTGTAGGAAAGCCCTGTTCATCAATACTCACATTGCACTAATAGGCAAGGGAGCATCATTGCGAGTTCTACAGTTTGAAAGTGGCATAATAAAAATGATGTTTTAGATAAATTATTAGTGGTGCCAATTTGGCTGGTTTTGCAGTAGTTATTGCGGTAACCCAGGTGTGAAGCAACAAATCTACATGCATGCTCTCCTTCCACACCATGTTTCACCATGTTCTTCAGAATTGACAGCAGAGCAATAGAATTAAAATGTGGTGATTGTCTTTATTTCACAGAATACTCTACTAGACAACATCCATGTGTTTTCTCATTTAGTATTCAATGCAACTATTGAGGTATTATTATTTACATTCTATGAGATTAAGCAGTTTTTCCAAAGTCCCACAGCCAATATTTAAACACAGGCTCTTGACATTGCATGACACTGACACCTCCATACCTAGCATGATGGCAGGTGAGGCACAGGCTCCCAGGGTTCTTGATGACTTGAGCCTGTGTTGCAGCTGGGGCAGCTCTTGCCTTCCTTTACTCAGCTATTTTATTACCCACAAGTCAGCCTGTAAAATATGATAACAATTTAATGTTGTGGTGCTGTAGAAACAAGTTTCATATCTCTTCCCCTTCCTCTCCATTCAGGCAATGTCCCACCAGACCTTCAGTTCCGGGTACCGCAGCCTGGAGAGCACAGAACCAGCTCACATCAGTCAGCAGACAATTAAGACACTGGTCTTTGATTCATTTCCCGAGCTAACATGTAACCATGCCGCTGATTACCCATTTTCATTGTTTATGGCAAGGCAGGTGGATGAACAGCTCTGCCTGATTTATGAAGTGCTTGCCTTCTATAAATCACAGAGTAGAAACCCAGCACGCTGCTAATCCTAATTGGTTAAGTCCTAAGTAGGGAGTGATTAGAAAGTCTTCAGGAACGAAGGTGCCTCATGCAAATGAGGGAGACATACAGCTCCTTGGGAGGAAACTTCCCCTGCTCACAATATGCAGTAAAGTTTTTGTTATTGTTCATTCCTACTGTCCTCTTCTGTCTCTTGCTGGTCAACCCCTGTTGATCTTCCATTTGTTAATAAACTGGAGAGAGGGCATAAGTGAGAAAGCACAAACACTGTAGAAGCAGAATGCTGTTTGCCCACTTACTCTCTCATGTGTTAATTTCAACCTGGATTAATTTTCCAGCTCCTATAAATCATTCATCATGATGAAGGAGAATCATGCAATGTGACTCATAGTGCTGTTTATTGGAGTGGGAAACATGAGGGCTTTGAGTTCTGTCTACCTGCATTCCAGTCCCACTCTTTCTTGGAAGAAAATGACATGGCATTCTCAGACACTCAATGATGGCCTTCTCTGATTGTTCACTTAAAGCCTAAACTACTTTGAAAAATTCTAAATATGTGAGGCTGTGCACATCTTCTCATTGGAAATAGGGCTAAGAAATGCAGACTCTGCTGGCAAAGGAAGAAAGAAGCCTGCAAATTGTATACAACTTTCCCCCCAGCCTCAAGGTTGAGGACACAGGGGAGTGTGCATATGACACATTTAAAGGAGCAGTGACCTGAGATTAAAACTCAGAGCAGGAAACTTCCACTCTCCACTCTCCTGTTCCAACCAAGTGAATGTGTTCCTTTTTTTGGCTAAATTCTCTTTTCATTTCTCTCTCCTCTTCCCCATCTTCCTCCTTCTATTTCCCTTTCCCTTTGTACATTTTCCCTGTCTACCTTCCTCTTCTTCCTTTCTTCTCCATATTTCCTGGGACCCAATGGCAGGTGCAGCAGCAGCAGTGGCAGCACCCCTTCAGAACTGGAGGACGAACCTGCCTGCATGGAGGAGATTGATTACAGTACAGACAGCAGCTCAGACCAGGAAGGGAGCTTGTCTGAGCTGGACTGGAGGATCCAGGAGTGCGCCTCGAAAAAGGATGAGGGAGAGGAAGAAGAGGAGACACCAGGGCAGGAAGGAGAAGCCATCCCATAGGCCCGAGGTTCACAGCAAGTTCTGTGTCTCCAACCATTGGATTGGACTAGCAGCTATGCTACTGCTGCTTCATCATCAGACACACAGAGTGTATATGTCAGAGAAAAAAGCCAGCCTATGTGAGCTCAGCAACCCCATTTCCAGATTTTTAGTTTCCTTATGCATAGAAACTAGCCACTTTATAACATTTTATATGTAGAGTTAGGTCACCCCTGAGGCCTATGCAAGCTGCCATTGTACTTAGAATGGGACTCATGGGTAGCCTCAAGATTACTATGGATCCTTTCAAGATTGCTCTGAGTTATTCTCCATTCCTGTGCTTGAACTGGAGCAAGCTGGAAGTAGAGGAGTTGGGCTTCTTCTTGGCTTCTCAGTCAGAATTCTAAGTGGTTATTTAAGTTGTTCCATATATGAGTATTATCTTCCACTGTTATCTCCCCACCATAGCATTTGAGCTCCCCAGAACAAGCCACTGAGACTCTGGGGATCTTGGCAGGGTTTTCAGGTGCTGGGTGCTCGAACATGAAAAACTGTGCGTCCAAGTAATTGCAGGCTTCATCTGTGATCTTCTCAAGCAGCATATATTTTACATATGTGGTACAGGCCAGAAGCTGCACTAGACTCTAAGAAATAAGACATGGTCACTGATCTTCACAGATTTTAAGATCATATGTATTCAGACCACCAAACATAATGCTAGGAAGTAGCAAGACCTACTGGAAAATTTATCCATTTCAGAATCAGACAGATATGGTTCATATGCTAGATCTGGCAGTTGCTTGTTATGACAACTTAGGCAAGTAATTAAATTTTCCCAAACTTCAGTTTTCTTGTATATAAAATGTGGATAAGCATATCTATATCATAAAGTTATTGTAGGATGAAATGAGATAATCTATAAAAGTATAGCTTAGCATTTGGTACACAACAACATCGGCTTATTTTTCTTCATAACTCAACAGAACATTCTATGTAAGAATCCTGACAGTTAAAAAAAAATTCTCACCAGCCTGAACAACATGGTGAAACCCATCTCTACTAAGCCCCATCTCTACAAAAATTAGCCAGGTATGGTGGCACACACCTGTAATCGCAGCTACTTGGGAGGCTAAGACAGGAGAATCGCTTGAACCTGGGAGGTGGAGGTTGCAGTGAGCCAAGATCGCACCACTGCATTCCAGCCTGGGTGACAGAGCAAGACTCTGTCTCAAACAACAACAACAACAACAACAAACCCAGAATCCAGAATTCTCTGGAGTCACATGGTAGGAAATATGCCCTCTTACTGGAAGGGAGCTGGGAAGGAGATTACACAGGAGCAGAATCTAGGAGGTTGGACTGACTTAAAACAGATGAAAATGGAGCAAGGCCTTTCAGCATTCAGAAGGAAGCAACTTAGTTATTTGAATAATGAAGTGTACAAGGCCTGCGAAGAAAGGATAAGAAGGGAGATAGAATATGCTAGGTCAAATTTAGGCTGTTTTAGATGTCATATGTATTTAGTTAGGATTAGGTTTAGCTGCAAGAGATGGACAACGTATCATAGTAGCAGCTTTCATAAGGCATAAGTCTAGTTCTCTTTCCTGTGGAATTTTACACACTGGAAGACCAGTCCTAGTGTCATGGCTGCATGGTGTCAGAGACCTGGCTTCTGCAGTTGTCTGGGTCTACTGTGTGTTGCTTCTACTCTTGGTCTAGAATGGCTGCTGAAGCATCAGTCATTGCATCTGCATCCCAGACAGTAGCAAGAAGAACACAAAAAGAAACGCCTGTTTTCTATCTTTCCAAAAGCAATATATAATATTTCTTCTTAATCCCATCAGCTGGAAAAAAAATGGGCCTATAACCATAGGTAGCTGCAAGAGAGTTTAGAAAACATAGTCTTTATTTGAGGTGGGCCCAGCTAAAATTTGAACTTTGAAGTAAAAGTCTGAATACTAAGGGAAAAGATGATAATACCTATTGGGGGATTATATATCTGCCAAAAGACTTCTCCTGATGTTCCAAATACCACCAAGGGAGTTTTGGATATATTAGAATAATCTCAGATGAAACTTATAGCACACACCTCCTGACCAGCAGAAAGCCACAGAACAAAACTAGATTAACTCCAAGGAATAGAAGAAAGGCATCTGTGTCATGATTTTGGGAGTTGACAGTGTTATTAATAGTCTCTTATTTTTTTAACTCTTTTCCAAATTTCCGTGCTGTAGTTCAGAAATTGTACATCCATTCTTCATATTAAGACATGTATGTTTCTGTAACATGTGTAAGAAATTTGAAGAATATTAGCAAAGACACTGAAAGTGAAACCCAAACACTATATATCTCTTAACTCCTCCCATATTTAATCTTTCCACTCTTAAATAAAGGCTAGCATAATCGTGCTGATTTTTCTTTGCTTTGAGGATTCAAGAAGATAACATTGAAATGTAATTGCTGAGAGAGGTGGGAATGATGCTAGCTTATTAATTATTATTTCAGCCCAAATTAATTTTGGGGGTTAGCTTCTGGTCATCCAGCATGTTTCTGAAAAAACGTGACTGTGACAGATAAGTTTTTGTGTGGCATGTTCAGAAAAAGTCAGGAACATGAAGTATTTGTTGATCCATCTATGTAACAAATGTATATTTAACCACCAACTATGGATCATGCACTTAACTAACCTCTATGGATGCAGATAAGAAAGACCCATTTTGTGCCCTCAGTAACCAGGGAAAGAAGAACAATAAACATTCTAATTTAATGCAGTGTGGCCCATGCCATTATGGAACTATGCAAAGAATATTACAAAAACACCTAATCTAATGGGGGTGGCAGTTGTGGTAAAAGTCTACCAAAAGAAGGTCATAATTTGGGTGATTCTTGAAGAATATGCAGGAGTTTTCAGGTACAGAGGGAGAAAAGACATGCGAAGGAGTGGAAAGATTTTGTGCAAAGGCTCTGTGGTAGAGTTAGAGCTTGAAATAAAATGTTCAGTGTGACTGGTTTAAAAGATGTGTTTGTATGTGAGGAAAGGAGGAGAGTGACAAGAGATGAAATGGAAAAAGATAGCAGTCAGATAAAGCAGCATTTGGCATTCCTTGATGAAGAGGCTGAACTTAATTCTGAATGTAATGGGGGAGACTTAAAGAGCTTTCAGCAGAGGCATGCCAGTGACTGATATCAGCATGTCTGTACCAGCACCACTGCTCCCTTGTTTATGGCTGAGGGTTTGGTGCTCCCGCTATGCTGGTTGTTCAGTAGTTTGAGGAGTGCCCCAGGTGTGAAATTACTATATTTGAAGAGCAGAAGATTTGCATTCAGGTGAAAGATAATAATTGCAGTTTGGGGACATGTTGAATGTTGGTGGCCTACATGATAGCCAGTTTGGAAGGTTTCCTAGAAATCAGAGGTACATCAGGAAGCAGAAGGAGAACAAGGAGAGGTGTACCTAACACCTAGTGATGTTGGGGGCCCAGGTGAATGTCCTGAGCACCTAAGCCCAGGTGCCAGTGAGTTGGGAAGGCAATTGACTGGAGGGAAGAGGGGACTTGGGAGCAGACCTCTCTCCCTTCCTGCTAGGACTGAAGGCTGTTCTGTGTCACATCTCACCAGTCTTCCATCCAGAGTTAGAGAGTACTTACTTGAGAGTTAACTCTCAATAGTTATAAGAGCCATTCCTCCAGTCAAGCCAGGACTTTTTTTTGCTGGCTGGACCACTTCAGTGAATTGTTCGGAAAAAAACGTGTTCTACCAAACTCAGAGCCAAACTAAGATGACCCAAGAATTCCAAGGAGTTGTAGGCCATAATGCGAAGCAAATGTGGTCCAAAATGTGCAGAGGAGAGGACAGTCCAGAGAGGCGATGTTGGGGCCAGGCCAAGTGCATACTGTCCTGTACCAGCTGTCATCCGGTGCTCTGCATGCAGGACTGGAACTGGGGCTAAGGGGCTGTGGGGGCCTGCAGCTTCCTGGGACAGCCCAGTGAAACTTTGATGGGCAAAGGTTGGGAGCTCTCTGATTTCACCTTTAGGATAGTTCCACTGTTAGAATAGAAGCCCAAGACTTGCCACCCATGAGCTCCCAAGGGTGGAAACTACTGACCGTTCATAACACTTTCCTCTGATAAGAGGCTTTGTGGCTCCACATTTCCTTTAGAAGGAAGTCTAAATGTCTCAACAGATCCCCTTATAGTCTGGCCCCAATCTCCTTGACAGCCTCAGGTTCTGCCACTCTTTATTCTCTTTGATTTGCCACTGAGCATACCCTCATTTTCTCTCATCGCATTTATGCATGTGTGTGTTCTTAAGCCACACTTATGCATGTGCACTTCTTATGCCACATAGCTCCCTAAATGTCCTCTTTGATTTTTCTAACATTTTCATATTTTTCCTCTGCCTCTGATAAGAATCTCCCATTCCCTCATTTGTGAATACCAAAACCCAGTTCAAATATCATCTTTCTTCTGTAAAACTTGTCCTCATCACCCAATGCCAAGTTATATATAATCTCTCTTCCATGCCCCTATTGCACTGTTTATATATCTCTTTTATACTATGCTTATTTTTAACTTGATATATATACTTTTTACACCCACACCCCCATTCACCATTGAATAGTGAGCTCTAAAGTGCACAAACCTACTATTATCTTGGCATCTGTCCCTGTACCTAACATAGTTCTTAACACATTGCAGGTGTTCAAAAATGTGTCTTCCCCTCAGCTTCAAACCTGGACATCCAATGTCTCAATAAAACCTCACTTATTTTCCTTAAATCCCTCCATTTTCCATCTCAAAGAAGAGTTTGTGTTATAGAAAGGGAAACTGGTTTCACTAAAAGGACATTTAGCACAAGTGCAGCCTGGCCTCTCAAGCTGGTGGTTGCCATGGAAGACTTCCGAGTGTGAGGCGAGCTTAACAAGGGGCAGAGTGTTCTTGTCCTAACCTGTGTTGTGCAAATGTTTAAATAGAGTGGTGATAATGGAGGGGTGGCATCTCCAAGGGTTCCCCGGAGCTGCCATATTTACCCAGGTGCTCTGGCTCCTATGCTCCCGTTGGTGAGAACCGGCTGTGCAGCTCCATAGGTATCATGCTAACTTGGTTGCCTGGGCCCTCCTTGCAATCCCATCAATAAGAATCAGCATCCAAGAATTCCATCCATTGACTTCAGTCTCCTTCCAGAAAGAGGATTCAGAGCCACCAAGAACATTTGAAATTAACCTGCTCCCTAAGTTACAAGCTCATCTTGAGGGTTGCCAACACAAGGAAGGTCATATTACACCCTTCCATTTATGAGCCTGGAAAATGGTGCTGTAGAGTTGATTTCATATTCCAAAGGGAGCCTCTGCCCTATGCCAAGAGAAGGGGCTCCCAGGAAATGCCTGACATAAGTCATCCTTGTTAGGGCCTCAGAAGAATGACCCTCATGGTGGATCTCAGCATTTGGATTCGCATTAAAATGATGGATTTGTTTTGCCCTGCTGGTACAGCTCACCCCAGCTCCCCAAACGCTCTAGTCTTGGAAAGACATGCATAGTAGCCTGGTGCTCACCAGGAGGGGTTTTCTGGGCAAAAATAATTCATCAGCTCTGGAGCCTGCTGCTGTCTTCCCAACAGATGTCCTCTTTTGTTTGTGTTGCAGTTTGGCTTCATGCTACCAATGTTTGATAAAAAGTGTTCTTTAGAAAAGAAAAAAGAAAGTGGTAAAAGGGAATTTTGAGATAAAAATGGATTAATATACAACCTTTCAGTGCCTAATAATAAAAAGATACAATTGCGTATAACTTAAAATCATCTATTACACACACACAATTCAACATAATGGAGCTGAAACTGAGCTTGAGTTCCCCACCACACACACACACACACACACACACACACACACACACACACGGCACAGGGCTTTAAGCATAACAATGAGTGAGGGAAGGTTGATTCTCAGACACATGACACGTGAGGGGTAGCTAGTTGATGATTTTAGGCTCTACGGTCAGACAGAAGTCGAGATGAAGGCCTTTTGGGTAGAAGATGGGACTCACCTCTCATCAGCACGTGACATAAACTGAACTTGAAGTGTGTATATATTCTGGGTCAGTTCCAGTGCAAAGTAAAATGGGTTCAGTATCATTGGTAGAGAATACAGACTATGAGAGAATTACCGAATGAGCCACATTTAGGTCTTATGACAAGTAGCTTAACAGAGGAGAGCACTGACTGTTTACAAGGCTGAAGCAGGCAAGGTGTGGTGGCTCACAACTGTAATCCCAGAATTTGGAGAGGCCATGCTGGGAGGATCCCTTGAGCCCAGGAGTTTGAGACCAGCCTGGACAACATAGTTAGACCCTGAATCTACAAAAATAAAGAAAAAAAATAGTCAGCCATGATGGTGCATGCCTGTAGTCCCAGCTACTAGGGAGGCTGAGGTGGGAGGATCACCTGAACCTGGAAGGTTGAAGCTACAGTGAGTCGTGATCGCACCACTGCACTCCCACCTAGGTGACAGTGTGAGACCCTGGACTCTGTCTGAAAATAAATAAATAAAAGGCTGAAGCAAAGATGATTCTCCATGGGGGGATCTCGATGATCTTTTATAGTCTCTAGGCTCTTATGGGGTTAAAATAATTTCTTAGTACCAGACAAGTATTATGACCAACTCCTGGCAAAATAAATAACACTTAAGCACAATTATTTGGAGCTATTCAGTTAAAGTGAGTGTGGCCCTGGTCTTGAAGGGTGGGGCAAGACATGGCATTGAGTTCCGTTGTCTCTACTGGCTGTGGGACGGGAGAGGAAGCAGAGAGGCCAACAGGTCTGCCATGCAAACGTCCAGGGTATGGGGTTAAATGAATGAATGTCCTGGGGTAGACTATCAACCACACCCTATCCACACTTCAGTATGAAGAGGAAGTTATTTTGGGAGGTATTAGAAGAGGAGAAATCTGCCTATGTTTCTACTCTGCTCAGACAATCACATAGTGACTCATTTCACTCTCAGTACCAGCTCTGTGGGATAAATGGACATTATGATTGTCATTTTTAAAATGAAGTGCACCCATACTTAAAGAGACACGCTGAGTAAATGACAGAGCTGGAATCTGTTCCCAGGGAAATCTGACTTCCCAACTCATGCTCCTTCCACTTCCCCAGAGGAGGTGAACATGAACCATAACACAGTTACAGCTAATGTGGTAATTAGCAACACTTAGTATGTATAACAGTCTAAGACCATCACAGGTGTCATCATGTTTAAGCATAAAACTTCAGTCCGATGAGCTAAACTCTGTTGTTATGCTCACTTTATAAATGAGGGCATTAAGAATGTAAGGGCTAGCCTGAGATGATACAGGTAGTAAGTACCAGATCACAACCTTAACTCAGGCAATTGGACTCTTAAACCTGCTCTCCAAGGAAAAGCATCTTTCTTCAAAGACCCCTGAGGGCCCTCTGAGAGGTTATGGAGCAACTCTCCATCTCTAGGAAAGTGTGTTGTTCTTATAAGTCCTTGACTGAAATATAAGTAACTCATACTGGACATCTCTGTATAATATCCTGCTTCTCTTCAAACTCAACAGGTTTAAAGTCAAAATCTCCTTCCAACAAAATCTCTACTTTCAAATTCCTAAATTTGATCATGCCAATAGTAAACCTGTGTTGTTTGATTTCTTTGTTTGCCAGATGCATAGCTCACTGTCTAGCCGAGGCAGGCACTCAGATCTTCACTAAATGGATGAATTTGCAATGTTAGCGAGTCTGATTCTTAGCTTTGGACTCAAACCAAAGCTAAGACTCACACTCAACAACACTGTTCTTTCTTCTCTCTCTTCTTGGGCCATTTCTCACCTGGACTTCAGGAATTTTTCTGACTACTCTTCTCACCTTTGGTTGTGACTCCTTTCCAACCCTTTCATCCCTGCGCAGCCTGATGGTATTGAGAAGGAAAACCGGCTTCTACTTTCACTGCTTATAACTTGTCAGTGACCTCTCATGGTCTTAAGGATAAAATGCAAATAGGACCTAGTGCTTGAGGCCTTTCAAATCCAGCCACTATGTAATTTTCTGGTCTCTTCTCTTGACACCAGCCCTTGTTAAAGTCATAAAAACTTACTTTCAATTCTCAGAAAGCACTTTACTCTTCTGTTCCCTCTTCTTCTATCCATGTGCCTAATTCTATCCATTATGTTCTTAAGTGTAGCCTCCTCCAAGAAGTCTCCCATGATCTGATTCTGAGTTCCTACAGTCGTCTTGGAGAAACCCAGTCACAGCTTTTGTTGTATGGCATTGCCTGTGGACTCTGCTGTCCCTTCTCCACCACCCCCCTCCCTGCCCCACCACACCAAGACTGTAATATCTTGGAGAACAAGGACAATTTTGCTCACTGATACATCCTAAGGTCCTAGCATCGTGCCCAAGATGTGGTGGGACTTCTGTAAATATGTGTTGAATGATTGAGATCTTAATTTCCGTTACAAAGGTCTCCTGAGAATGACCTCCTACCCGTTGCCTCAGTAACCTCTTACACATGGAGAGCAGAGCTGCAGGAAAGCAGGACATACCTGAGTCCAGCCAACTCAGAGCTTTAAAGAAGCGTCCAGGAGAAACCTCCGTCAGCCCCCTGTTTGCGGTGCCTCCTGGTCGGTAATTTTCCAGAAGCAGTTTCTTGTTTCCTCCAAATGGCCTGTAGAGGTCAGAAAAGGGCCTTGTTTTCCAATCACCGACTGTCCTCTCTACATTAGCATTCACCCCGGGTGTCTATAATTAAGCAAGCCTAAGCTGGGCACATAGGAACGGAAATGCATTGACTTTAATAAAACAGAGTGTAAAACAACTTTAGATTGACTCCAGCCTTGTTTATTCTTGCACACTTGTAATTCTGGTTTGGTATATTCCCAGTCAAAGAGACCATTGTCCTGGGAACTGAAGCATGTCCCTTGCTTCATTGCTATTGCAGCCTGTCCAAGGAGGCAAGCCGCACCAGGTTGCTGCTACCGGCTCACAGCAATTTTTTTTTTTTTAATTTTTTAAAGAAGGACAATAACAAAGAGAAGAACCTGTGGGAACGATGAGAGGAGCTCCTATTGATATCCTAGACTTTGTGTATATGTGTGTGTGTGTGTGTGAATGTAAGTATATTCAGAGTCCAGAAAAAATATGTAAATAATAAAAATGGATCAGGCACTCTGGTCTTCACATATTGTGAATTTCAGGAAATGATGATTTTGTTCTTTAAGTGATTCCCTAGCATATGGAACAGAACATTATAACGGAAGTTGAGAGTCCATTTAGGTTTAGGCTCTGGCTCTGTTACTTCAATGTATGGCTTTGGGCTGACTGTTTCCTCTGGGTCTCAGTTTCTTCATTGGAGGGTGAAGGGCTGGACCACACGAAATCTAAGCTCACTTCTATTTCTAATATTCATGAACATGAATGCTGTGCTGGCGGGGCCTGCAGAGAACACCAGCAGGCCCAGGGCTGGCCAGGCTGGTGAAGAGGCAGCGTGAGGTGGCTCACACTAGTGTTCTGTCTCTGCAGGGACTGAGGCCAGGCCTGCACAATGATCTTTTCAGAGCAGAGAGCAGAGCAGTGCCGTTGATACCCTGCCAATGCCCAGCAGAATAAAAGCTTCTGAAATCAGGGCTAAAAATAAATAATAAAACAAAGTGACAACATAAACAGGAAGACCTAAAGGAGGGGGAATGAATTGAGTCAGCAAAGTTGGGGCTGGGGTGGGGCAGGGAAGAATCTAATTCGTTTTCATTTGCGTGCTTTGGCCTGCTAGGTGCTGCACTGGTGTTTAAAGTGCTCTTGGAAGGGGGAGTTTGATGCCACCCTGGGAGAAGATACAGAAGATGGGGCAGAGGCGTGGCTGCTCTCTCAGGCCCATTTCCTCCCCGCTGTGCAGTTGGCCCGCCCACTCCTCACTGACTCTTTGTTGGTTGTTGAGAGAGAGAGTTCTTTCACAGTCCCTCTCCTGTCCCTGGCCTCTGCCTGGGCCTGGGCCAGCTGCCCTCATCGACCTTGTCTCTCAGCATTTGGGACCCAGCTTCCTCTTGGCCTCTTTGCACACACTCAGGATTTCAATCAAAATGACTTTCAAGTCTGGTCGTTTAGGGGAGAATGTGTGCAAGAGGGGTGGGGAAGGGAGCTCATTATTACTGAGCACATTGAATGTTCCGGCCACTGTACAGTTACATGCAACATGCAAGGAGACAGAGAGCAGTCACCTAGTAGCAGCCACAGGGCAAGTAAACAAACACAGATCACCTCTACAACTTTGTTCCAGGCCTTGTCATTGTGAAGGGTAGAGATTCAAAGCAGATGGAGACTTCCTTTGGTGAGGCAGTTTCTTGAATTTGGGGATATACAAATGTGAGCAACCATTATTGGGGTGAGGGAAGAAAAGCTGCTCTGCTGTGCATTAAATGGTACCAAAGATTCAGGGAGTGGGGCCGGGGTGTGCACTGGGAGAGAAGAAGAGAGAAGAGAGAGGATGAGGACTTCCCAGCATGGCTCAAGGCAGGGGAGCAAAGAGGGCCTCTGAGAAGTCCTGACTCATAAAAAAGTGATGTCTAGGATTGAATTTTAAGTTGTTTTCTGCTCTGTGGGATCTCATTTCACTCCATCCCTAGACCCTCAAATCCCTAGTAAAAGTCTACTATTCCCAAGTAGCTGGGTTCTCATTATATTTTGAGTAAATGAAAGGTTCAATTATTAATTTGGGATAAAAGCATGGGGAGAAGCCACCAGTTCAATTGTTCATTTGGGATAAAAGCAGGGGGAGAAGCCACCAAAGAGAATTCAGCAGAAGCAGGATATCTGCAAAATTCATTTCTAGGAAATTACATATTCCTTTATTTAGATACTTCATGAACATGATGGTAATGATAATAATCAACTTGCCATAAACACTGACCATGAACCAGTCCTTGGGCTGAAGGTTTACTATTCACAAAACCCCTTTGAGGTAAATAACTATTATCATATCCATTTTACAGACAAAGAAACAAAGTCTGGGAGATATTTAGCAGCTTGTGCGAAGTAAGTGGTTAGTGCAGAGGCTGCAATTGGGTTTGAACTGAGCTTGCATCCTCTTCCCTTTCTCCTCATAGTGTAATACCACTGAAAACGAAATGTTCCTCAGTGGCAGTGGACATCTCTTCCCTTCGTTTTTCCCTTGAGGCAAACTTGCCTTCATACTTTCTTCTTCAAAGTCAATTAGAAATGGATCTGTATCACACCACTGCACTCCAGCCTGGGCCACAGAGGGAGACCCAGTCTCAAAAAAAAAAAAAAGAAAAAGAAAATAGATCTGTAATTTTCAGAGTCTTATTTTCAGACTTAGTCAAGACCTATTTTCTCCCCCACGTACCTATTAATCTTAATTTTGCTCAGCTTCCTTTTCCACATTTCTAGACAAAAATGTTTTGTGACCTTTTAAAGAAATCTTCCAATGGGTTGATGGTGGTAGTTGGGGATGTGTACGGGAAATACGTGAAGCGCACTATAAGCTTCCCCTAGCAAATGCTCAGAGCAGCATTTTTAAAGATGAACAACATGAATTTCAAACAGAGGTTAAGTAAACATCATAAAGAAATATGTCCCCAACAAAATCAGGTCTGGATTGGGATCAGCAGGATTTCCCTTAAGGTGTCTGCTCTGACTCAGGAAATGGTTCTTCCTGCGTGTCTGTCTGTCGTGCCCATGCGTGTTCTGAACAATATCGCGTGTTCCCCTGGTGACTCTATTTTTGTCAGAGTACTACTTTGAAGGCTGAGGCATAGGAACGCTAGGGATACCTTGCAGACTTACGCTCAGAGATCTGTAATGCACCACATCAGCATCAGCTAGTTTCAAGTGATACTCAGTTTACTTTATTAGGAAAGGATCTATACTCTCTAAATCCTAAACTGTTACTGCTCCTCAGCTTCACTTAACTTCAACCTAAAAATTAATGCTATAAGTGAGTGGCCACTTCAACAAGGGCACTCAGCACAGAGCAACAGGAGAAATGGACCTTGGTCCTCTACCTTTTCCTGTCTCTGTTGAAATGGATTTTCCTGTAGTTTGACATAAGTCAATGATATTCCAGAAAGACAGCTTACCTGAGCCGTGCTTCTCTTTTTCTGAATAGTTCTTTTGTTTTGTTTTGTTTTGCTTTGCTTTGCTTTTTTCTGATCTGAAGTGGCTACAAGATGAAAAGACCAGAAACACATGACATTAATTAATGTAAGGAAAAACAGGGCCCAGCATGGGAGAATGAATTAACACTGAAATCTCTAGGGCTTGTCAATGACTAGCTGCTTAGCTGCCCACTCCCTGTTGCCACACACACACACACCTTACTACCTAAGGAAAAACTCTTATATGAATGAAGAAAAAACCATAGCCTTCAAGGACACCAATCTGGTGCCTGTTGCAGAGAGCAGTTTTTGTGTTAAGAGGAAGATTATAAATAGAAGTGACTGCAGCAAGCTCTCTCACGATGTTTTATAATTGGTGTTGTAATACCTTGGGCCAGATGATATGAGAAAGATGGTGTGGCAGAATGTGTCCAGCCTGTAAAGCACCCACAGTGTCTGGAGTCCCAGTGGGGCTGAAATGGGACAAGGGAGAAGGAGGAGGCAGGGGCTGCTTGGCCCACTCTACAATGGGCCTCAGAAGTAAAGGGCAGGCTCATGGGGGAAGGATATCAGTACCTGTGCCTCAGTTTTACATTGCTGGAAAACAAATTACTACCAATTTAGTGCTGTCAAACAACATCCAGTTACTGTCTTAGGATGAGTAAGTCAAAAGCACAGGGAACCTCCCTGGGTTCTCTGTTCAAGATGCCTCAAAACTGAAACCCAAGCGTCAGCCAGCCTGGACTCCTGTCTGGAAGCTCAGGGAAAGAATCTGCTTCCAAGCTCAAGCTGTTGTCTGAATTCAGTTCCTTGTGGTGGTAGGCACTGAGCTCCCCACTTCCTAGCCAGCTGTCAAAGGGGCTGTTCTCAGCTCCTACAGTCTGCCCCCATTCCTCGGCCTGTGACATCTCTGGAAGCCAGCGAAGTGGGTTTAACCACCACCCCTCCCCCATGCTTTGAATCTCTTTTACTTCTACTAGCCAGAAAAACCCTGTTCTTTTAATAGGCTAGTGTGATTAAGTTAGACCCAACCTGATCATCTCTTCTTTGCCTTAAAACCTAGTACAATCACAGGAGTGAAATCTCATCATAGTCAGGGCCTCTATCCATGATCAAAAGCAGGGAAGGGGATTACACAGGGCAGATTTCATTCGTTTCATTTTTATAATTCTGCTGACCACAAACGACAATATTATCAAGGGTTATGTAATGCTCTCCAAGTGCTAGGAACAGTTTCAGCATTTTACATACATTAATACATGAATCTTCATAACAATCCTATAATGTAGGTATATTCATTCTAGTATTCTGACTTTATATATGAGGCCAAAGTGTTGATGTAGTATACACAGCTAGCCTGGGATTGAGTTGTGATTTGAACTCGACAAGTACAGCTCCAGGTTTATGCCAGATTTCTTGGCTCTATCTAAAATGTACTCTCTTAGACATAGTTTTTTTCCTTCATTTTGCCTGAGTTGGGATGTGAACATGATGTTACCAAAACAAACTAGGGAGCTGCTCACCTGGTACATTAAGGCAAAACATCCTCTGTGAGGTTTTGCAATTGGAGAAAGGAGGGCATTTATTTTCAGAGTGCCAAGCAAGGAGAACTGGGCAGCTCACACGTAGACCTGACCTCCCCAGCAGCTTGTAGGTAAGGGTCTTTAAAGGAAGGGAGGCAGAGGTTATAGGCAAAGTCATCAATCAATATATGGTGGTTATACATTGGTTTGATCTAAAAATTTGGGACATTTTGAAGCAGGTCCTAAGTGGATTCAAAGATTTTCTGATTTGTGATTGGTTAAGGAGACAAAGCTTTGTCTAATGATTTGGGGGTCAACAGAAAGGAATGGTGAGTTCCAGCCTGTGGATATGACTTCCTCCAGGCTCCTCAAGAAGAAATTTAGAACAGAAAACGGCAGTCAGAGTTCAGTCCTCAGTCTCCTCTTGTCTGAGGTCTACATGCCAATGTATCCATTTGGTGGGGGTCCAGGTTTCTGAAAAAACTTAGGGACATATGTTAAGATGTAATTTTTAGTTACTATAGGGAACCAAACATCTCATGACTCTAACTTCCTTGGTTATTGTTTTAAGCTACTATTACCTTCTTGCTTATCAAGTTGCTCATTTACTTCTCAAGGCTAACTAGGTGCCTGGAGTTTCCCTTGAAAGAACTCAATATTTTCTTTTATTTCCATGCTTGGGGAGGGAGAATGAGGAGGAGGCCCCTAAGAGGAGTCGCTGCTCCCTCTCAATGAGGTTTGGAGTTGTCTAGTGGGACAAGAATAGGATGCAGTAGAAGGCAGCACAGCATGCATGGCTCAAACTGTCTGTGGCCAAGGCTTTAATGTCAAGGCACCTGTGGCATGTCCACCTCTTCTAATTTCACCATTTTGTACTCAGAGTCTTACTTAGTTATAAAGAGCACACATTTCCCCAGACTGTCCCATCTCCCATATATCCTTCAGGAGCACTTGATCTAGTAATGATATTTGAGATGTTCAAGGAATAAAGTGAGGTCTTCATGACACAGATATCCCACCTCCTGGAACTCTGCTTCCTACTTGAGTTGAAGTCTGTGCTGTGCAGGTGCTCAGGTCTGTATAAAAAAGGAACCTAACCAATGCTTACTCTATACGGACTTATTCATAATTTTTCAGTCTTTCATTGATTCGGTTGCATTATTGTGGCTTATGTAGGAGGACGAAGATATATCCTTAAAGATATAACTAGTTTATAATCATAAATTTGAAGAAAAAAGGCTAATAAATATGAAACAAAGTTGATTTCAAAAATAGTATTTTGCAATGCCTTAATATTATTAGTGATAGTATTAACAGAGAAACTTCATCAATAAAATTACGTTGTTGCATACAGCAAAAGGCATAATGAAAAACAAAATCCAGGAACATGTTATTATTATTATTTTTCTGAGACGAAGTCTCACTCTGTCACCCAGGCTGGAGTGCAACGGCACAATCTCGACTCACTCAAACCTCCACCTCCTGGGTTCAAGCAATTCTCCTGCCTCAGCCTCCCAAGTGGGTGGGATGACAGGCACGTGCCATCATGCCCAGCTAATTTTTTGTATTTTTAGTAGAGACAGGGTTTCACCCTGTTGGCCAGGGTGATCTTGAACCCCTGACCTCAGGTGATCCACCTGCCTTGGCCTCCCAAAGTGTTGGGATTACAGGCATGAACCACCACTCCTGGCCCAGAAACGTTTTAAAAAACTAAACAGAAGGCAGAAAACTGACATTTCATAATTGTAGCTATAATTTAAATGCTATAAATTATATCACTAAATGACACAGAATATCAAGTATGATCAAGAAATAAACATAATACTATTTTTCATTCATTATACATAACAAAATAAACAGACTCATAATGAAACAATCCAGGTGGAAAAGAGGCAATGACATTATTTCTAGGGAGCAGTTACCAATGAAAAGAATTACAAGTGCAAGCTCAAGGTCTGAAGCAACACTTTAGGTAAGGGAACTGGTTTAGGAAACTAGGAGAAATATGAATCAGCTTATTATCAGAGCCGTGGTAGAAGGTCACGATGACCAGGAGGAGACATTCAATCTGACTGTGAGAACGTGTGAAAAATAAGGAGACAAAAAATGCACAATGATCCCACCCAGGGCACTGCAGCAAGAAGGAGCCCAGGTATCCAGCCCAAGGGATGGTGGTGGCAGGGATGCAATCGCTGGAGCTGGATATCGGTAATGTGGTGATGTGTCTATCTGTGATCTCATCCCTTGTCTCTCTCTCTTACACCAGATAACTTTGAACAGATGATGAATAGGCAGAAGGGGTAAACAGATCTGTTGAATTATGTGGGCTTAGGACAGATTAAAGTGAATTGAAAAGACAGTCTCCTTCAGTTGTCCCTATGATGCATTAGCTTGACATTCAGAAGCCTCTACAATTTAGCCCACCTCTGCCTGCCTTGCCAGGATTGTCTTCAATACACAGGGCCCAGGACCAGCTTTTCAGCTAGAGTGGCCTATTCCCCATCTCCCAAGTTTATCCTGCCTGTTATCACCTCCTCACCTTTTCCTGCTGTTCCTCCCTCCCTTCAAGGACCAATTCAAATCTCAGCTCACCCCTGAGCTGAGTATCTTCTGTAACTCCTACTCGCTCTGTGCTTCCATCCATGAATGCCGAAAGCATTTATTATGCAATTAACCATATCCTTTCATGCTTGGCTATTTGGCTGTTTATCTCTTTTGTTGTGATTCAGTACTTCACATGTGACTGTCGTATCTCTGCAAATACACTATTTATCCCCTGAAAGCAAGGCTATGTCTTTTTTACATCATTCATCATTTAGCATATTCCAATTTCAGTTTGTTTATGGACATTATCTGACAAAATGTTCCCTATAAAACTTCATATTAAATATTATTTTCTGCATTATATGAACAACCTAATTGAGGCTTAAATAAGTTTAAAAACCCGCCCTAAGTCATACAGCTAATAAGTGACAGAATCAAGATTTAAGCCACGTGATTTGGACAAAAATCCTCTACTTTTCCCATGAGGCCATGATATCATTACACCTTCCTGGATCCATTACTCTAGATAATACATCAAAATAAAATATTCATAGCATATATACGTATAAAAGCGGTCTCCATAAATACGTGTCAACTATTTTACTTCATTTGCCCACAAGTTTTAAGTTATGAAGGAATCTTTAAATGGAAAGCCTAGATAAAATGTCTATTCATGCATATTCACAGATACACATGTATGCATGCACACATACATGTGCACACACAGGGATGCATACACACATGCTCATACACACAACCGTTTGCATCATGATAGATTGGCTGGTAAGTGCCACACACAGTTCTGCCTGAAAGGACATTGCTATCCTAATGGCACAATGAATGGTCTCATTGGCAAGGACATAGAGAATTTTCAATCCCATTTAGGGTAGAAAGGTGTGTAATCTTAGCAGAATGCTTCAAGGCTCAATTTTATTGCAAGAATGCCCAGAGCTCATTGATTTGGTTTATAGTCAGCATATTACTTTGAAGTACAGCCCTGTTAGTTGTAATATTAGCTATTGAAAAGCTCTATGTCAATTCCTCTGTTAATCATGACCTGGAAAGTATAATGAATGCAGAGGGTGCTCAGCAGGTATGTTGTTTGTCCAGGTTCTCAGTTTATTCTCTATTTGGGAGAGAAAGGCATGACAGCTCTGAAACTTGTAATCTTTCAGAAGCGGGAAGCAGAGAGGGAACTGTGGTGGGGAAGATACCACAAGATTGTTCGTAGGTTCCCTTGATAACTTGGACATCACTTTTTGGCAGCAGATAGTTTCCATGTGCATGGAAAGCTTCCATGTCCATTACATTTTGCTACTCTGTGTCTGTCCAACTTTGGCCACATAAAAATTACCTGGGTGGCTGGGCACGGTGGCTCACACCTGTAATCCCAGCACTTTGGGAAGCCAAGGAGGGTAGATCACAAGGTCAGGAGATTGAGACTATCCTGGCTAACATGGTGAAACCCCATCTCTACTAAAAATAAAAAATTTAAATTAAATTAAAAAATAAAACTTAGCTGGGCATGGTGGTAGGCACCTGTAGTCCTAGCTAATCGGGAGGCTGAGGCAGGAAAATCATGTGAACCCAGGAGGCGGAGGTTGCAGTGAGCTGAGATCGCACCACTGCACTCCAGCCTGGGCGACTGAGTGAGACTTTGTCTCTAATAATAATGATAATAACAATAACCTGGGTGGCTTGTTAAAACAGAGAGATAAGCCCCACTTCTGGAGATTGATTGGGGAGGTATATGGTAGAGTCTAATAATTTGTATATCTTAGAAGTTCATAAATCATGCTGATACTGTTGGTCCATGGAATACCCTTTGAGAACCACTATCCTTACAGACATGGTGTGTAATTACAGGGCATAGAAGCATTAGGTTCCTTCAAGAAAATATATTATGATACTGATAATCAGGAAGCTTTTTCTATTAATAACACCAGTCCTAAGTATTTTTCTTCTGTTCCAACGTCAGTACTCTCCTTTGTATCTCAGAGAATGTAGAGAACTTCTATGCATTACACAGATGCTCATATTACTATCTCAAGCCTTGTTCTTATGTAAGCAAAGTAGCTGTCCACCAAATAGGTGCTGACAGGCTTCCTCTCATGGATGGGAGTTTTTTTTCTTTTCTTTTCTTCTTCTTTTTTTTTAGACAGAGTCTCGCTCTGTCACCCAGGCTGGAGTGCAGTGGGGCAATCTTGGCTCACTGCAAGCTCCGCCTCCTGGGCTCAAGCCTCTCAATTCTCCTCTCTCAGCCTCCCGAGTAGCTGGGACTACAGGCACCCGCCACCATGCCCGGCTAATTTTTTGTATTTTTAGTAGAGACGGGGTTTCACCATGTTAGCTAGGATGGTCTCGATCTCCTGACCTTGTGATCCACCCGCCTTGGCCTCCGGAAATGCTGGAATTACAGGTGCGAAAAGGAGAGGCTAGATCAGGGAAAGCAGGAGAACACTAACCTATAGGAGAAGGAAAACATCAATATCTGCTTCATCTCCTCTCCTTTCCTTGCATTACCTTTTCCCTCCACATTCCTTTCATGTTTCTCCCCTATTCCTTTTGCCCCTGTCACTTTCTTCTCTTTAGGTCTGTAAGCCTCTGTCTATCCTCTCCTTTCTATCCACTGCAGATGAAAAGAAGTTACTGTGGGTGACTTAATCACAGTCTGCATTGCCAACTTCCATCTCCATGACTTTACATCGTTTTACAGTATCCTCACCACATAAATCTTTTCTGAACAAAATGAATGCCATTCATTCTGGTCCTAGAAACTTATTGAGACCTTGAACCATTCAGGCCAGGCAAGGTGCTAGCCAGTCACAGTGACTTTTGAATAGCTTAGTATACCTGCCATGTAAACAACTTCCTTTTAAGAGACTCCATACAAATAGGTCATTTTATTTGTGTTCAATGATATCACGACCTTGAACACGATGGATTTGACCCCCAACCCAAAAGAAGCAAGTCAATTTATAGGGATTCCTTTGATCTATGAAGTGACTTGGTATGAAAGCTCTAATAGGAATGCCATCGATTGGATGGAGACTTTACAAGCCAATTAGATTTTTCTTTGTTGAAGAGTTTGAGTCTGAAACACATGTAGAATAACTATACAAAAGCAGTGCTAATAATAGAAATAGAGGTAAAAAATTGCCAAGTCATTTAAGCCAGAGTCTGGAGGATTGGATGCCACAGGGCAATCACCAGAATTTCTATGCATCATCAGAGAAGGAGTTATACTTTTAGAACTACTGCATTTACCTCAATAAAATCTCCACTCAGACCAGGTCTGGTGGCTCATGCCTGTAATCCCAGCACTTTGGGAGGATGAGGTGGGCGGACCGCAAGGTCAGGAGTTCAAGACCAGCCTGGCCAACATAGTGAAACCCCATCTCTACTAAATATACAAAACATTAGCCAGGTGTGGTGGTGGGCACCTGTAATCCTAGCTACTCAGGAGGCTGAGGCAGGAGAATCGCTTGGACCCAGAAGGCAGAGGTTGCAGTGAGCTGAGATTACGCCACTGCACTCCACCCCATGTGACAGTGTGAGACTCCATCTCAAAAATAAATAAATAAATAAATAATAAAATTAAAATAAAATCTCCACTCTGGGAATCCTACTTGAGTATACTTGTAAAAATCTATTTAGGATAAACTGAGTATCTCTGTTCCTTATGTCTCAAAGAAGCTCAACTTATAAATAATAAGGAAAGCTATTTTAGGCCAGCTGTGGTGGCTTGTTCCTGGAATCCCAGCACTTTGCGAGGCTGAGGTGGGAGGATCACTTGAAGCCAGGAGTTTGACACCAGCCTGGGCAATAAAGGGAGACCCCATCTTTACAAAAAATAAAAAAAAAAAAAAAATAGCCAGGTGCGGTGGCACATGCCTATAGTCCTAGCTACTTGAGAGGCTGAGCAGGAGGATCTCTAGAGCCCAGGAGTTCCAGGCTGCAGTGACCTATGATCACGCTACTGCACTCCAACCTGGGTGACAAAGCAAGACCCCATCTTTGAAATAAATACATTTTTTTAAAAGTTACTTTAGGCTAAGATCTAGGCAGAAGGCTATAATGAGTAGAGGAAGTAGTAGTAATATAATCCAATATTGATAATCATGACCAGTAGCAGTTATTGAAAAAAAAATTACCATGCACCAGCATACTAGAAATGTCAATCATTGTGTTTGCTTGCCTACATAGACCTCTAGGGCAACTGTTCCTCTCAAAACCACTGAGGGACGGACAAACCTAGGTTGCAATATTGTGTATTACACGACCTCACCCTTCCATTTAAATATTTAGACCAAAGGTGTGCAGATTCTTCAAGGACAGAAAATTCATAGTCTAACATATATATATAGATGTGATATATATAAAACAAATATGTTTATGTATATTATGAGTATGTGTGCATGTATGATGAGTCATGCACTTAAAATGTACTTTACGTAAGGAATGTCCAAGGAAATAGAAATAAATGTATAAAACAAAAAAAGGAAAGATAAGCTAGGCCAATCAGATCCCTGTATGGGCCATTTAAACTAAGAATCTCAAGATAATGACTTCATTAGCTCAATTAAAGGTTTTGAAAAGTCATGAGGCAATTGATGGCATGAAGAACAATATACAAACTCAATAAGGATGCTGACCCCCCTGGGCTGTCAGAATCTATGATGCAGAGAAAAGAGAGGGCAGAGGAACAGAATGGACCAACCAGGTCAGAGGCCCAGAGAGAAGCAAAGGCAGAGAACACACAGCTCACGGCAGAAGGGACCAGGGAGGACCTGGCCTAAGAGAGGCCCTGTCTGCAGAAAGGTTTTCAGGTCCCATCTGAGTCCAAATCAATCCTGACAATGAACCTGATTTTCCTTGAGGCTCAGTGATGTGAAGCCCCTTTCCTGAAACTGGTGCGCTAATACAGACTGGAGCAGTTTTTTGAGTATAGGGCTGTTTGCTCTTTCCACTGCACTATCGTGTGCTGCAGAGCTTCTACAAACGTGGAAAAATATATGAGTCTTAACAACAACGATGCTCTATCACTCATGTCTTTTTCTCCAAGTACCGTGCATGTTTTGTGTATGTGTATGAATTATATCCTTTTCACTATTTTGAATGTGCCCCTCTGCCTCTTCTATCCCAATCTCTTCTAACCACAATGTTTCTGGCAATAAAGCATTTCATTTGAATGAATGAAAGTAATAAAGTTGTCTCTCATATTTTACCTGTTTATTTTACACGTGAGGTTGCTGGACGTTAACTTAAGCTGTGTTAACTTATAATTTTTTCACATTTTAATAATTTAACTTTATTTTTTATTGTGGTAAAATATACATAACATTAAATTTACCATTTAACCATTTAAAATGTACAATTTAGTGTCATACACACTGTTTTGCACTATTATCTCCAGAACTTTTTTTTTATCATTCCATACTGAAACTCATTCTTTCAAACTCTCTGTCTCTCTGAGACAGAGTCTTGTTCTGTCGACAGGCTGGAGTGCAGTGTTTATTTGCAGTTTCTTCCATTGTCTGCCATGTCCTCCTCCTCCGTCCACCATTCATTTATGATCTTTCCTATTCTGTTTTCATTTACCACTATTCAGTCTCCTCGGGTCAGGTCTTGAAACATTCTCTTAATAAGAAAGAATCTGATGTAAATAGCAGTAGTAGTGACACCTGGTCTAGCTTTTTTAAATGGGGAAAGATTGAAGGTTGAGATACCTTTTTCAAGGTCTGGCCTTTGTGGCTCTGAACAAAAAGACTATCAATATGATTATCAAGGAAACAGTTTTTTAATACTCTTTCCTCAACCTCTGGACAATACATAAAATGGGATAGCTAAGTCTCACAATTCCAGCAACTGATCACATTCCCCCCCGATATCAACTAAGAGGCCTGAATCTACCTGTGAATTTTCACCACCTTTGCCTACATGGCCAGGTAGATGCATCTTAGGGAATGGCATCCAAGTAATACTAATGCTCTGGAATAAAGAGATTCCCAGTCTAACAAGTCACAAAATAATGAAAGAGCAGTGCCGAGAGGTTCCTTTCAGATACACAATTCAACATCCAGTTTTCAAAATATCAGGACTGCACTACCAATCAGCCTGGTGATCTTCAGAGGAATCCAGGCTTTCCAGAGAGCCAGCATGTTTTGGCTTTGACTATAACTGAAAAACTTCCAGTAATAGCTTTATGATCATTGACATTCATCACTGGCATCCAACTGAAGTCCTATATATCATATTCACAGATGAACAGGGCATGATCCCTAAACTGGGTAAACTAGAAGATGCCTCTCCAGGGAGATTGCCTACCTGCTTTTCCCCAATTTTATTCCAGTCCTCATTTATAAATGCCCTTTGGCTGGCTAATATTTTGATAGGCAGATAGATAGGTGTATATAAATTGGCTATCATGCATTCCAACAATCCATGCTTGCTTGCCCAAGGAAACATATCATAAATCATGGTATTTGTCTTCCCCCAGATACTACTTAAAAGGGCACAAATAAATGATGAATATTATCGTCAATGACTCATTCCTCCCCATGCCACAAAATATAACGAATATCACTGGAATGAGGGTTAGGAGACCTATATCCTTGTTCCAGTTAACTGCTGATAGGATGACTTCAGGCAAGTCATCAACTCTGAAAAACCCTCCAGAGTGAAAATAAAAATCCTGTCCTACTTTCCACTTAGGGCAACTATGAACAGGATGAAGTGATGCATGTGACAACATATCTATCACTACTATATAAATATAAGGGGTCAGCCTGAGGCAGGGAGGGACGGGGGAGGGATAGCAGTTGCCAGTGGCAAGAGGAGGTCCATTCTGTTGGGGGCACTGCTTCGGAAGATCTGTTTATTCTGCAATTAACAATAAGCAAGGGAGACCTCTGAGATGCTTACTTAGAGGTTGTCCTTTCAATTTGACTGTTGTTTAACAAATATTTTCTCTGGTTGTATATAGCTCCCTTAAAAATAAACAATTATTTTCAGCATATGAGTGAAAGAAAATACATTTATCTGTTATGTGCTAGCTGTTCATTATAGGATTTAACGGTCTATGAAAAAAATGACAAAAAAGAAAATACTCAGAATAATTCAATTATTTTCATAGTGAGATAAATTAGGCTCTTAGAACCCTGCCAGGCCCTGAACCATGAATATAAAGGAAAATCTTGAGTTTCTTCGAGGGGAATTCCAGGCACATAGAAGTAAATGAGCAACTTGGTAAGCAAAAAGGTAATAGTGGCTTAAAACTATAGTCAAGGAAGTTAGAGTTGCGAGATGTTTGATTCCCTATAGAAACTAAAGATAACATCTTAACATAAGTCCCTTAGTTGTTTTTCAGAAACCCAGACCCCCACCAAACAGATCTGCTGGCATGTAGACCTCAGATAAGGAGGAGCTGAGGACTAGACTCTGACTGCCTGTCGTCTTTTACTCCAAATTTATTCCTTGGAGGCCTGGAAGGAGTCATGCTCAGCAGCCAAAGCTAGCATCCTTTTCTGTTGACCCGAAGTCTTTACACAATGCTTCCTTTCCTTAACCAATTGCAAATCAGAAAATCTTTGAATCTACTTATGACGTGTTATACTTTGCTTCAAGATATTTCACCTTTATAGGCCAAACCAAAGGATAACCTCCATGTATTGATTTACAATTTTGCCCGTAACTTCCACTTCCTTGAAATTTACCCCTGTGTTTAACAACACTTGTTTGTAAGCTATCAGAGAGGTCAGGTCTTCAGAGTGAGGTACCCGATTCTCCTTGCTTGGTGCCTTGCAGATAAACACCCACCTTTTTCCTGCTGCAGAACCTGGGTAGGAATGTTTGGCCTTACCATGCTGGGCAAGTGGGCCCCAGTTCAGTTAGGTAACAATGGGAATCTACATTAAAAACAAAAAAATACATTCTTTCACTGAAAAATTACAGCAACCAAATTAATAGTGGTGTTTTTGCTGCTGCTGCTGCTGCTGCTGCTGGTTGTTGTATTGATCAATTCCATGCTAACAAGTCTTTTTCATTTGATATGCTTCTGAAATGTTAAGGTATGTGTGTGGTGTGAGGTGGAGGGGGGACCTTAGGTAGAAACACTCTGAATTCTATTGGGATACATTTTCCTAGAGTTATTTGCTTCTTAAAACAAGCCAATGCCATCATTTATAACCATAACCCTGAAGGCATCATGGTTGACTAAATATATAAGCAAAATGAAATGTACAATTTGCAGAATCTTTATTTGAATACTTTAAAATTCTTGAATGGTTTAGGGGAAGACATGCAAGCAGTAAAAAAAAAAAAATCAAGTGTGATGCTATCTAGCAATGTTTATTAAATGCCTACTTGTGGTTCTGTTTGATATTCTGAAGGACAAAATGAATGTAATTGTGGAATCATGGAGTTATAAAGCTGTAAGGAATTTTAAATTTATTTTATCTAGCTTGTACAGGTTACTCATGGAGGAAGTGAGGCTAAAAAATAATTCGTTCCTGAGGTCACTCAGCTAGGAAAGACAGGACTCAAACCCAGGTTTCCCAAGACCTAACACAGGACTCCTTCCAACACCCTCTCCTTGAGGAACCCTGTTATATCAACTATTGTTAATGTATAATGTAAAATTCCCTAAGTGCACATAAACAACAAAGTAATTTCTAAACATATTACTGCAAGGATAGATCTGACCATTAACTTTAAGCTCTGTCAACACATTTAAAAGTGGAGAAGGGGTGTTCAGGCATTACTCAAGTCATTTGATTAATACCAACGGTTCAGATCTTTCAGGTTCTAAAATGGATTGCTGTGTGGATAAGCTGATTTGATAGTGTATAGGACCTGTTTCAAAGGGTGCGTGGAAACTCTTTCCTTCCCTTCTTGCTACGTGTAAGAGCTTTGCATGGGTGTTGAAGCCAGAGAATTGTTTGGAGAGCGAATTGCTGAGAATAAATCAAATCTTCAGTCTTCAGAGACAATCAGTTAGGTCACATTTAGTCAACCCCATGAAGCAAGGACAGGGGTTGGTCCTGAGTCTTGTATTTTTTTCCAAAATCTCTTTGCAATGACATCAACTATGGCTCACTCCCCATTCTCCTGCTTCACTGCTTACCATATAATGGCCCGTTATGAATGTTTTGCTGAAGGCAGAAATTAATGTTTTAAGGAAGTTTTATCCCATTAAGTCTAGTTACATGAATCTGGACTGATTTTATTTCTGATGAGAAGACTTTAACCAATGTTTTAAGTGCTTGAAAAAATGTTCTGGTCTTGACTGCCTATGAGAGCCTTCCTTGTGGAAACAGAATTGTTAGTCAGCTGTCGTCTCCATGGTGATCTTTTAAGGTCAAGTGTAAGTCAATCTTCTAAATATTGAGGCATAATTTGTGAATATGCAGTTGAATAAATAATAATAGAATTATCAACAAGATAGACTGCCTTTAATTCTGGTGTTTGAGACTTTTCATACACTAGTCTATAACTAGTCTTCAAATTGGTCTCTAAACATGACGTTAACAGTTTCTCTGAAACCACCGTTGCAAGGATTATGAAAGTGAGAGAAATCTAATGTGGCTGACTCCATCCTGCTTCTAGCCTTACAGGCTGGCTGTCCTTGCTCATTCCTGGGCAGAGGCCAAGATAACCGTGGGAGGAATTTAGTTTATAGTTTAACTTTGAAGCAAGGATGATAATAGTCCCTCTCTACAACTGATCCCTTCCTTGTTTGGGGGATGAAACTGAAAGGCCACAAAATAAGGAATATGGAAGGGGCCTGAATTCTGCTCAAATATAGGCATAATTTCTATAACTCTTAACAGTTCAGGAGTCATGTGGCCAGAGGTCACAAGATTTGTGACTTCCTCAATTGCTCCCATAGATCTCATCTCTATTGTAGAACCTAAGATTGATCTCTTGAGATCAACTCTAGTTATCCTGTGGGACTGGCCTTGCATCAGTTAAACTCATTTCTTGACTGCAATACCACAGTTACAGGGAATTGGATTTGTCTGTGCAGCAGGCAGGAAGAACCTGCTGGGTGAGTACATCCCCTCCACAATGATCACGTTTTATCTGCCTACCTGTGTTTTATTTCACTCTACCCACTTTCTGTGTATCTGGTTCCCTCAAAGAATAGCTCTATTCTAACCACAAGTCCTCTCTTACACCCATCTCTTTGTATTCCCCAGTGCCTTATGCAATGCATGTAACGTAGGCTCCCTTGCCGGAGGGATTGCCACTTTCAGAAAAAAACTCTAGTTTGGATGTCAGGAGATCTTGGTTGAGGTTCTAACACTGCCCAGTACAAGCTCTGTGGCCTTATTAAGTTTCTCCATCTTCAATTCCTCCATCTAAAAATTGAACAAGTTGGGCAAGATCATCTCTAATGTTCTCTGTCTGTGGATTCTATGATGAATCTCAGTTATAGAAACAAAATAATAAAGTCATCAGAGAGCACTGGTTTCCTGCACTATATTTTTAAGAGTGTTTTTTCATCCATTATCTCTTCAAATTTATGTTCAGAGGTCAGAATTATGATAAACAGCTAAAAGCTACTGTGAGCTGGGGAGGGGAGTAAGTGAATTCACCTCTCCAAGGAGACTTGTTCTGCAGCCTGTGAGTGCTGTTAACCAAATGTTTCCAGTGGCAAAGTAGGAGCATCAAATGATTTATTCCTTATTTTATCTCTATAAGTGTCCAGAAAGCTGTTAAAGCAAGAAAAAGGTCTAATAGCTCCCTATTGGCCAAGAATAAATAAGTCTTTGGAGTCATCCATTTAGAACAATAGACCAGAATGTGTGCCTCTTCAACTATATTCCCACAGCTGGACCAAAGAGAGGCAGAATAAACAAGCCAGTATGTTCTGTGCTTACAGACTTCCTCCTTGCTATTATCTTATTTCTCCATTTCAAACCTTATATAGGTTAAAAAAATAATAATAAATAGCAAAACAAAACTATCTCCCAAAGTTATCTGAGATGGCTAAAATAAATATTTATTAACTGTGTACTATGTTATATTTATAAGTTAGGGGGTCAATAGAATGTCATGATTAAGATTATAGCCCCTGGACCTGGTTAATACAGCACTTAAAGCAGTATCTGGCTCAAAGTAAGCACACAATAAATGTTGCCTTTTAATAGTGTAGTTATTTATTATTGCGGTTACTTCTGGGTACCAGATACACGGTGAGGAAAATAATAAAAGTTCCCTTTTTCCATGGACTGCCAAAATAAACTCTACATATACTGATAAATATTTTTTAAACACTGATTTTGGGGAAATTGTGGGTAGACAATAAGACATACTCCAGATATTGAGTCCACTCTCTTTTTGATATCACACCATGTTTTCTAACCTTGCGCCATAATAAATGGGACAAATGTAGAATTTAAGTAAAATGTGAAAAGCATAGAATAAATTTACACTGCAGCTGGAATTACCTTGGTCTTGCCCTATTTTGTAATTCTCCAGGCTGAACCAGATTTCTTTTCATTATGTGAGTGAAAATGAACTCAGCTGGTTTTCTCCCCGGTTCCTCTCCCTTTTCACTTTTCAGACTTCTCCATCATGTCCTTGTGCCTGGTGAGCCCCGTTGTCAGGTCTTGTGTGACCCCGGAGATCAATTAGAGGGTCGTTCAGTGTTTTAGCATTTACTTGGCAAAGAGGATAATGTGGGCACTGTGAGTCACCACAGGGAGGTATGATTGTACATGTGACATTAAAATTGTACACTCGAATACATTGGCGGCGCTATAAGGCATTGGATTTACTCAGAGAAAGGGATGGCTTAGGAGAAGGCAGAGAAGGTAAAAGCAAATTCTAGGCTAGCAGGCAAGCCAGCTAATGAGTGACATTTCCCCATGCCACCATAGTGGGCACAGCTCCTCCAGGGGCAAGCTGGGGCACACAACCTACTCCTTTTATGCTCTTTCCCTCTCTAAAACACTGGGAACCATATCACCCTGAGCGTGCCAACATAGTCTCTAATTGGAACTTATTTTCCAGTTTCCCATGCTCTACTGGTGGCTCTGTGAGGAGAGTTTATGGAAACATAAGGAGCCCACATTAGTGTTTAGCCAGTGTCAAGTCTGACTAAAAATGAAATCTTGTTGTTGTCATGCTGTGGGATTTGCAAAGAGAGCCGCACTGAGGCTGGAAAACAGGGGAACTCAAGGCGACAATTTTATGTGGGTTTTAAAGGGCAGCTATGATTAGAAATGTGCCTGTAAAAATGGCATTTCAATGTTCCAAATGTATTCCCCTTTGGTGACTTCCATGTCAAATTCACTTAGTTTACAAATATAAACAAAAGATTCGCAACTGCCGCTCTGGGAGCTCAGCGAAAGACTTGAATAAAGGAGCGACTTGCCCTGTCCTTTCTGGCTGAAGAGCCCTGCTCCAGCAGGCAAGGCAGGGACCACCGCTGAGCAGCAGAGCGAGTGAGGATGGGAATCACAGGCGGGCTGCTCCACAGGTGCAGACCTGGTGCCCAAGCCTTGGGGTTCTGCAGTGCCACTAAGTGCACAGCATCTCAGCCACACTCGAGGGAGCCCAGCTTTGTCAATGAGTGCTTTCGAATGGACAACAAATGCATTGCCAAATTGTAAACAGCAGTGTGTGTGTGACAGAGAGAGAAAGAGAGAGAACAACAGATAAACCAAACAAGCGAAAAAACCAAAGTAAATTACTCACTGTGCCAGATATTGTGACAGGAAGCTCTAGTTATCTATATTCTTGTGGAAAACTGGTCATTATCTAGTGTATATTGACACGTCCAAGGAATCCAGGCTTAACACCACCCCGGGTGCTATGCTTTGTAGATAGGAGAATGTTAGCAGGACATACAAGATAGGGGAATGTTATCAGGACTATTAAAATGTTTCTTTTCTGACAAAAACAAGTAATGGGGGAAAGCCTCCCTAGTCAATAAATGGTGCTTGGATAACTGGCTAGTCATATGCAGAAGATTGAAGCTGGACCTCTTCCTTATACCATGAACAAAAATCAACTCAGAACAAATTAAAGACTTAACTGTAAAACCCAAAACTGTAAACAATCCTGGAAGACAACCTAGGCAATACCATGCTAGACATAGGAACAAACAAAGTTTTCATAACAAAGACACCAAAAACAATCACAGTAAAAGCAAAAATTGACAAGTGGGATATAATTAAACTTAAGAGCTTCTGCACAGAAAAAGAATTAACATAGTAAACAGACAACCCACAAAGTTGGAGAAAATATTTGCCAACTATGCATCTGACAAAGGTCTCATATCCAGCATCCATAAGGAACTTATATAAATTTATGAAAGGAAACATACAACCCCATTAACAAGTAGGCAAAGGACATGAACAGCCACCTTTCAAAAGAAGACATACATACAGCCAACAAGCATATGAAGAAAAGCTCAATATCACTGACGATTAGAGAAATGCAAATGGAAACCACAATAAGATATCATCTCACACCTGTAAGAATGCTATTATAAAAAAGACTAAAAGTAACAGATGCTAGTGAGGTTGTGGAGAAACGGGAACACTTATTCACTGTTAGTGGGAATGTAAATTAGTTCAACAATTGTGGAAAGCAGTATGGTGATTCCTCAAAGAACTAAAAGCAGAACTACCATTAAACCCAGCAATCTCATTACTGGGCATATACCCAGAGGAATATAAATCATTTTACCATAAAGATGCAAGCACACAAATGTTAATTGCAGCACTAGTCACAATAGCAAAGACATGGAATCAACCTAAATTACCATCAGTGGTAGACTGGATAAATGTAATACATATACCCCCCATGGAATACTATGCCGCGATGAAAAAGAATGAAGTAGTGTCCTTTGCAGGAACATGGATAGAGGCCATTATTATCAGAAAATTAAAATAGGAACAGAAAACCAAATATCACATGTTTTCACTTAAAAGTGGGAGCTAAATGATGAGAACTTACGAACACAAAGAATAAAACAATAGACATTGAGTTCCACTTGTGGATGGAGGATGGAAGGAGGGAGAAGAGCAGAAAAGATAACTATTGGATACTGGGATTAATACCTGGTTGATGAAATAATCTGTGCAACAAACCCCCAAGACACGAGTTTACCTATGTGGCAAACCTTCACATGTATCTCCAAAACTAAAATAAAAGTTAAAAAAAGTTTCTTTCAATCTGTAAAATATCACATGCTATGTACTACCCTGTTGAATAGCCTCAGCAGGCTCAATCCTTCTACAGTCTGGACATAAACATAAAGCATGCAGGGACCTCAAAGTAAAATTACAAGAGGTGAGACCATACAGCTAAGGGAAGCAGAGTAAAGTCTGATATATTAAATTAAATAGAAGAAATGGCCAATACAGTTGGTTGCCCTTCAAGTGTTTAGTCTCTTATTGTTCCTTGTTTTGAGACACACTACTTTTTTGGGGTGCAGAAACATATCTATTCCAAGGCATGATTGTGCAGGGACACTTCTGATAAACGTGGTCTCTAATTTTCCAGCTTCCCTTGCTTCTGTGGCAAGACTTGCTGCCCATGGAAGTCTGCTGGGAAGTGGGTGTGAAGAGATAAGTTACGAAAATATTTGCTTTCCTGATTGTAGAAAATAGAATGGCCTCCAAGAGCCCTTTCCCCTTTTATATTCTTCCCATCTTTTACGGGACACAGATATGATGGCTTGAGTGGCAGCATCCTCGCTGTGACCAGGAGAGGAAGGCCACAAAAATGGAAGAGACTTTGGACCTAATATGGTGGAACCACTAAAACAATCATAGTAATTGCCTACCTCCCTGCTCTTGTTTTGGAGAAAAACAAAGCTTTGTTCCCTAATGCCTCTGTCATGGGATGTTCTAATTCAGGCAGCTGAACATATTTCTTACTAATATGGAAGAATGGCATGGGGGCTGTTCCATCTGCTTGGAGGGACACTCAGCCATTCCAAGCACCTAGTCCAGGATACATAACAAAACTAAGACTAACCCAAGCCAATATCTCTCTCTAGGGGGTTAGAGAAAGCAACGTATGATGTTTTGGAGCAGCAGCCGTAGTTCTAAGGATGGGTGGATATTGGAGTTGAAGTACCACGAAAGCCTTTTGAGAATACTCTGACCATCTAGTTCAGGCTATGTAAAAGCAGATTCTGGCCCCAGTAGAAGTGAACTTCTCCCAAAGGAGAAAACTGAATTTATTCACCGCCTGGGTTTTATTTTTACTGGAGAACTGCACTAAAACAAAACAAAACAAAAAACATCTGTCTTCCTTCAGGACCTTGCAGCATAAATCAGTCTTATGCAAAAGAGGAGCTCCAGTGTTGTCTTGCTACAAAGAGCCTTGGGGGTGACCCATGTTCACTGTCACATCCTTCACATCTTTTTCCATCTTGTTGTTGCTTCTTGCCACTTCTGAAATTGTTACACATTTTCTTGTTTGGATCCCTGCACAGCCTGTGTGATGGTTAATATTGAGTGTCAACTTGATCGGATTGAAGGATGCAAAGTATTGTTCCTGGGTGTGTCTGTGAGGGTGTTGCCAAAGGAGATTAACATTTGAGTCAATGAACTTCGAGAAGTAGACCCACTCTCAATCTGGATGGGCACCATCTAATCGGCTGCCAGCAAGGCTAGAATAAAGCAGGCAGAAGATGGAAAGAGCAGACTCACTGAGTTTTCTGACCCTCACCTTTCTCCCATGCTGGATGCTTCCTGCCCTTGAACATCAGACTCTGAGATCTTCAGCTTTTGGACTCTTGGACTTACACCAGTGATTTCCCAGGGGCTCTCAGGCCTTCCTTCACAAACTGAAGGCTGCACTGTCGGCTTCCCTACTCTTGAGGTTTTGGGACTCGGACTGGCTTCCTCGCTCCTAGGCTTGCAGATGGCATATTGTAGGACTTCACCTTGAGATCGTGTGGGTCAATACCCTTAATAAACTCCCCTTCATATATACATCTATCTATTATTCCTGTCCCAGTAGAGAATCTTAATACAGCCTAAGAACTTACCTCTCTCCTCAAAGGCTAACGTGATGTTTCCCTGCAGATGTGCCAACTTATGTGACTTTGGGTAAGAATTTATCCTCTCTGTCAGTACCACTCTTCCTGAGCTTTTGCTGATCACCTGAGTGGCAAACAAGCAGAAAATTGGAATAAGGAAGAAAGTCAGCCAAATGCACCAGTAATTTGGGCAGAATCTTGATAACCGTGGGAGAGAATGGAGTACACTGTTTCTTTTTTATTTTTATTTTAAAAAATATATATATGTATTTTTTTTTGATAGGGTCTTACTCTGTTGCCCAGGGTGGCACCATTATTGGTTCATCACAGCGTTGACCTCCTGGGCTCAATCAATCCTCCTACCTCAGCCTCCTTAGTAGCTGGGACTACAGGCACGTACCAACACACTCAGCTAATTTTTGTAGTTCTTTTTTTTTTTTTTTTCTGGTAGAGGCAGGGTTTCTCTATGTTGCCCAGGCTGGGCTTGAACTTCTGTGCTCAAGTGTTCCACCTTCCTTGGCCTCTCAAAGTGCTTACAGACATGAGCCTGTTCCCAGCCAAGTGCACTGTTTCTAATGGAGCCCTTTGATTTGGTATGTCTTGTTTGAAACACACTTTCTTTTAGAAAAACTTAACCTCTTAATTTGTTGATCTGTAAAATGGAGATAATAATAATATAGACCTCATACAGTTGCTGTTTCACCCGAGAAAATTTATCAAACTGGCCGGGTGTGGTGGCTTACACCTGTAATCCCAGCACTTTGGAAGGCCGAGGCAGGTGGATCACCTGAGGTTGGGAGTTCAAGACCAGCCTGACCAACATGGAGAAACCCTGTCTCTACTAAAAATACAAAAATTAGCCAGGCACGGTGGTGCATGTAATCCCAGCTACTCAAGAGGCTGAGGCAGGAGAATCACTTGAACCTGGGAGGCGGAGGTTGCGGTGAGCTGAGATTGCGCCATTGCACTCCAGCCTGGGCAAAAAGAGCGAAACTCTGTCTCAAAAAAAAAAAAAAAAAAAGAAGAAGAAAAAGAAAATTTATCAAACTATTTAGAAGATTGCCAGCACACAGTAAGTGTTCAAGAAACTTAACCTCTCTGAGTGATCAGGTGCTCACTCATTTTATCACAAATACTCATTAAGTACTGGTTATGTGCTGAATACCTGGCATATAATGTTGACCACCAAGCCATGGTCCCTACCTTCAGGGAACTTATAAGAGTGTTGACTAAAAATTATGGAAGGAAATTGTTACAAACTAAGTGCACACACAAGGGCCCAACAGAACAAACTAAAAGTCAAAATGGAATCACTTATGCTGAGGCTCCACATCACCAAACCAAAACTGAGTTATCTAACTTGAGAAATCTGGAGGGAGAGATAGGCAAATTTCCCAAACAGGCCAGTTCAATTGGCATGGTAATGAAGTTCCCTCTGCCTTTAACTCTTAAAGAAAAAATAACCTGAAGTAACTTGATGTTAACCAATCAGTTTTCTATTGTTTTGTTTCCCTTTTCCTACCTTACAAGAAATATAAATTTGAAAGGACCAATCACTTCCTGTTCTTTGTTTCTGCTTTCTTCAGCCCTGCTCTGCCTATAAAACCAGTGTCCACTGCTCAGCTCACTGGAACTTATTCCATTTTATGAAATGAAGTGTTGCCCAATTCTAGAACCTCAAACAAAGCCAACTTAGATCTTTAAATGAAATTCTTGTAATATTGTCTTTTGGCAAGAGAAATCAGTAGATAAACCACACTCTTTGATGCTATACGTGCTGTGATATGAAGTTAAAAAAAAATGGTGCTAAGTAACATGGAATCTACTTACAAAGGAGAGTATAACATATACAAGAGGAATGGATATATTTGAAGAGCACGAATTCTTTGGCTTTTTGCTATTAAATATTCTGAGGCTCTTTTTCTCTACATTTGAAATGTATTCACCCTTCCCCAGGAAGAAAACCTAAAGCTCAAACCAGCAGGACATTGTAATGTCTGGTCTAGTCAGGAGAAAAACTACACAGTACTTTAACAGAGTTATGGTAACATAAATAACTATTCTAATAGGGAATTGGAGTAATCAGGGATTAGGTCATTGGAAGTCAAGAGAACTCTAAAGAACATAGAAATAGCAAATATGAGGAAGAGTCACAGCTATGGAACCGAGACATCACACCCAAGGAAGAGCCCTCTGCAGTGGCCATTCCCCACGCAAAGCTGAGATCCAGTCTGGCTGGAGAGGCCACTCTGTGGCTCATTGATGGCAGAGAAGTCACTGTATATAGAGATAATATATGCGGAGAAGCCATCCTGGCAGACCTTGCTGGAAATAGGCCCTTTGGAATTTGCTGGAAAACTGACCTCCAGGAAAGCTGTTCACTAGGAGGCATCTTTCTTACTGGAGGCACTCTACTACAAAGTGCTCAAAGAAGAGCTGCCAGGCAAAGTGCCAGCCACTGGGAGCTGCTGACCACCATGCAATGCAGAGCCTGATGCAGGAGAACCACGCACACTGCAGGAGCAGGCCTAGGTAACATGCCAGAAGCAGGAGGCAAAATTCTTCACTGCTGGAATCTCTCTCCAGTGCCTTGTACTGAATTAGTGCTAGCTGGTGGAAGAAAAAGAGTTAAGATTGCAGATTTATTTAAACAAGGCAGTAAAAGGGTGATATTGGAAGCGAGAGGCAATGGATGAATAGCACAGGCATACAACTCGAACCAGGCAATATACGGTATTCTCTCCATTAGGACAGAAGAGTCAACTCTTGATCCAGAGAGTTGGGAACTAAGATGTTCCTCTTCTCCTTAACTGCGTCCCTCGTAAACCTACACACACAAAAACACACATACACAAAACATTCAGTACACAGTGGTGTAAACAGAATAGGATAACTGTAGTGAACACACCCATTTTAAAAAAGGAATGTGATGGAGACAGCAACAAGCACCAGCCATAGCAATTGCTGGGAGGACTGTGAAGTTTTCATCCCCTAAGGTGGAGGGGGACTCAAGAGGAAGTCATAATTCTACTCCTGGAAGGGCTCATTTGACATTTATTCTAGATTCCCTGGCTCTACTGTCTGGAAGTTTCTTCCGAGGGTTTTGGAATTGTTTCAGTAAAAGATATTTTTAAATTCTGAGCTTGTGGCTTCTTAGGTTATTCATTGTCTCAAAAAGTTAATCAGATTCTGATTCATGGACTCTCACTCAGTTCCAGGTACCAGCAACCACACGTAGACATCTGAAGAAACACAGATTTTAGAGCCACTTTATTACTTTTCATTTTTTCCCTCACACCTCTCTCTCTCAACTTAATTAAAATACCTTAAAACTCAACCTGATCTTTGCCTGGAATCACTTTATCTTACTGAGCACTTGTCATTCAAAGCCTTTTCTAATCCCTTCTCTTACAGTTTGGGCTTTAGAAAGAGTTGGCTTTTCCAACCCTGCAAGGACCCAATTTTCTGGACTCTATTTCACTCCAGTTCATTTCTGCTTATAAGGAGGCTAATGAATTACTGAGTTCCTGTCTTTCTTGTAATACCTTTTCAATCCACCAGTAGTTGCTAATATCTCACTAGTAACAACTGCCTTTTAAATTTTGTATTACTCTCTTCTAGCATTGCAGGCATATTGCACCTGTTCTCAATGTTTTCACTGTAAAAAATGGATCATCATCTTCTTTGCCTTACTGTTTACTGCTTAACTCCTTATTCAATGCCACATGAATTAGGTTTTTGTAATGTCATTACCCTACTTTTGGAACCAAGATTCCTGTAAGTCAGGATAGTTAACATGTGTGGTTACAGTACAAAAGCTCTAAAATCTCAGGTACTTAAAATAATTTAAGGATTATTTCTCAGTTAACCTAAGTCTGATACAATTTGAGGAGTCCTATTTATACAATTGAAGAGTCCTATTCTGACTACAGGCATGGTGGCGCATTCCTGTCGTCCCAGCTGCTTCGGAGGCTGAGGCAGGAAAATCGCTTGAACCCGGGCGGTGGAGGTTACAGGGAACTGAGACTGTGCCACGGCAGTGCAGTCTGGGCAATAAGTGAAACTCTATCTAAAATAATAATCATAATCATAATCATAATCATAATCATAATGAGGGCAGGCATGTTTCAGGATGGCCGACCAGCATATGCAGGGAAAGCATGGCACCATTCGGGGAACATAGGGGACCAATTCAAAGTCAGTCCTGATGATGGAGAGACAGAACACTGGACTGGACATCCCTTTGCTCAGAACTTTAGCAATGTTGAGGTCATAAGGGATGCACAGTAGAACTGAAAGAGGAAGGGACAAAAATAACAGTGTTTAAAATAGTCCAAGAATATGTAGTACCTATGTATGTCATCCGCATATTTTTAATGTCTTCATTCGTGTAATCTGCAAATTTTTAATGCCTTCAATTCATTTTCAGAAATGAATATGTATTTCACATTAGAAAACAAATAGAATTAATTATTATATTTTACTCAGCAATTCTATTTTCAATTTTCTTAAGGGCAATAAATAAGAATCTTCAAGATAGAGTGATAATACAATTTATTGACCGAAGTAGGAGACTTTTGCAGGAAAAAGGGTTTTCTCTAAATACTTACAATAGGACAACAGCTGTAAACTGGCTCTTTCCTGAGCAAACGGCAATGTATGGTCATCGTGTATATAAGCATTATGAAATTTGTCACATCATTGTTTACAATGTCACAGTAAATAAATAAGTTATAGTAATAAATAGGAATTATAATTATCATGTAAAATGATGACATAGTAAGCAGCTGATAAAACAATGTTAAGCCTGGGCATGGTGGTACACACTGTAGTCCTACCTACTCGGGAGGCTGAGGGAGGAGGATCACCTGAACCACGAGTTGGAGGTTACAGTGAGCTATGATCTTACCACTACACCCAAGTCTAGGCAACAGAGAAAGACCCCATCACTAAAAAAAAAAAAAAAAAACAGTTATAAAGAAAATATTTGATATTATGAAAAGAGTTCATGATATGTAAAGATAGAGAAAAAAAGTTTACAGGTTTATTTCCATTCAATGTGTGGTGGTGGTGGAAAAGAGAGTGAAAAACTGGCCGGGTGTAGTGGCTCACGTCTGTAAATCCCAGCACTTTCCGGGACAGAGGCAGGTAGACTGCTTGAGCAGAGGGGTTTGAGACCAGCCTGGGCAACCTGGTAAAACCTTGTCTCTGCAAAAAATACAAAAAAATTAGCCAGGTGTGGTGGCACGCACCTGTGGTCCCAGCTACTTGGGAGGCTGAAGTGGGAGGATCACTTGAGCCTGGAAGGCAGAGGTTGCAGTGAGCTGAGATGGTGCCACTGCACTTCATTGTGGACAACAGAGTGAGACTCCATCTCAAACAAAAAAAAGTAAAAAACTGTTACAACTTGTTAAAATTGTTTGACTCATTGAATAGTAGAATGATATGTGTGCGCATATGTGTGTGCATGTGTATATGTTTTCTAGTTTGATTAATTATTATTAGTCAGCAGTCTGGGGATACGGCACTTTAAAAGGATACTTTTGGACCTCACCAAAGTTTTTACAGGTAGATTCAGCTGAAGGACAGCTCAGAGTCAAAGAATAATAATTCTTCCCAAATGTATAGCACTTTCACATTAAAGTGCCTTCATGTGCATTATCTGATTTCATCTACTCAACAGAAGACAGGTATTATAATTCTCATTTTACAGTTTCAGAATCAGAATTTCTGAAAGATTAACTTAATTGCCCAAAGTCAAACAGATATTTTAAGATGGGGTGAGATTTATAACTCACATCTCCCAACTCTAAGTTCAAATTTCTTTCAAAGATAGCATCCTAGGTTCATCCCGGGTCACTAATCATGATGCAATATTTTATTACAGACAGTGTTAAGGGGCTACTATTTGGTTTTAAGAAGCCTCTGGAAAAGTTGTTGAAGAGTCATGTGCACAAGTGATGTGCTGAGCAGACTGGATCTTGCCTGATGGCCAGAAAATTAAAACAACACTGAAATTAATACAAATTCAAACTCCCATTCTGCTATTTGAATACTTCACTGAGTTTAAGGATATAACATTTAGGATTCTTTTTTTGTAGTGGAATTTATTCCAGTGCTAGTTTATATAGTATATGTAATCTACTTAATTTATCCTTTCCACAAATGAACATGAGTCCATAGACCTTTTATTCATTTATTAATAGACTCACTATGATTATTTCTGTTGAGGTGTCCAATGGGGGATGCTAAGAAATACTATGAGGAGGTTGGGCACAGTGGCTCAAGCCTGTAATCCCAACACTTTGGGAGGCTGAGGCGGGCAGATCACCTGAGGTTGGGAGCTCGAGACCAGCCTGACCAACATGGAGAAAACTCATCTACTAAAAATACAAAATTAGCCAGGGGTGGTGGCACATGCCTGTAACCCCAGCTACTTGGGAGGCTGAGGCAGGAGAATCACTTGAACCCAGGAGGTGGAGGTTGCAGTGAGCCGAGATCGTGCCATTGCACTCCAGCCTGGGCAACAGGAGTGAAACTCAGTCAAAAAAAAAAAAAAAAAAAAAGAAAAAGAAAAGAAAGAAAGAAAAGAAAGAAAAAGAAATACTACGGGGAGGTGAGATGGGAGCTGAGAATTGATTTGCATGTCCCCTGCCCATTACTCAGAAGTCTGTGTGGCATTTGGGCTTTAAGTTCTTCAAGGAACCTTTTAAGGATGTGGCAATACTCCCTGCAAGCACACAAACCCATCCAAGGACTACCGACTTAATCAGCTAGAAACTCGAAGATCATCTCTGCTGCTTCTCTGAAAATTAAATGCTAAATTTGAGAAGGGTGGTGGGAATTATTGGCTTATCTTAATGAATAATGAATAATGAAAGCTGCCTGGCTCCTGTTGACTAAGGATATACTTGGATTTGATCAGCCATTTAATTTCATATTTTAGTAATTGTTTTGAATGATACTAGAATTGAGGGACAGTTACTCACATGAGCGTAATTTCTAGTCCTGAAACCTGGCAAACTTGTCTTATTGACCTGACCTAAATTTATATTGTTGGTTTTTAAAATTTAGTATTCCTTCAGGTATTTCATAAATTGCTTTAGGTAGATTTTATGTCAGATATTTCATATTTTATGTTGTTCTATGACTCAATCATTTGCAGATAAATTGTGGAACTTTGAAATGTTTGCCTGATCATGCCTTCAGGGTGAAAACAGAAAGGATTGCTGAGCCAATTCCAGCAAATTTTTTTATTAATTTATTTTGAAAATGTCAAACTTTGTTGTAATTTTGTTATCAAATTGTAAATTATATGACTGTTTTACAACACTGAAGGAAGAAAATGTGCATGAAACGGTCAAAAGGTACAGGCATTGAGTGAGATCCAGGGTTCAAATCCTAGCTTCACCATGTAGCAGCTGAATCACTGAGGGCAAGGTAGCCTTACATTTCTTATTTTATTACTCATTTTAAAAATACCAAATTTGTGAAGTTGTTGTGATTAGTATATAAAATAACTCATACAGATTATCTGACATTGTTTTTTCCTTTAGATTTTACATTAAAAATATAGTATTGAATCTGCTATACTGATGATAATGGACATTAGGAGAAACATGTAATTATCTGCTTTAGCTGAAGTTTTTCTCTACATTATCCAAATAAATTTCCCCCATTAACATGATGTTAATGTTGTCATCTACCTCAAAAGATGAAACAGGGCCTTTCAATTCTGCAATTCTGCACTTCTGCAATACTGGTTTAACATTTTCCAGAGTGACAGAAGCAAAAAAAGAATCAAGAGCCCCATGAGTTAGCATGTGCAATGGCACTGAGGCTCCCTGACTCGGGGAAAGTAGGTGAATTTAGACCAAACACCACCAAATACACACCCAGGCAATAAGCTGCAGACTGGCAGCGGATGAAATGCACCACACCTAGAATACCAAAGCAAATAAATACAAACAATATATGTAATGATGATTTAAAAGAACATATAGTATTTTAAAAAATAAAAGTAGTCTTTAGAATTAAAATTTAAATGGACTTTTTTTTTTTTTTTTTTTGAGATCGAGTCTTGCTCTGTCGCCTCTGTGGCTGGGAGTGCAGTGGCTTGAGATCTCAGTCACTGCAAGCTCCGGCCTCCCAGGTTTAGCTATTCTCCTGCCTCAGCCTCCCGGAGTAGCTGGGACTACAGGCCCGCCCACCCTCGCCTGGCTGGTTTTGTGTATTTTTTTTAGTAGGCTGCCTTGCACTGCAGCACAGATGGCCTCGGATCTCTCCCGATTCCTCGCGATCCCACTCGCCTCAGCCTCCCAAAGTGCAGGGATTATGGCAGGCTTGACACCGCACTCCAGCCTTTAAATGGACATTTAAAATTAAAACGTAGACACATCTGGAACAAGAATTGCTAAATTAGAAGATAAATATAAGAATATTAATATCAGAAGGAAAAGGAAATGAAACTGTTAAAAAAAAAAAGGTTAAAACTCACATAAGTGGACACTAGAGCCACTCATTTGATTTGTCTGTTTTTGACTGCCTTAAGATTACCCTTCCTCTTCACTTTCATACACTTACAGGATTATGCATGGTCCATCATATTTCTAGCCAATGAGTGATTGAATGTGTGTGATGAGTATCTCTTCCAAAGTAAATATTTAATTGCCAGAACATTCTTTTCTGTTTGAATGCCAACAAGATCCCTTAGCTAGGATCCCTGAAAAACTACAACAAGCAGAGTCCCCTTGATATATCTAAAATTAACATGTAGCATGAAGAAGAGAAAAATAAAATAACTATTTGATATCTTGGAGCAGTGAGATTTTGAGAATGTTTAATACACTAGCATAACCTAGCCCAGGGATTGGTAAACTAAGGCCTATAGGCCCTGGATACCACTTTTTGTACATAAAGTATCATGGAATACAGTCACAGACATTCATTTATGTAACACCTCTTACTGCTCTTGTGCTACAATAGTAGAACTGAATAGTAGTGACAGGAACTGTGTGGTCCATACAGCCTACGTAAAATGTCTCCCGTAATAAAGAAATGGAGAGAACAAAAACTACCAAAAAAGTCACGTAAAAGTTCCAACAGGAGATAATTTAGAAGAAAAAAAGAAATACTGTAGAGAATAATGGCAGATACTTTTCTTAAATGGAAAAAATAAAAAATCAATGACACATTAAGATTTTTGTTTCTCTTTTTGATGGAACAGATTGCAGCAGACCAATGTTCCTATTAGGAAAAACTTACAAAATCAAGATGAAATTTAAAATCTGTTTGAAGACCATCAGAAACAGGCAGGAGTTTTCCTAGAATCAAGGAACCAAGATCTCATAAAGGAGAGACTGTAGAGAGGTATGCCCATGTTCTGTAACTGCTCCACCCTTCAAGGAATTTTCAAACTTTTGGAGCCAATTCAGGAAGAAGACCACTGTTAAGATATAAATAAACTAGATGAAAAAATCAAAACTCCTAGAATAGAGAGGATAATATAGATATTTCAGGCTGTCAAATAATCAAAAGACAGTTGACTTAAATATATTAATAATAAAGTAGACTCTGAGACAAAAAATACTGCTAAAGAAAAACAAAGGGGTTACATAATAACAAAAGGGTCAATCCACAAAGATCATATAAAACTGCTTATGTTTTATGTGTATAATAATGCTTTGATCCTTCTCCATTCTAGAACCTAGAAGAAAAGACTAAAAAAGTTTTGAAATATGTAAAGTAAAAATTAAAAAATTAAAATGAGAAACAGACAAATTCGCAATGACAGTAATTTATGAGCCTTGTATATGAACACGTATAGAACCTCACAATACTCAATGATAGCAAAATGCATATTTTTTCATTGGACACTTATCATTAATAATATACTGGGCCTTTAAGTGAGATCAACAAATTTCTAAGGAATGACTGTATGCAGAGTATATTCTCTGATCACAGTGGAATCAAGCTATAAATCAATAACAAGTAAATTATTAGCTGTTTGGAAACTAAGATATACTTGTAAATAAGACAAGGGTCAAAGAAATTAACCTGGAAATTAGAAAATATTTTGAACTAAATGACAATAAAAATATGCCCTATAAAAATATATCTGTTAAGCCTGTTTAGAGGAGAAATTACCTAAAGGAAAGATAATTTTAAATAAATGTAACTTAAAAAATAAATTCTCAAAAAACAGTAACTTATGTAACCGGCTCAAGAAGCTAAGGAAAGAATAATCAGTTAAACCCAAATAAAGTTAAAACAAGAAAATAATAAAAAATAGGATAGACTAACGGAATAAAAAACAAATGTAAAATAAACAATGTAAGTAAAATCAAATTTACATTTGGGAAAGACTAATTAGTTTTATAGAATTCAACTAAGAGTTAAAAAAATACTCATATCAAGAATAGTAAAAGAGACATAATCATAGATTTTACATATACAAAAAGAAAATAAGAAAGATGATTTCATGAGGAGGACAGAAAAGCGGTAACCAAAAAGAAAAAAATATACATATTTATTTATAAGTTAACTCTATTAAAATTAAGATATTTTATTTACTATTAGAAACCCCTGGAGGACGGAATGGAAAGTCAGAGTGAAATGTACTTGCAATACGAAAATCCAATAAAGGATTCATGAAGAATATATAAAAAGAATGTCAAATAATTAATAAGAAACACAGCTAATCCAATTAAAATTGGACAAAAGATTTGAAGAGGCAACTCAAAAAAGAGGACGTCGAAATGGTTAATCAATACATTAAAATGTTCTCAACATCATTAATCACCAATGAAATGTAAGTAAAAATAATAATGCAATAACACTACATTCCCCTTAGATAAATAATAAAATAAAATAAAATAAAAACACTATATCAAGCAAGGCTGAAGGCAGAGTGAGATAAATGAAGTGTGTCTATGGTACAGAATTTAAGAAGGCACTTACTCTCAAGTTTGCTCAAATGCAGAGTTCTACGAAATCCTCAAACTGAATGCCTTCTTAAATTTTGTGTCCGAGGCATCTAATTTTTAGAGAGACACCCTCTTAGGTTCATGCAAGTCATGCTAGGTTCAAAAGTCAATGAGTGTGTGCACCTTTTAAATTTTTCTACCTTTATTGCCTCACCTGCCTCATTGTACTCCTGGATCTAATGTTAAGTGTTGGTGAGGATAAGAAGCTAGTGGAAGTACTAACTGGCACAACCACCTGATAAATATGTTGGCATATTCTACTGAATGTGTACCCACATACCCTAATTTTTCAGCTGTTCTACTCTTTGCTATTATATTCAAGACAAATACATACTTATGTTCATCAAAAGTCAAATATAAGAATGTTCACGACTGCCCAATTGCTGATAGCACTCACAAGAAAACAATTCAAATGTTGATTCAAAAAAATTACTGTAAAGACATTTTAGTAAAATAATTCAAAAAAATTGTATATAGTAATAAAAGTGAACAAAGTGCAACTGTACATGACATCATGGTTAATCTCATAAATCTAATGTTGAGTAAAAGAAGGGAGATGCAAAAGATCATATTAATTGATTTATATTAATGTTAACAAAGGCACTTGTCTGTGGGATTAGAAGTCAGGAGAGTGGTTATTTGAGAAAAAGAGTTAGTAAGATGAGACACAAAGGGAAACTTTTGGAACGCCAATAATACCATATTTATTGATCTGAAAAATTGTAAAAATTTATTGAGCTCCACACTTATGATTTGAGCAATTTTTATTTATTGCTTCTTACATATTTTGAAGCTCTGTTGTTAAGTGTACACATGTTTAGGACTGCTATGTCTTCTTCATAACCATTTTGTCATTATGAAATGACTGTATATATGGTAACATTGTTTGCCATGAAATCAACTTTGTCTGCTATTAATATAATCACTCCTGGCCAGGTGTGGTTGCTCACGTCTGTAATCCCAGCACTTTGGGAGGCCGAGGCAGGCGGATCACAAGGTCAGGAGGAGTTCGAGACTAGCCTGGTCAACTTCGTGAAATCGCGTCTCTATTAAAAATACAAAAATTAGTTGGGCATGGTGGCAGGTGCCTGTAATCCCAGCTACTCTGGAAGCTGAGGCAGGAGAATCACTTGAAAGCAGCAGGCAGAGGTTGCAGTGAGCCAAGATCACGCTACTGCACTCCAGCCTGGACAACAAGAGTGAAACTCTGTCTCAAAAAAAAAAAAAAAAAAAATTTGTTTTTGTCACTCCTATTTTCTTTTAGTCAGTGTTAGTAGCACATAAATTATTTCATTATTTGATTATTTTACTTTTCATCTATTTGCTCATTTATATTTAAAACACACTTCTTGTTGGCAATATCTAATAGGGTCATGATATCTTATCCAATCTAACAATCTCTACTTTTTAATTAAGTGCTTAGATAATTGACACTTAATGTGATTACTGATATAACTGTAATTAAAACTGGTATCTTGCTACTTGTAAAAAATTTGTATCCTTTGCCCATTTTTTAAATGAGGTTGTTTCTTTCTTGTTGATTTAAGTTTCTTATAGATTCTGGATATTCGAACTTTGTCAGATGCATAGTTTTTGCAAATATTTTCTCCCATCCTGTAGGTTGTCTGTTTACCCTTTTGACAGCTTCATCTGCTGAGAAGTTACTTAATTTAATTAGGTCCAACTTGTCAATTTTTTGTATTTGTTGCAATTGCTTTTGGGGACTCAGCCAAAAATTATTTGTCAAGGCCCATGTTAAAAAAGAATATTTCCTAGATTTTCTTCTAGAATTTTTAGAGTTTGAGGTCTCACATTTAAATCTTTAATCTATTTTCAGTTAATTTTTGTATATAGTGAAAGGTAAGGATCCAGTTTCATTCTGCATATAGTTAGTAAATTATGAAAGCATAATTCATTAAATAAGGAGTTCTCTCCCCATTGTGTGTTTTTGCTGGCCATTTTGAAGATCAGATTGTTATAGGTGTACAGCTTTATTTTTGATTGTTCTTTTCTGTTCCATTGGTCTATGTGCCTGCCTGTTTTTGTACTATACCATGCTGATTTGGTTACTATACTTTTATCGTTTGATAAACGATAAAAGTATAGTATCCAGCTTTGTTCTTTTTGTTTACAATTGCTTTGGCTATTTCAGCTGCTTTTTGGTTGCATGTAATTTTTAGATATTTTTCCAATTCTGTGAAAAATGACATTGGTAGTTTTATAGGAATAGTGTTAACTCTATAAATTGCTTTGGGCAGTATGGCCATTTTAACTACATTGATTGATTCTTCCTACCCACAAGCAAGGTATATTTTTTCCTTTTATTTGTGTAGTCTCTGATTTCTTTTAGTAGTGTTTTATAGTTCTTGTAGAGATCTTTCACCTTCTTGGTAAGCTGTATTTGGATTTTTCTTTTTTTTTGACACCATCTCACTCCAGGCTGGAGTGCAGTGGTGTGATATTGGCTCACTGCAACCTCTGCCTCCTGGACTGAAGCAATCCTCCCACCTCAGCCTCCTAAGTAGCTGGGACTACAGGTACATGCCACTATGCCTAGCTCATTTTTGTATCTTTTGTAGAGACAGGGTTTCACCATGTTGGCCAGGCTGGTCTCAAACTTCTGAGCTCAAGCAATCCAACCACCTCGGCCTCCCAAAGAAATGGGATTGCAGGTGTGAGCCACCGTGGCTGGCCAGCGATTGTGTTCTTGATTTGACTTTCAGCCTAGATGTTATTGGTGTATACAAATGCTACTGATTTTTGTACAATTGATTTTGTATCCAGAAACTTTACTGAAGTTGTTTATTAGTTCTAGGAGCCTTTTGGAAGAGTCTTTAGGGTTTTCTGGGTATAGAATTATATAATCAGCAAAAAGAAATAGTTTGATTTCATCTCTTCCTATTTTGATGCCTTTTATTTCTTTTTCTTGCTGTGTCACTCTGGCTAAAAACAGAAGATGGACAAGCAGCCAACAAACATTTGAAAAACTGCTCTTCAGCACTCATCAGGAAAATACCAACCCAAAACCATAATGAGTTACCATCTCACACCAGTCTGGCTATTACTAAAATTCAGAATGGCTTTTATTAAATAGTCAAAACAATAATAATCAGAACGACTATTATTAAAAAGTCAAAAAACAACAGATGCTGGTGAGGCTGCAGAGAAAAGGGAACACTTATAAACTGTTGGTGAGGATGAAAATTAGTTCAACCACTAGAGAAAGCAGTTGGGAGATTTCTCAAAGAGCTTAAAATAGAGCTACCATTCGATTTGGCAATCCCATTACTGTGTATATATCCAGAGGAAAATAAATTATCCTATTCTACCAAAAGGACACTCACACTTGTATGTTCATCACTGCCCTATTCACAATAGCAATGACAAGTTATCAACCTAGGTGTCCATCAATGATTGACTGGATGAGGAAAATGTGATACATATACACCATGGAACACTATGCAGCCATAGAAAGATTGAAATCGTGTCCTTTGCAGCAGTATAGATGCAACTGGATGCCATAATCCTAAGTGAATTAATACAGGAACAAAAGACCAAATACCACCTGTTCTCACTTTTAAGTGGGAGCTAAACATTGAGCACACATGGACATAAACATGGGAACACAGACACTGCGAACTACTAGAAGGGAGGAAAGAAGAGGGGAGCATGGCTAGAAAAACTACCTATTTGGGTCCTATTCTCACTACCTGGGTGATGGGATCTATTCCACAACCTCATCATCATGCAATATACCCATGTAACAATCATGCCCATGAATCCTCTATATCTAACATAAACATTGAAATTTAAAAAAAAAATGTTTCATCTGAATTTTAATTGAATTGAATATTAGTTTATGGTTATATCTTTTTTGACTTATTAGTCATGATACCTTATGTTATTACATTAGTGGTTGCTTTAGAGTTCACATATCTTTACTTATATATCTTTAACTTGTAAGAGTGTAAGTCAAGTGGTACTACATAACTTCTCATATAGTATAAGAATCCTACAAAAATATACTTCCATTTGTCCCCTCCGGAACTTTGTTCTGTGGCTGTCGTACATTTCACTATTGCATATTTTAGAAACCCTGCAATTTCATTATCATTTTGGATTTAAGATTTGTACAAATTTATATGTATGCTTACTCCAGTACAAATTTACTAAAAATAAAAATTTTAATATCATATATATCTAAAGTTAAAATAAATGTTATTAAATATTGTAATGAAATTTTTTGAAAACTCTTAAGCATAATTAGCAAATACTTAAAATTGAATCATAGAATCACAATGAAAACCCTACAGGTTAAAATGAGTGGGTTGCTAACAAAATAGTACTTAAAGGAAATCAACAGCCCTAGCTACCCTTATCAGAAAACAAATCAGTTTTGACACACAGAAGCCAAGAATTCAACTCAAGATGGAAGAAATGGAAATAATGAGTAAATTTTTTAAAAAGAACCAGACACAAATGATGAACATGTAATCAAAAATGAACAGAATAGAGAAAGAAATTTAAAAATGTAAAAATAAAACTACAGCTTGGTTTACAAAGACAAGATAGACAAACTTCTGACAAGTATGATTAAGAGAAAAGAAAGATTAGAGTAGCTATAGTGATAAAATCAACAGAGGTTTTTAAAGTCTTGGAAAGGTACTATGAAATCTACATGATTAAATGCATACAGTTATATGACATGAATTAATTTCTGAAAATAAATTAACAACTGGATTATGAAGAAGAAAAATTAAAAATCAACTAGACTATATTTTTAATATACTTAAATAGGATTCCAAGGCTTTTCCCCCATAGAAGAAAGGTTTTAGGAGATATGACTTTATATCAAACATGTACAAATGAAAAATTCAGTTATATATATGTTATTGTGACCATGGAGAAACAAGTACTGTCATATCCTGCTAGTGGGAGTGAGACCTGAGGCCATGGTTTTATAAAATAGTCTAGCATTTTGGAATCAAATTAAGTATACATGTGCATGCTGTATCAAATCTGGGTAAACAGAGTTATACAGTTTATAAGAAACAAGTTACAAAATTATCCCAAGCAACATTGTTTATAGTAGCAAGAAATTATAGACTATTAATGGGTCCATTAACTAGGAAAATAGATAAGGAAAAAGTTATAAATTCTGTATTAGAGTTCTCTAGAGAAACAGAACCAGTAGGATTTAGATATAAGTAGGTAGGTAGGTAGGTAGGTAGATTGATTGACTGATAGACAGACACATAGATAGACTGGCTAGATAGAGATGATAGATAGATAGATGATAGATAGATAGATAGATAAAGATAGAGGACAGATGATAGATAGAGGAATGGATGGATGGATGGATGGATGATGGATGGATGGATGGATAGATAGATAGATAGATAGATAGATAGATAGATAGATAGATAGATGAAAAGAGAGTGAGAGAGGCAGAGAAAATGAAAGAGATAAATTATAAGACATTGGCTCATACAGTTGTGGGAACTGGCAAGTCCAAATTCCACAGGGCAAGGCAGCAAGCTGGAGATTCAAGTAAGAGTTCTTGCATATTTGAGTGTAAAAACTAGATTCGGGCAAAATTTCTATTGTAGACTTGAGGCAGAATTCCTTCTTTGGGAAACGTCTGTCCTTGCTCTTCAACAGATCCGATGCAGTCCATCCATGTCACAGAGAGTAATCTGTTTTACTTAAAGTCAACAGATGTGAATGTTAGTCACACATTAAAAAATAGTTTTGCAGCAACATCAAGGCTAGTATTTGACCAAACAATTGGTCACCATTGTTTAACCAAGTTGACACATAAAATTAACCATCACATATGCCAAAGATTACTATTTAGCAATCAGAAGAGCTACTTTTTCATAGCAATTTAGCAGTATTTCAAAAATGTTAGTGAAATAATTAAGAAATTAAATGGAATAGCAAATAATATTTATATAAATTAAACACATGCAGCATATAACACTGAACATATATATGCACATATGTGTGTATACAGAAAGAATTAAAATGGTATAGATCGTTGAAAATAAAGTGGATGTCTCGAAGGAACAATACAAAGGCAATCGGGCACAAAAAGAAAAAAATGACATGAAACATTAGAGGGGTTATACATGGTCTGATCATAAGGGCAATCAATCTAGTAATTAGGAACTAAGCAGTATGATTGTCTCAGTTCTGTGCATGTGGGATCTGAAATCAAGTGTAAAATCTGAATTCAACACATTGAAAAATAATCTATTTTTATACATTTTATTCAATATTTTAATACTTTGAAATTAAAGGACATTCAGTGAATGTGGTAAAGATAGGTAAATATATCTACTAAAATCCTACAGAAAATTTTACTCTCTAATGCTGAGTTCGGCCATTACCTCTATCATCACATTGTAGTGAGGGGCATAGCCACTAATGCAGAAGAAGAAATTTCAATATGATAGGTAACATTTGGGAAAAAGTTAAAAACTTCTCATTTTTCTCAGATAGAGGTATGTCAACAAAGTAAAATCTAAGGGAATCCATTAAAAATTTTAGATATACTGTAAGAATTTGGAAAAAAGTTAGATTAATATGATATAATGTAAAATATCAATATATAAAAATCACATTACGATATAGCAGCAGCAAACAACAAGATAAACAATTTAATCAATTACACGTAAAACAGAAGAAAGAAATCAGGTAATCATCCTGTAATATATTTAACAAAAATTTGAATGATCTTTCAGAGTAAAAATATCAAATTTAGTTAAAGAACCTTTTCCAATTTCAAAACAAATGTAGATCTATCCCTTAATAAATGAAAAGAATGAATATAATGAACTATCAATTCTTGTCGTATTAATCTATAAGTTAAATGTTAATTCAATAAAAATGTTGAAAGGCTTTTTTCTTAGAATTTAAGAGCTTAACTCTAAAATTCATATGGAGTAATAAAAAACCTAGTACAGTCAATATAATTCTGAACAAAAACATATTTGAGGCTGGGCACGGTGGCTCATACCTGTAATCCCTGCACTTTGAGAAGCCAAGGCAGAAGGATCACTTGTGGCCAGGAGTTCAAGACCAGCCTGAGCCACATGGCAAAACCCTTATAACTGAAAAATAAACATAAAAAAGTTGCCAAATGTGTGTCATACACCTGTAGTCCCAGCTACTTGGGAAGCTGAGACAGGAGAATTGTTGGAGCCAAATAATTGAAGGCTGCAGTAAACTATGGTTGTGCCACTGCACTGTAGCCTGGGTGACAGAGCAAGATCTTGTTTCTTAAAAACAAAACAAAACAAAACAAAACAAAAAAATACTAATTGTGGTAGAGTAGGACTCTCCTTTGCATTGTATTAATGGAATATTCAGCAATTTCCCTGGCCTCTGCCTCTACAGGTGTGATGATCGAAATGTCTCCAGACATTGCCAAATGCCCTCTGGAGGTAAAATCTCCTCCATTGAGAACCACAGAGTTAAATTAATTAAAACCATTTGATTTTAGCATAGGTATAGCAAGAAAAATAATTATAAAGAAAAAGAAACATGAATCAGACCTACGTTCATACAAATTTGGCATACATGCAATGTAGTAAATTTAACAGGAAAAAGTTTAGTAGAAGGTTCTGCAACAATTAGCTGTTTATAGAAAACGATTAATGAAATAGATTTCTGTGCTATACACATAAATAACTCTATTGAGTAAAAAACTAAATGTAAAGACCCAGTTGAAAAGCTAAAGTAGTATATAATTTTTATCAGCACTTTCTATAAATCGATCCTTAGAAAAGCTTCACAAATGTATTCAAAGAGATAGTTCAGAAAATATTCATTTTGGCACAGATTGTAATAGCAAAAGCATGAAAACAATTTTACTATCCATTATTAAGATAAATAAACTTTATGTTTAATTCAATGGAATACTATGTGTCTGTTAAAATGAATTAGCTAGATTTAAAAATATCAATATGAATATGCCTCAAAAATATAATACCACAGGAAGGAAACAAATTGCAAAGTATACTTACAGTAAGGTACCATATATTTAAAATGTTAAAACACTCAAAAACAATAATATATACTGTTTATAGTTGCCTATAAATGTAGTAAGTACACAGAAAATATTCCCTTCCTGGGAATGGAGGGACAGAAAAGAATGATGTGAGATTTCAATTACAGATGTACCTAAGTCTGTAATAAGAACAAACAAGAGTGCTTAAGCTAATGTAGCAATAGTTTAGTATTTATTAATCTTTGTTCATCAAAGATAATAATCTTCTTTTTGCTCTCTATTTTTATATGTGGAAGTGTGTTCATAAAAATGGTATTATGCTTGTCTGATTAAAGATATTTTAATATTTAGTAATAAAATTAAGTCTACTTATACAAACACAATAAAATGAGTAGTTCATCGTCCAGTTCTGTACCTAAGAACCCAAATGCATGCCTTACATTTCCATGCTTCTCCTACAAAATGTCCCTGCATGGAGATCGGTGTTCTCTGGTTTGACCAGAAGTGGTTTCACGTTTCTAATATGGACTGACTTGCAATATGCACTTCCCATTTTCTATTTTTTACTTTGAAGAGTGTTTGCTTATGATATCATCATTACAACACACACAAACACTCAAAGTCTTATTTCTTTTCTTCATTTTGTTATTTGTCAGCAGGGATGAATTAAAATCTAAGCTTCCTATTTCAGATAACTGGTAAATCAACTCTGTTTTTCTTTCCTGTTTATTAATGAGCTTCTCTCTCCTTTTCTCTCCTTTCTTACTCTTTCCTTCTTTTTCTCTCCTCAACACATTCATCTCTGTGCTCATTTGCTTGAATGCCCTTTCACCAGCTTATCTTTTTCTTCCAAAGCCAAAATAATGATGCACATTATTCTTATCTGAGTTTCTCTCCACTTCTCTATTTCCAGGTCAGATTTAACTTAACAAGTGAATCATTGATTGGATGTTTACACAGCCACATTGGATCTTTATTGTTCTGTTCATTTGTCTTGTTCAGGGGAAATGGGATTAGCTCTTCTTCAATTGTGTCATCTCTAAAGATGCCCACCAACTCTTTTAAGGTTTGGGGGAAATGTACAGTGCATAATATTTCAAAATATTTTTAAAATAATTCAACTGAAGGCCTTTTGCTTCTTTAACCTTTCTATGTTGACTTGAAAACAAAAGAAAACATAATAAAAATTACAGGGTACTATTTATCTTGCTTTCCACAAAGTCTGACTCAACACTTTTGTAGTCATTAAAAAGATGCAGACACAGGATTGGAGTTCATAGTTGAGGGTTCTTAGTTTTTATTCTATTAGGGAGCCACTTCTAGATCTCATACCCATTCAAGCTCTTATCACTCTATTTTATAGCTTCTCTTTCTTTGTACAGCTTATGCTCATATCTATAAACTATAAGGTAATTGCATATTATTAAGAAATATAAATTATGTGGTTGAAATGAGCCAAATCCACCACTCTTGTTTTATTTTCATAGGATAAGGATCAGATTCTAGTAGAGCTTGACACAAGAGAAATTCATTATCAAAAAGTCCAAACATTAATGTTGTCAAAGATGTGAAGAAAACAGGACCCTTATATATTTGGTGAGGATGTAAATTAGTACAGCTACTATGGATAACAGTATAGAGGTTCCACAAAAAATTAAAAATAGAACTACGAAATCATTCAGAAATCCTAATACTGGCTATATATCACCCACCAAAAAAAGAAGGAAAATGACCATCCCCAAGAGATATCTGCACCCCCATGTACATTGCAGCATTATTCAAAATAGCCAAGATATGAAAACAATCTAAGGGTCTATCAATGGACACTTAGCCATTACTCAGCCATAAAAAAGGAATCCTACCATGTGTGAAAACATGGATGAACCTGAACAACATTATGCTAAGTGAAATAAGCCAGACAGAAAAGCACTGCGTAATTTCACGTGTATGTAGAAACTAAATCAGTCAAACTCATAGGAACATGGAATAGAATGGTTGTTGCCAGGTGCTGGAGGTTGGGGGAGATGAGGAGTGGTTGGTTAAGGGGTCCAAAACTTCAGTTATAAGACGACTAAGTTCTAGAGACTTAACGTAAAACATGATGACCAGAGTTAATAATACTCTATTGTACACTTGAAATTTGCTAAAAAAGTAGATTTCAAGTGTCCTTACCCCCACACCCCCATAGACAAATGGTAACTATGTGAGGTAATAGACATGTTAATTAGCTTGATGTGGTAATCATTTCACAACACATATGTGTTATCAAATCATCATGCTTACATATTTAAAATTTTTGTCACTAATATTTAATAAAGCTTAAAAAAAGGAGTCATTGCTGCAACCTCTCTTGGGAGTACTTATAAATCTACCCAGGCTTTAGGAAAGAAAAAAAAAAAAAAAAAGCCAATGAGGGTCCACTCTGCAGCTCTACTGTAGGATTTCTGAAAAATTGGTCAGTATAATGACAACCCTACCACTGTGGAGACTAAGTGCTATGCCAAACTTGTATCGACTTCAGAGGGGAGGGCACCAGATTCAAGAATATGAAGAAGAGACCCAGAGCCAGCAAACGAGACCTGGGACTTCACTGAGGCTTACAAGCAGGGGAGAGGGTCCAGTGGCGGTGGGCTGGACAGGAGAACTGCCACCACTTAGAAATGCATGCAATTTATACAGTACTTTTACTTAGAACCCTTTCCCTGACCACCTCCATTTGGCAATATTCATTCAACCCAAAACTCAGGACCTCGATTCTCTGTATCTCCCATGTTCTGTGGGTCAGGCCGGGGTCTCAGATGTTTTTCATAGACAGGAACGAATCTCTAGTTTAGCCACTCCTGGATTCCCTAGCTCAGAACATACATTCAGGTGCATCTGCCATATGGGCCATTCTTAGGGTATTCCTAAGTTATTGCCTCTCATGTGCATTTACCATCACCTAAGATAATCTTGATTCAGCATTCCTGAAGAGGGCAGTGAAGTCAGTAGAACAGCCAGGATTACTAAATAGAAGGGCCTGAAACTGACTTTATAGAGTAATGTCCGAAAAGCCTGGATGTGAGGATAAATAATCATTTCTCCCCACAAAACACTAAACAAATCTCTTGTGATGTATTGGCGGGTTCTTATTTGCAGTCATATGATGTTACTATTTTCTATTACAAATTGCAAATTCAATTCTCAAATTCAATTATCCTGGAGACAGCCAACCAATAAGTTTAGCAGTGTTTGAAAAGAAAGACAAGTTGCACTCGGGTTTATAAATACACATGTAGACACAAAAGTTTTCAATGTAAGCCTTAGCAAACTTGAAATGGACAGTTTCTAGATTCAGACTGGGCCAGACGTGGGGGAGAGGATTTTTGGTGGAGAGACATAAGAGACTCCTGGGTTTGTGTGTTTTCTGGAAGAGCATTTCCAAATGATTCTCCAGGAAGGACAAAATTTTTATTACCATTCACAAGGCATTAATGTGTCTAAGATTCCAAAAATTCTTAAAGAAACATCTTTTTAAAATCGTATGTCTTTAGAAGAAAAAAATCTCTTTTTACTTTGTTTACTATCATGCCACATATTCATTTCACCACAAAACACTTTTTAAAAGAATTCTTGTTAATAATACTTTTGGAACTTTTGCTTCATAAAGCTCTCCTAGGGAGATGATGATGCAGAGTAAATAAATTTCAGGTTATGCAGGACATACCATTGAATATAAGACTTACACCATAAGATAGTTTCTTTCCATGAAAAGCCAAAATATTTATAAAACATATTTTGAGGCAGGTCTATTTAGGACCTTGCTATTCAAAATATGGCTCTTGGAAAAGGAAGGTTAGCATCACTGTGGATCTTGTTAGAAATGTGGAAACTCTGGTCCCACCACAGAGCTATTGAATGAGAATCTTGCATTATCTGCAACATCCCCGGGTGATTCCTGTGCACAAAAAGTTTGAGAAAGTCTATTGTAGAAGACTCATACTTCTAAAGTATATGAATTTCACACAGTTCTGCATGTAAATTAGAAAACACAAACTAGAAACATATAGTTAAGATTAATTGCACTTATCTCTTAAAACATGAGGATTAAAACGCGAACATTAACTAATTGCAAAGCATAAACAATGATATTAAAATATCATGTAAGCCTTGAATAAATGACCAGTTTGAATTCATATATATCAGCTTCAGACCTGGATCCAAATAACTGGATACGCATATATTAGGAAATAAGGAGAATGACAAAAGCCATGGACAACCTGGCATAAAACCACAACTCTCGCTTGATTAACACACAACAATTTGCTACTGAGTAGAGAAACACATTTAATGGCATGCATGCACCACAGCTACACTGACATGTAGTATACAGAATCCTCAATTTACTCACACTCTTCTAATAGTGCCAAATGTCAAGTTTAGAAATATTGTAATAGTTTGAAAATATCTATTTAACATTCATTTATCACTGGTTAATTATATCATTTCACAAATGCTTTCTTTGGATTAGTGCTGTCCTCAGATCAGTTAGACATAAAACTTTCCAATCAAAGGGCACATCATCTAGTATATTGGATGGATTATAAACAATCTACCATATTGAAAGCACACATATTACAAAGTTATAGCAAGAAGTTTCACAAGTAGGAAACATACATGACAAATATTGGGTGCCAGAATATGATTAAGGATCTGGAAAAACCTCCACCTCATTATTTATCTGTGCATCCTCACATCACATCCCTCAGAGTTAGTGTAGTCTGTAGGTTAGAGGGTGCAGTAAGAGACTCCCTCTCTTCCAAAGTCTCTGTGTCAGTCCTTTTTGAGTTACTGCCTTTCTCATTGAACCACTGTTCAATGATTTTTCTGAACAATGGTCCTCTGAAGGCAGTAGCTTCCTAGTGGACGAGTGTCTGATTTTTCCCAGCACTACCTAGTACAGAGCTGGGCTCAGAGTTCATACTTGTAAAGCCAGAGATAAGAGATCTTGAAGAAAGAATTATGAGTGATTCAAGGGTAATACATTGGCATAATTTAAGAATAGGAAGCCAGCTCTGCAAGCAATCAGACTAATGGAAGATCTGAGCCAGGAAAGTGTGTGTGTGTGTGTGTGTGTGTGTGTGTGTGTGTGTGTCTTCAAACAATTTGGAAGACTCGGTGTTATTATACTAATTTTACAGTTGAGGAAAGTTATACCCAGAGAGATTCAATTCACAGCTAGTCAGTGCTGGAATTAGGAATCAAACCTGGCTCTGCCTGACTGTAAAACTAGGACTCTTCAATCACTCTCTTCCAGGGTTTCATAACCTCAGTACTATTGGCATTTAATGCAGAATAATTCTTTGTTGTGGACGGTCATGCTATGTATTATAGGATAATTCTTTGTTGCAGAGGGTCATGCTATGTATTGTAGGATAATTCTTTGTTGTGGAGGGTTATGCTATTTATTGTACAATGTTTAGAAGCATCCCTGATTGCTACCCACTAGATGTCAGAAACACATCTACCCCACCCCTACCATCACTGTGATAACAAAAAATGTGTCCAAATATAGCCAAGTATCTCCTGGGAGAAAAATCATCCCTGATTGGAAACCACTGTTCTATTAATAATAGGTCTGTAGGATCCTTAAGGTGAGCATGTTACAGTAAATCACCTCCAGAACATGAACCACTGACACAACCTTATTAATGTAGACGGCATAGTGGGCTTGCCTGTAGTCACTTCTACTTCTAAAAGAAATAGAAATCTTTTTTTTTTAAAAAAAATACTTCAAGTTCTGGGATACATGTGCAGAACATGCAGGTTTGTTATGTAGGTATACACATGCAATGGTGTTTTGCTGCACCCATCAACCGGTCATCTACATTAGGTATTTCTCCTAGTGCTATCCCTCCCCGAGCCCCCCACCCCCTGACAGGCCCCAGTGTGTGATGTTGCCCTCTCTGTGTCCCTGTGTGCTCGTTGTTCAACTCCCACTTATGAGTGACAACATGCAGGTTTTGGTTTTCTGTTCTTGTGACAGTTTGCTGAGAACGATGACTTCCAGCTTCATCCATGTACCTCATCCATGAGTTCATCCTTTTTTATGGCTGCATAGTATTCCATGGTGTATATGTGACACATTTTCTTTATCCAGTCTATCACTGATGGACATTTGGGTTGTTTCCAAGTTTTTGCTATTGTGAACAGTGCTACAACAAACATACATGTGCATGTGTTTTTATAGTAGAATGATTTTTAATCCTTTGGGTATATACCCAGTAATAGGATTGCTGGGTCAAATGGTATTTCTAGTTCTAGATCCTTGAGGAATCACTACACTGTCTTCCACAATGGTTGAACTAGTTTACAGTCCCATCAACAGTGTAAAAGTGTTTCTATTTCTCCACATCCTCTCCAGCATCTGCTGTTTCCTGACTTTTTAATGATCGCCATTCTAATTGGTGTGAAATGGTATCTCACTGTGGTTTTGGTTTGCATTTCTCTAATGACCAGTGATGCTGAGCCTTTTTTTCATATGTTTGTTGGCCGTATAAATGTCTTCTTTTGAGAAGTATCTGTTCATATCTTTTGCCCACTTTTTGATGGGTTTTTTTCTTGTAAATTTGTTAAAGTCCTTTATAGATTATGGATATTAGCCTTTTGTTAGATGGAAAGATTGCAAAAATTTTCTCCTATCCTGTAGGTTGCCTGTTCACTCTGATGATAGTTTCTTTCCATCAGTGATAGACTGGATAAAGAAAATGTGGCACATATACACTGTGGAATACTATGCAGCCATAAAAAAGGATGAGTTCATGTCCTTTGCAGGGACATGGATGAAGCTGGAAAACCATCATTCTCAGCAAACATAAGAACAGAAAACCAAACACCACATGTTGTCACTCGTAAGTGGGAGTTGAACAAAGAGAACACATGGACACAGGGAGGGAATATCACACACTGGGGCCTGTCAGGGTGTGGGTGGCTAGGGGAGGGATAGCATTAGGAGAAATACCTAATGTAGATGATGGGTTGATGGGTGCAGCAAACCACCATGGCACGTGTATACCTATGTAACAAAACCTGTACATTCTGCATGTGTACCCCAGAACTTAAAGTATAATAATAATAAAGAAGAAATAATGGACAGTTTTTCTTTGATAAATTGTTTTTGAGGTCACCGGCAATAAGTGAAGGCCTTTAATTTTGCCCATCTGGATCTTGTTTCACAAATATTACTGAAAATGCCATTTCAAAATAGCAATAAAGGGTTAAGATATCAGGGACTCTGTAGTATTTTATAATATAAAACAAAACAAAAATTTGAAAACAGCTGTAACAGAGCTTAAGATCCAGTCTGAATTTAGGTGCCGGATTGAACCATTTCAAACAAAATATCAGATTCTCTTTTATTTTGCAGAATGGGGCTTGGTAATATTGCCCAACTTCGAAGGTGAGGAGAGTCTCTTCCTAAACATGCAGAAAGAGAGTCACCAAAAATCATTTGGGGTACTGGAAATGACGTTGGATTTGGAGTCAGAAAGAAGGCCTAGATTACCTCCTCAAATGATTACCATCTCTTTGACCTTCCGGGGGCCAATAGTCTCTGAGTTTCATATTTGAGCCTCAGATTTGTATAATTGCATTAATAGTCTCTATCTCATAGAGCTAACATAATGATTAGATGGAATGTTTGATGGAAAAAGAAAGACTTCTAAGCACAAATATTGCTTCAAACATTAAGCTTTGATTGCTCCAAAACTGACATGTAATTGCTTACATTGCATTTTGCAATGGATAGAAATGACCAATGGGATTATCCCATAGGAAAATAACACAATGCTCTCTCAAAATTTTCTATCAAATTAAGATTCTTGGAAGCAAAATAATCTTAGGCCCCATGCCTACACCATGTAACTAAATTTAGTCTGATTTTCATCTAACCCTGGCATAAAAATGAGAGAAAGCAGACTCAATTAACTCTCCAGCCACCTCCTTTATCCCACACCGTGATAATGGATTAAATATCTCTGTGCCTTAGTCTCTTCAGGCTACTATAACAAAATGGCTTAGACTAAGTAATTTATATGCAAAAATGTTTATTGCTCACAGTTCTAGAGGCTGGCAAGTCCAAGATCAGGATGCCAGGAGATTCGGTGTCTGGTGAGGGCTTGTTACTCACAGATGGAGACTCCGTGTAGCTTTCTCACATGGTGGAAGAGGCAAGCAAGCTCCCTCAGGCCTCCTTTATAAAGGCACTAATTCCATTCATGAGGCAGAGCCCTTATGACCTAGTCACCACACAAAGGCCCCACCTTTTAATACCATCACTTTAGGGTTAGAGTTCAACGAATAAATTTTGAGGAGAAACATTCAAATCATAGTATTCTGCCCTGGCCTCCCAAAATTTATGTCCTTCTCATATGCAAACTATATGAATTCCATCCCAATAGCATCAAAAGTATTCACTTGTTCTAGCATCTACTCAAAATTTAAAGTCCAAAGTCTCATCTAAATCAGGTGTGGGTAAGACTCAAGGTACAACCCATTCTGAGAGCAAATTCTGCTGCAGCTGTGGGCCTGTGAAATCAAACAAGTTATGTGCTTTCCACAACACATTGCACAAACATTCAGACCTCAGCACTGGCCTAACTTAACTCAAAAAACAGACATGTTTTCCCTCCAACTTGAGTTGTTGCAAGATGCTACCTGCTCTCCTTTAGAAACTAGTAATCAGGGTATACAAGGAAACGAAGTGCAGGAAGTGAAAAACCTAAAGTCTCTGCCATGTCCCAGACCACAGTCAGTGAGGATACATGCATATGTATGTGCATATTCACCTTCATGTATGCACATAGGCAAGTATATTCATCAGTCTGTATGTGGGTGTTTCTGCACAAGCATATGTATGCATGTGACTATTTACATGGGAATGTGTATGTGGGCATATGTGCATTTTAGTTTGTGTATTCATGTGTTGGTATATGTGGGTGTGGATATAAGGATAAATATACATGTATATCTGCAGATATTTGTTAGTTGGTTGAATATGCACAGATTTCTGAATATGTCATCAGGGTGGAAGTGGGAAGAAGGAGAAAATGGATATAGAATGAAATTCTCTCTCATTGAACCTACAGTGGGAATTTAAGGAAACAGCATGCTATTAACCAAATCAGGAGCTGGTCTACAGTCACCTCACTGAAGAATGTGGGAAGAACACATTTGAAATTAATTTAAACATCAGCAAAAATAGAGTTATTTGGACTCTGGATTTCATGTTGAATTTTCTCCAGCTTCATGGGGCTTCCTTGTAACTGTAAGGAAGTTGGGTGGTAGGTCACTTTATTGGGAAGCTGCTTTATGGGGAAGGGTGGTATCCAGAATAAGCAAAATAAGAGTAAAAGATAAAGGCATGGGGAACCCAAAAGTCTACCCAATAACTCTAGTAGCTTATTCTACCTTTCAATTGTGGAGGAAGTGGAGCCCAGACCAAGGCAGCATTGGAAATATTGGGTTAATCCCTTCTTTCTAGCTCTCAGAACAACCTCTGAATGAGATCCCAACATACTGGGAGGCAGGAAAAAGAAAGAAAGCCCAATTTCAATACAGGAATATTAATAATAGTAGCAAACACTTATATGGTACTTACTATGAGCAAGCACCATTCAAAGAGTTTTAAAAGTCATTATTGCTTATTGTTGTTGTTTATGGATTGCCAATTGTATATGAGGCACTTCACTATGTGCATTAAAGATATGATTCCATTCACATTTATTTTCATAACAACTGATTGCAGTCTATATTAATCAGTCAGTTTTACTAAGGCAGAAACTCAGGCTCAACGACATTAAACTATGTGCTCAAAGTCACAGCGGTGGAGCCATGATTTGAATGCAGGCCTATTACAAATTGTCTTTATTTTCAGAGTTTGTTTTCTAAACTACAATCATGGTACCTAGGTTTGATTTGACAATGCAAAAGCAATATGTGACAGCTAATTCTTCTCTTTATCCTAGCAAGGGAAAACATTACAAAGCAACTTACAAAATTCAGCATGTTTCTACCACATTCAGTTTCCATATGCATATCAGATGGAAGTCAGATGAAACTTTCCCCTAGATATCTGAACTGCAGAACAGTGTACAACTGGCCCTCCATATCTATGCGTTCTCCATCTTCAGTTTCAACCAACTGAGGTTTTAAAATGTTTGGAAAAAACATAATAAAATAATATACAAACAAATTCAATACATTTAACCACTATTTGCATATCACTTCCACTGCATTAGGTATTATAAGTAATCTAGAGATAATTTAAAGTATACAGGAGTATGTGTGTAGATGATATGCAAATAGTACACCATTTTATATAAGAGACTTTTGCATTCATGAATTTTGGCATCTGCAGGGGTTCTGGAACAAATCCTGCAAGGATATTGAGGGACGACTCTACTTCAGGACAGTTCCAACCAAATTAGAATTTCAAGTATCCGAGATGAGCATGGCTCACTTCACCTATTAGCTCTTCCTGTTTGCATGAATTGGGACAACTGTACTGTAATACTTGGATGTAGACGAAACCTAGAGATGCTAGGAATCTTCAAACATGAGAGAAGTATGTTTCTTATGCCCTTATGTGAGTATGTTTCCATTAAGAGCTGTATTTTGTGACATGTGGTGAGGCAATAATTGCCATCTACTATGTGTTTCCTTAGCACCATGGTCTAAACAACATACTATAGTAAGGGATGGCTTATTCATAAAGGTTACCAGTTGATATTAGTTCTAAATACTGCCTTGTTTATACTATTCCTACTAACCCAAGTATGTGGATATGGGGAGAGGGGACGTGCTTTTTACTTAAATAGTCAAAAACACAAAACACTGAGCTCTATGAGAAAGATAAAAGAAAAAAGAAGAATGGCTGCTATTCTAGCATCTAGTATGTTACTAAGTAAAATATATGATTTCTTCTCTTATTTGCATAACTTAAATAACTTAGGTAATTTGGTATCTGGAAACATTGCAGCTCCCTCTCTTCATTCTTTGGCCAGTTGAATTAACTAATTGATATGGTTAGGGTTTGTGTCCCTACCCAGATCTCATCTTGAATTGTAATCCTCCTAATCCCCATAATCCCCATGTGTCAAGTGAAAATAATTGAATCATGGAGGCAGTTTCTCCCATGATGTTCTCATGATAGTGAGTTTTCTGGAGATCTAACCGTTTTATAAGGGGTTCTTCCCACTTTGCTTGGCATTTCCCCTTCCTGCTGCCTTGTGAAGAAGGGATCTGCTTCTCCTTCACCTTCTGCCATGATTCTAAGTTTCCTGAGTCTTCCCCAGTCATACTGAACTGTGAGTCAATTAAACCTCTTTCCATTTACCCTGGATAAGACCGCAGAATCCATCTTAACACACTATGTCAGAAAGTCATGCCAAATAGATGATTATCACTCTGTGAGCCCTAGTTGCCAATTCTGTCATAGATTGTTGATCTGAGGAGAGGAGAAAGAAGTTTCACAGATACAATATTTGGCATTCCTGAAATAGGACTTGCAATTTGCCCAACATACAACTAAGAGGTGAAATTCTAGTAGGTCTGAGGAAATGGTGGCACCTTTTGGTGCCATTCCAGACCAAGACATAGACTTCATCCAGGCTTGGATGATAAATGGTCTATTGCAGATAAAGATATGTATTTCAAACAAAGCATTTTTTTATTTACTGAAATTATTAAATTTATAACCTCTGATTTGAAAATAGGAATCTTATCCATTGCACTTTTATCATATGGGCATTATTGTCAAGGCTATCTTTATATTACATTGATGCATCGAGCTTTTGGCCAGATACCATTAAATGTTTGACTTCTGAAACTCACTTGCATTTCTGATTTAATGATCACCACATATTTGCATATTTATTTGCTGTCCTTTCCTTATAGGGGGAGAATGTACTGATCATGCTAATGTGGCCATTCTGCTTTACAAAAGCTCTATTTCTCTCTTTCATTGTATGCTAATCTATTGCAAGTCTGATAATTTTCATTCCCTTAAAACTTAGTTTTTCACAATCTGACAAATAATTTTTCTGATTTTTTTTTCTGACAATGACAATCCAGAGTCTCAATAACCTTTGCCCAGAATCAACTTTCTTGAGTAATCATCTGTTTCTTTTATTATAATCTTGGTGTAAGCAGTATAGCTGGGTGGTTAAGAACAAATAATTTGGATCAGACAAACTGGATTTTTGCAACTTCTGGTTGTGTGACCTTTGGTGAATCTCAAAACCTCTTTAAGCCTCAGTTTTGGCATTTGTGTAAGAGTAGTATTGGTAGGTATTTGTGATACTGTAAGCTTGTTGTGAAGATTATATGAAATGATGAAAAGATATGGTCAGGGGTCCTGTTCATTAGCACTTGGTATCTATTAGTTGTTATTATTCCTTGTTTAAAATTCTACTGACATTAAATTGCTACATGAAGAGCATGGTGACATGTGAATAGTATCGTGTTCCTAATGATTTTATGCTCATGAGACCTAAACTTACTTTTGTGACTTAAAATTGCTACACCATCAACAGTTGAAGCTTCTTGATGGTGAGAAATCTATTTTATGTAGAATTACTTAAAAGGACATTTTAACTATAGCAGCAATTTCAACTGACTTCCTGTCATTTCCAAGTCACTCAGTGTCAGCTTACCTCCTCTTCAGGGAACGAATTCCTCCCAAGACTTCTCGTGTCAGGTTGGCCTTGCATGATCAGAAAAAAATCACAGGTTGGCTGTCAATCATCCAAAAGCACATTTTCGGCACCTAAAAGGGCATAATGTTATGCTAACTACTGTGCAAATTACGTTACACAGACATAGCCATAGTAATCTAGCAACTTCTATTCTCCAGGCAGAAGGAGAAAGGATCTTTGTGCTTAATAAAGTTACCACTTTTTATTAAGTGGTGCTGTGGTGAAAGGAGCATTCTTTTGTGCTAAGAAACCAGGCTTCCCCAGATTTGTCCTTCAGCAATGCATTTTACATTTCTGAATATGTTTCTTCATTGAAAAGCAGAATTATAAAATCTGCTTACCCTCAGCATTCTTAATCCTTTAAAAAGTTTGTAATGTGCCACGGATATATATATAAACTTTTCTGCAAAAAAAAAGATGAGAAGAAAGAACAAAAGGAATAACAGCGAGTAAAAAAATAGTGATCAGAACAGAGAGGACGTGAGCAATACTAGCTAATTATGACTATCAGTTTTTGAATTTCCACTCTGGGCCAGATCAAAAACATAATCTGAAGCAAGTTAGTTGGGGATATGGTGGAATTTACTCTATGTTGGCTAGAGGTAACAACGTAGTGAATTGATAGCAGAGAAACCACACTTCTGGGTGATTATTTTGAAGCTCCTGAGTGGAGATACAAAGCTGAATAATGTTGCAGGGGGATTATTGGAGCTTTTTCTTGGTGTTAGGGACTTTAGGGAAGGGGCTAAGAGGTCTCTAAAAGAAGTGGTTTTGGAGGACTCCTGGTATTCATTTCTCATTAGCTCTGAGGTTCTGGAGATAGGACCAACTAATCCTTCCCCCAACTTGCTGGAGCTTTTTTGAGAGGAGCAATAAGATAAAAAGTCCCACAGTGGTTTCCCATTGCTCTAAGGATACTGTATTAGTCTGTTCTCAAGCCGCTAATAACGACATACCAGAGACTGGGTAATTAATAAAGAATTGAGGTTTAATTGACTCACAGTTCCACATAGCTGGGGAGGTGTCACAACCATGGCAGAAAGTGAAGGAAGAGCAAAGTCACATCTTTCATGGTGGTAGGCAAGAGAGCATGTGCAGGGGCACTCCCCTTTATAAAACTATCAGATCTCATGAGACTTATTCACTATCACCAGAAGAGCACGAGAAAGACCCATCCCCATGATTCAATTACCTCCCACAGGGCCCCTCCCACGACACGTGGGAATTATGGGAGCTGCAGTTCAAGATGAGAATTGGGTAGGGACACAGTCAAGCCATATCAGATACAAAGTATTTCCCTTATTTTACAACTAAAGACCCTGTCTCCAAAAATTCCCATTGCTCTCCATGCTCCAACCTCATCGGCAAATATTTGCAGTGTTTCTAAAGCACAGTGTTTCCAAAGCACAGTGTTTCCAGGCTCCCTCCTGACACAATGGACTTTTGCAAATGATGCTCCTTCTGTCTGAGAACCTCTTTCCTTATTTTTGCTTAATTGTCCCACACTCAACCTGTATCTTTCAGTTTAAATGTCAATTTTGCAGGAAAGCATCCTCTGGGTCTTCAAACTAAATATTATCGCAGTTATAAATTCTCAAGAACACCTGGTCAGTTCTTTTCCTAGATAGCCAAAATGTTTGAAATCATGGAGTTTCTGCATGATTGTTTGGCCTGGCTATCCCATTAGGCTGCAAGCCCCATGACAGCAGAGGCAGTTTAACTTCATACCTAATAAACTGTCTGCAGCTGCTCAGTAATGATTGCTGAGTATGTGAATGAATGAGTAAACAAGCAAAAAAACATACACTTTAAAATTACTATATTAGTAACACATATTCATTGCAGAAAGTTTTAAAATTATAAAAGTATGAATAGGATAAAAAATATTAGATCTATCACATAGGAAAAATCATTTATATTTTTATTATTTTATTTATTTATGTATTAATAAATATTTAAGATATTATAATTTATTCTAGTAATATATATGCTTATATATCTGTAGTATATGTGTATGTATATGTGAATATGTATCCATGTATAATTTTGGATGGTAAGGCATATATTTTTCGTAAGTTTTTTATTACAACTTAGAAATATATCATAAAACATTTTTCAAGTCATTAGATGTTCTTTACCAAAATCATTTCTAATTGCTAAATAGCATTGCATTTGTTTGTTTCTGTCTCAAGTACCCCAGTTTATTTAACTAAGCTTATTGTTGGCATTTGGACAATTTTAAATATTTTATTATAAACATGCTAGAATAAACAACTGTTTTGCTAAATTTTGCATGCCTTTTTCTTAGGATATATTTCTAAATGTGGCATTCCTGAGTCTAATATTTTGATTCATACTGCCAAATTGTCTTTAAAAGGAATGTAATTCTAAAGCTCTCTTGCACTAGTGAGATGTAATACTCATCTCAACAATATTATTCCTATACTCCTTTTAAACACCTCAAAGTTGATAGAGAAAATTTGTAGTTTTTTAAAATTTGTATCTTTTTATTACAAATAGAGTTGAATTTATACATAAACACAGATAGATATGTTCATATATTTATTCATGTATACGCATATTCACCAATTTCAAAACAACTTTTTTGTTTATATCATGTATAGATCTGTTGCTGTCTTCACTCAAGATGTTTGTCTTACTTCTTAGTGATTTATAAATGTCTTCATGTATGTTTCAAAGATACTTATATTACATTTGCAGCATGTTATATTTTCTGAATTTGTTGATGCCTTTTAATTTTGACTCATCGTTTTGCCGTAAAGTGACACATTTTAATATAGTGAAAGTTACATCTTCTTTCATTGTTCTCTTCAGGTATTTTATATTCTGTGTGTTTGCGTTTTACATCTTATATAAAGATTTCATATTTCTGTTGCTATAAGTTATGAGGTAACATTTTCCATTTTTTTCTCCAAATAAATTTTCAGTTGTTCCATCAAATATCACTTATATAAAAATTTATTTTTTCATATGCCACTCATAACACATAGCAATTCTTATATATATTTGACTTTGGCATTGGATTTTGTATGCAGTTTTAACCATCTACTAAGCTAATAGAAAACTACTTTATTAATTTTATAATACATTGTAATGTATGGTAAGTTCCTTATTGTTCCTTTTTCTTTATTAAAGCTTTTTGCTTTTGCTATTTTGATACATTTATTTTTATAGATAAAAAGAACTCATCAAATATCATTGGATTGTCATTGCAAATTAAAATTAGAGATTAATTTATGTCTTTATTCAAATCTTTTTATATACTGTAAAAAAGCTGTTTATTTTCCTTAACTCCAATATAATATTTGTCAAGTTCATTCTTAAGCATTATATTTCCATTATTGCAATTACAGATGAGATTTATTTCTTGTCATTACATTTTTCTGACTTGTTATTACAATGATAGGAAAATTATTGGGTTTTACGAATTTAGTATGTAATTAATTACTTAAGTCTACTAAATTTTATTTTCTTGCAAATGATTAGGAATTTGCATCCTACTTTTGTATGATTATTTCTGATGTTATTTTATCTTCTTATTGCTTACTTGAAAACTTTTAGATCGATATTGACTAATGAATAAGCAAATATGTCTTAATTTTCAAATTTAAGGGGAATACCTCTTTAGCTTCTTTATTTAGTTGATTTTGGGGCTCCAGAATAATCATTCTATTCCTGAATTACTAAGGATATTTAAAATAAAATAAGGATATTTAAATAAAATATTTAAGGAAATGTTAAATTTTATCAAAATTATCTTCTAAGCTATCATGTTTCTAAGACTATCATGTAGTCCTTTATAAATAATTTTTTTGGATAAAAGCAGTATTATTTTGAACTAATGTTAACTTTTCTAATACAGTTAAAACCGTCTATAAGTAATTCCATCAGCCAAATTCAGAGACTATTACCAAACCACTATTGGCTGTTTACTTTACCTGTAAGTCAACACACACTTAGGTTGAAATTTTCATATCTGAAATGCCATATACAGTCTTACAACAAGACTAAAAAAAAATATAGTAACGTTCAGAGAATGAAAGTAGATCTTCCTAGTTAGGGGAATAGGGTCAATGGAATTGACCAGATAGAGAGCACAAAGCGATTGTAAGTTTCAGTTAGGGCACACATATTAGTGATGGTCATAAATATTGACAAGTTTTAAAAGTAGGAGGCAGACCGAATTTAGCAATGAAGATTTAGACAAATAGCTTCTGGGAAATGTCTATGAGCTGCAGAGCCTGACTTACAAAGCTGGGGGTTTAAGGACTCGTGCAGTCCCTACAGCAAGGTAAAACAAGTAGTGCTCCTTAATGGAAAATGAGTGACTCAGAAAACTGATGTAGGACCAAAATATAAACCAGCTCAGAACCCTAACCCCACAAAAGGATGCCGGGTGAAGGAGTGAACATGTGGTTACTGAAGCCCTCAGAATCAGGTCACATTAGCACCTCTGGGGTCAAGTTGTGAACCGGGCAGTAGGGAAGAACTTAGAGATAAGCTCTAGGTCACTGCAGTTCATCTAAAAGAACAAATAATATTAAGGCCTCTCAGACTGGCAAGATATGGAGCCTCTTACTACATCTTGTCATCAGCCTATTTTCTCCTTGGAAATAAATCTGAACTTACATAGCCCAGTGGACCCAGTCGGAGGAACCCGTAAGAGCTGGAGAATTGAGGCAGAAAGCTGACAGAAATCATTTAATGAGTTCTTGTTTTTCAAATTCACACTCAAACTGAAGGAGACATTAACATGTCTGTATTGAGCATTCTGGAACTGGTGCAGGCACAGGCTTCAGAAAACCTTTATCCTATTCATTGGCATGACACAGTGTGAAGAGGTAAATCCTACTTGTAATGCTTGGTGATGCTTTCATCTAATCTGTCATTAAAACTTAACTATTTCTATATATTTTGGTCACTTGTCCTTAAAGTATTAAAATGCTAAAAATGTGTGTATCTGAGCAATTAAAATGTAAATCATGAAGAATAAGCCGTTCTTTAAGAAAAATCCATTATGACAATTTGAGAAATACAGGGCAATATTGAAAATGCAAACAGAAATACGGGTGTACCTTATTTCAAATACAACAACTATCCACAATTATAATTTAAATTTGTTTCCCCCAATGTCCTAAAATCACAGTTATCTTACTATATCTAATATATGATACAATTTAAGAGTCGTTATATATTCATGATTATTTGAAAACACACAGGTAAGTGAGCCAATAATTAAAAGCAATGTAGAGGCACTTTCTTGAAGAACTTGAAACAATATTAGAGTGAAGGACCCCCCTTGGCCCCATCCCATACACATCTCACTTCTTCCCTCTCCCATCCCATACCAACAGAGAGAAATCCACCAAGTGATTTTTACTGGGATCCATTAACAGACTTTTTAACAGGTGAGAGCAATTTCTCATTTTCTTTTCCCTTCCTCTCCCCTAATGCCCTTATCTCCAAATATGGCCTGAGAAATTGTTGGGATCGAAATCTAAGAAGGATCTTCTTAAAAGAAAAAAAAACCTTTGTCATCTTATTTGATTTTAACCTCAATCCTGAATTTTTCACTCTCCTAGAGCAACTCAACTCAGTAATCAGTACCTAGTTTTAAATCAGAAGTATAGTTTAAGCCATTGATTTTATCCAATATTCTTTGAATAATTGGTTGGTACAAGAATTTCACCACCTGTTTATAGATAGTGGCCAGAAGTTAGAGCTGCCTGCTGATTGCTTTTTTCTATGTTATTGTGATTTTAAACTATATTTAATGTTCTATTTGAATGGGAGATTTTGCCACCTGGGGGAGTATTCCAAAAAATAGCATTGACTGCTGTGTATATGAATGTCAGAGTCAGATTCATACTGCAAAGGGGTTGCAGAATTCGTGAGTGGCAAATGGCTCAGAGAATTCTGTGAAAGCATCTTCCCTGGGAAGTCAAATCCTCTGTCAATAATACTTAAAAAGTAACTTCCATTCCTCCTCTGAGGAAATCGTAAACTTCTCTCCTACGTTGTGGGCTGCAGCAGAGATATTAGAGAAATTTCTGAGAAAATATGCCTCCTTCATTTGTCTCATAAATGGACAAAAACATAGATTCCACCAGTCACACACAATAATGACATCATACTAAAGAGAGTCTTGCATCATGTTTTTTCATTAAATATGGAGTTCTCATTCATGTCTCTTAATATTTTAAAAGCTCAAATTATATATTATTTTAAAACCACAATGATTATATGAATATAATTAATTTCATGATCATTGAAGCTTTAGCTACTAAATATTATGAATAGTGCTTCAAAAACACCCTTTTTTTTTTTTTTTTTTTTTTTGAGACAGAGTCTTGCTCTGTCGCCCAGGCTGGAGCGCAGTGGTGTGATCTCGGCTCACGACTGCCCCGGGTCCAAGCAATTCTCTTGTCTCAGACTCCTGAGTAGCTGGGACTACAGGCACATGCTGCCACGCCTAGCTAACTTTTGTATTTTCAGTAGAAATGGGGTTTCACCATACTGGTCAGGCTTGTCTCGAACTCCTGACCTCAGGTGATAACACCCACTTCGGCCTCCTAAAGTGCTGGGATTACAAAGACATTCTTATAAGTGTACTTTTGTTCACATCTCTTACTATCTCCTTAGTGAATATTCCACAATATTAATTATTTAAACAGAATGTATGAATATTTTAAATTTATTAGTATATTTTAATCATGTGCTTTCAGAAATAATTTATCAATTTTCGTTCTCATTAGTTGCATCATAGAGTCTCATTCTTACTGCAGTCTGTGCAACACCATGGTCATTGTTTTTCAAACTTTGCCTGTTTGATGGACAGAAAAGCTAATTTTTGTTTAATTTGAATTTCATTAATTACTTATAAGAAATGTCTTTATATGTTTCTCAGCTCTTTGTCACTATTGTATGAGTCATGATCTTTGTCCGTGTATCTGCTTGGTTTCTCTCCTTGACTTGTGTTTTTTACATAGTTCTAGTGTAAACCTTTGACATAGATTTTGATTGTTATTCATCACAGAAATGCAGGATGCTTTTGAAACTTTTAATACAGTTGCACCTTTTTTTGAGTTTGAAATGATGGTCCTTGCTTGATTTAAATAGTTTTTTCTTTGAATGCCTATGACCAAAGTATCTCCCTGTTAAGCCAGCTTGTAGGCCCAGAAAAATGAAAGTTGCCTTGGGACAAAACAGGAAAACAGGATTCATCACCATTCTAAACCATCAACCTTGTAAAGCCATCTGGGATGATTATGTTATGAGAGGGCACAGAGAGTAAGCAGGTCTTCATCCAGCAGAATGATGCCTCCTGGGGCCAGAAAATTCCTCTCATTCTTCATTTTTCCTTATTTGTTTTGCTTCCTATACTTTAAACATTATAATGTAAAATATTTTCAACAGACCAAATATATGAGTAAGGATATCATGAACACTTATGTTATGAATATTCTGCTTAAGAAATAATGATCATCACAACGATGAAGGCCCTAGGTACCTCACACTGATCACATTCTTCTTAATGCCCTCCCAAACTAGAAAAAGTTACTGCCCTCAGAGTTTCTTATCCCTAAGAATTTCTATATATTTAATTATACAGTTATATCATCCTAAACAATATGTGGAATGGTTTTAAAATTGTCAAATATGCACATTTCAAATTTCATTAAGCAGGGAACATATATTTTCACCCATAATTATGTTTTGAAATTCACTCATGTTGATACCTATTTTAGTCTTTTATAGTATTACATTGTATAATGTTGATGGACATTTAGCTTGTGGTATATTCTTATTTTCTTTTCTGGTTTTTTTTTTTTTTTTGCTATTATAAACATAGCTGATAGGAATTTTTATATACAGTTGACCTGTGAACAATATGAGTTTGATCTGGTTTACTTATACATGGATTCTTTTCAATAAAGATGAAACTGAGTGTGTCTGCCTTTTCTTCTACCTCCTCCACCTTGCCTGCCTCTGTCATCCCGTAGACAGCAAGACCAACCCCTCTTCTTCTTCCTCCTCAGCTTACTCAATGTGAAGAAAATGAAAATGAAGACCTTTATGATGATTCACTTCCACTTAGTAAACAGTAAACATATTTTCTCTTTCTGATGATTTTCTTTTTTTATTTTATTTTATTTTTTATTTTTTTTATTTTTTATTTTTTATTATTATTATACTTTAAGTTCTAGAGTACATGTGCATAACGTGCAGGTTTGTTACATATGTATACTTGTGCCATGTTGCTGTGCTGCACCCATCAACTCGTCAGCACCCATCAACTCGTCATTTACATCAGGTATAACTCCCAATGCAATCCCTCCCCCCCCCCCCCCCCCCTGATAGGCCCCCGTGTGTTATGTTCCCTTCCCCAGTCCACGTGATCTCATTGTTCAGTTCCCACCTATGAGTGAGAACATGCGGTGTTTGGTTTTCTGTTCTTGTGATAGTTTGCTAAGAATGATGGTTTCCAGCTGCATCCATGTCCCTACAAAGGACACAAACTCATCCTTTTTTATGGCTGCATAGTATTCCATGGTGTATATGTGCCACATTTTCTTAATCCAGTCTGTCACTGATGGACATTTGGGTTGATTCCAAGTCTTTGCTATTGTGAATAGTGCTGCAATAAACATACGTGTGCATGTGTCTTTATAGCAGCATGATTTATAATCCTTTGGGTATATACCCAGTAATGGGATGGCTGGGTCATATGGTACATCTAGTTCTAGATCCTTGAGGAATCGCCATACTGTTTTCCACAATGGTTGAACTAGTTTACAATCCCACCAACAGTGTAAAAGTGTTCCTATTTCTCCACATCCTCTCCAGCACCTGTTGTTTCCTGACTTTTGAATGATTGCCATTCTAACTGGTGTGAGATGGTATCTCATTGTGGTTTTGATTTGCATTTCTCTGATGGCCAGTGATGATGAGCATTTTTTCATGTGTCTGTTGGCTGTATGAATGTCCTCTTTTGAGAAATGTCTATTCATATCCCTTGCCCACTTTTTGATGGGGTGATGATTTTCTTAATAACATTTTCCTTTGTCTAGCTTACTTTATTGTAAGAATACAGTATATAATATGAAATAAGTGTTAACTGTTTTTGCTATCGGTAAGGCTTCTGGTCAACAGTAGGCTATGAGTAGTTAAGTTTCTGAGGAGTCAAAAGTTATATAAGCATTTTTAACCAAATGGGAAGTGGCACCCCTGATCTTCATGCTGTTCAAGGATCAGCTGTATATTCTTGAGAACCTGTGAGAGAGTTTGTCTAGATCAGAATATGCCCATTTTTTAGTTGACTGGAATTTGCTTTTCAGAGTGGTTCTACACATTCAAATTTCCATTTTTCATGATAATTTACTATTATCACACCTTTTTTTGTTTTGTTTTTGTTTTGTTTTGGTTGTGATAATTGGTGTCTTATTATGGTTTTAATTAGTATTTCCATGATTACTATTAAGTTGATCTTCTTTTTGTATGTATATTGATCTTCATATTTCCTCTTCTTCAAATTGCTTACTAACATATCTTGCTTAATATTTACTGCAGTGTTTATTTTTTCTTATTGATTTGCAGGATTTTCTATTATAATTGGTATATTAATCTTTGTCACTTATATGCATGGCTACTGTCATCTCCCAGACCATGGCTAATCTGTTTCTTATTATGAAATATTTCATTTGCACAAAGAACATATATGATGAGTATATAAGGCTTGAAATACAATAAAACAAAAATCCTTATGCCAAACACTTACATTATTACCTGGTGATGAAATATCACAACACCTCTGAAGGTCTCTGGATGTTCTTTTGTCTTTCCTGACTATGATAACCCCTCTTTTGAATTTTTAAAAACTCAGCTTTACTCAGATGTAATTATGTGCAATAAGTGCATACATTTTAAGTATATGGTTTGATATCTTTTGACAAGTATATATGCCCATAATCAAGACAGAGAACACAGCTTGTTACCTCCAAAAAGTTCCCATGCGTTCTTTTGCAAGTAGTCTCTTTCCTAATCCCCAGCCTCAACCAACCAGTATCAGCTGTCAATATAGGTTAGTCTTGAGTGTTCTGGAATGTTATATAAATATAATCATACATTATCCAAATGTACTTGGTGTCTCTGGCTTGTTTTGTGCAATATAGTGCTTTGAGATTTATCCATGTTGTTGTGTACATAGGTAGTTCTTTTTGGGTTCTGAATAGTATTCCACTGTATGCAACAGTTTGCATACCCACTCTTCTGTTGCTGGACAATTGAATTGTTTCTTATTAATTTGGGTCCTAAAATATTTATACATAAATATAGGCATATGCTTTATATGGGCATATCATTTTATTTCTCTTGGGTAAGTACCCGGGGAGAAATTGTTGGGTTATATGGTAAGTCCTATGTTTAACTTTAAAACATTCCCAATGTGTTAGTACTCATGTACATTCCCACCAGAAACATAGGGATGTTTCAGATAATCCACATTCATTAGGTAGGCTTAGTTCAAAGTTTTAATTTTAGCTACTATTATTTAAATAGATATTTATTGAGAACTAATGATGTTCGATATCTTTTTATATACTTATTGGTCATTCATATATCTTCTTGGAAATGTGTCTATTGACATATTTTATCAATTTTTTCAAAGTAGATTGATTTCTTTTTCTTTTCCCCCTTTTTTTTTCTTTTTTTTTTTTTTTTTTTTTTTTTTTTTTTTTTTTGAGACGGAGTCTCACTCTGTCACCCAGGCTGGAGTGCAGTGGCAGGATCTCGGCTGACTACAACCTCCGCCACCAGAGTTCGAGCGATTTTCCTGCCTCAGCCTCCCGAGTAGCTGGGATTGCAGGTGCCTGCCACTGCACCCGGCTAATTTTTGTATTTTTAGTAGAGACGGGGTTTCACCATCTTGGCCAGGCTGGTCTTGAACACCTGACCTCGTGGTCCACTCACCTCAGCCTCCCAAAGTGCTGGGATTACAGGCGTGAGCCACCGCACCGTCTGTTTTCTTTTTATGATTGAGTAAAAAATGTCCTTCATATACTTGGGAGACAAGACCTCTCTCATATACATAGAGGGGCAATACTTTTCCCAGTTAGTGGCTTGCTTTTTTATTTTAATGGTGTCATTAAAAAAAAAAAATCCATTTACAGTTCACAATGCAATGAGTTTTGACAGATACAAACACTAGTTAAACTGCCACCACAATATATACAAAATACTTCCATCCCTGCCTTCACTCCTGGCTGGTCACAGACAACTGATGATCTGCCTTCTGTCAAAATAGGTCAGTTTGCATTTTCTAGGTTTTTCAATTTATAAATTGAAACATAAAGTTTTTATTTTTGACTTCTTTTACTCAGCATAATGATTCATTCATGGAGATCCATCTATGCGGTTGCATGTTTTAGTAGTATCCTAATTTTATTGCAAAATAGTATTACATTGTGTAGATACGCTACATTGTGTTTTTCCATTCTCTTAGTGATGGGAATTTGGATTATATCTGGTTTTTGCTTATTGTGAATAAAACCTCTATGGACATTCATGTACAATGCTTTGTGCAGGCATCTATTTTCATTCCTCTTGGGTAAATATCTGGTAATGAAATGTCTGGTTCATACGGTAGGTTATGTTTAACTTAATCAGGAACTGCCTAATGATTTCCTCATAGTTGTATCATTTTATGCCCCTACCAGCAATGTATGAGAATTTCAGTTGCTTTATATCTCATCAGCATTTGGCATCATCAGCTTTTTTAATTTTAGCATGGTAATGTGTATGCAGTGACATCGTATTATGATTTTAATTTGCTTTCCCCTGATGACTAATGCTGCTAAGCAGCTTTTCATATGCTTATTTGCCATCCTTAAAACTTCTTTGGTGATGTGTCAATTCAAGATTTTACCCATTTTGCATTGTTTGTGTTCTCATTCAGGATTTGTAAAAATTTTTTGTTCCAGTTTTTTTTTTTTTTTTTTTTATCAGATATGTGTTGTGCCAATATTTTCTTCCACTCTGTGGCTTACCTTCTCATTGTCCCAGTGGTGGTATTCAAAGGAAAAATGATTTTAATGTAATGAAGTCCAACTTATTAACATTTTCTTTTATGGTTTATATTGTTGCTGTTGTATCTAAACTATAAATATTTCCATATTTATTTCTAAGAGTTTTATAGTTTTAGCTTTTGTATTTAGTCCCATGTTCCATTTTGAGTTCACTTTTGTATGCAATGTGAATTGTCAAAGTTTATCTTTTTTTAATATGGATATCAATTTTTTTTTTTTTTTTTTTGAGACAGAGTTTCCCTCTTTTGCCCAGGCAGGAGTGAACTGGCAGGATCCTGGCTCACTGCAACCTCTGTCCCCCGGTTTCAAGCCATTCTCCTGTCTCAGACTCCCAAGTATCTAGGATTATAGGCAACCACCACCACACCCAGCTAATTTTTGTATTTTTAGTAGAGAAGGGGTTTCACCATGTTGGCCAGGCTCGTCTCGAAACCCTGACCTCAGGTGATCCACCCGCTTCGGCCTCCCAAAGTGCTAGGATCACAGGCGTGAGCCACCGCACCCGGCCAGGATATCAATTGTTAGAGTACCATCTGTAAAGAATCAAATAAAAAAAAGTTTATTTATTCTGTTGTCTAGGTAAAATTTATAAAAACAATTGATATGTGGGTATCTATTTCTGGACTCCCAGCTTGTTGTAACTATATACATATATATCTACACACACTACTGTACTTTCTTGACTACTTTATAATACATTTTGAAATCAGATAGTCTTTCAACTTATTTCTTTTTCAAACTTGTTGTAGTCGTTATATAGCCTTTTCATGTCATATACATCTTAGAATCAGCTTATCCATTTCTACAAAAATGATAGTAATAATAACAATAGCAAAAAGAAGAACGAGGAGGAGGAAAAAGGGGAGGAAGATGTAGAGGAGTAGTATGTCTGCTGCGCTTGAGACTGGGCTTGTGTCGAATCTATAGATCAGTTTGAGAGAACAGATACCTTAATAATATTAATGTTCAATAGATGAACATTGTACATCTCTTCATTTATTTGTGTTTAATTTATTTTATTAATGCTTGGTAATTTGCAGTGTCCAAATCTTGTACCTATTTTGTTAAATTTATATTTAAGTGTTTTCTGTTTTGTTGACCTCGTTGTCAATGGTGTTACTGCATTAAATTTACAATTGTTATTGCTAGTATATAAAAAGACAATTGATTTTTGTATATTGTTTTGCATACATAAGTGTATCTAGTAGTTCTAAAAACTTCTAAAAACCTTTTAGGTAGATGTTTTAGAATTTTCTATATTCATGATTTATCAACTACAAATAAGATAGTTTATTTCCAAATCATATGCCTTTCATTTATTTATTTGACTTACTGCACTGGTCAAGTCCTCCTTTTACATTATTAAACAAAGGTGGTGAAATTTGGTTGTTTGTAAATAGTTTTATCAGGTTGAGAAAGTTTCCTTTCCATTTCTTTTACTATTTTGTTAATAGTTTCTATCATTAATAGGTGTTGAAATTTATCAAATGTTTTCTCTGCATCCAATGATATAATCGTGTTTCCTCTCCTTTACTCATAACTACGGTACCACACATTCCTGACAATGATAATCACTCTTAATTTTTTCAGATTCTTGGACCACCATATATTTTACCATACATTATATATATTTTAATAAGAAATATATTACAAATATTTATATGTTTCTGGCCTTATGTTGCTGGTATCCTACTATATATATATCCTATTAAAATTTGTTTTTCCCACTCAATAATGTTTTTAAAATCCATCTGTAATAATATGTGACACTATGGTTTATTTTCACCAATCTGTGCCATTCATTTATGTGAACATTACAGATTAAAATCATCCAATTTCCTGTCAAAGCATATTTGGTTTGCTTACCACTTTTTTGCCATTACAAACTTTTTCAAGATGAACCTTCTTTCTGCATGTCTCCCAGTGAGTATGTTAGTTTCCTGATTGTACATTCCTGGGGGTGGGGATTGCTGGATAAAATACCCTGCATGTGACTACCCTGGGACTAGACAAAGAGAAAGTAAACCTGCAGGCCAACAACAAAAAAAACAACCTACCCTTCAGCTTTGTAAGACAATGCCAACTTCTTTTCCAAACTAGTTGTAGCAAATTACATTCACACAAATGAATACGCTTACTGGTTGTTCCGTATGCATACAATTCAGTACTTACCATCTGCCAGTAGATGTTGATCTCAGTTTGGTGGATCCCTTTGTGGTTCTGTTGGTAAATATACACCAAGGTTTAATTGGTAAATGTCTTGCCTGTTGTTGATTCCTGTTTCTATTCTTTAAAATACCTATTCATATCATTTTGAGGTACACGGCAATGATACTACATTTTATAGATTTGAGAAGTATATTTTTATAATTGTGTGGAGACCTATTAAAAAACAATTTACTTTTACCTTTCTTAATGCTATTACATAAGGATTTATCACTTTCTCTTTGTATTTCTGTTGTCAGATTTATCTCAAAGTTATTCAGTTCTTAATATTTTGGCAATGCAAATAGTATGTTCAAATTATACTTTGTAACCGTGTATTGCTAGTGTATAAGAACTCACTTTATTTCAAATTTTGGTCTTATGTTTAGAAATCAAGTGATACATTTTGATGATTAATTTTAGTAGTTTGATTATGGATTCCCATGCTTCTTTTACACGAATATTAATATCATCCCAGAATTGACAGGGTATTTTTTTGTCCCATTTATTACAAGTATTTATTCATTTTATTTTTCTTACTTTAATGGCTAGGACTTTGAATAAAATATTGAGTGAAAATGGTGATTGCCAATATACTTATTCGTCTCTGATTTCCTTCCCCCCTCCCTTTTATTTTTAAGATCAGAGTCTTGCTCTATTGCCCACGCTGGAGTGCAATGGTGTGAACATAGCTAACTGCAGCTTTGATCCTCCTGCTTCAAATGATCCTCCTGCTTCAGCCTCTCAAGTAGCTGGGACTACACGTGTTTGCCACCAAGTCTAGTTTTTATTTCTTATAGAGATAGGGTTTCACTATGTTGCCTGGGCTGGTCTCCAGCTTTGGACCTCAAGTTATCCTCTTAACTTAGCCTCCCAAAGTGCTGGGATTACAGGCATGAGCCACCACACCCAGCCCTCATTTATGATTTTTAAATCATTGCTTCTAAGCTTTTACTGTAAAGTCTGATGGATTTTTGGTAGATCATCTTTATTAGGTTAGTAGCATTTCCTTCTAGTCTGTGTATAAGTGTTTTATTATTATTATTATTATTAAATAATTGCTAAATTTTTTCAACTGCTTTTTTCCCCTTCTCTTTAAGAGATAATAAGGATTCCCCCTTTTAATCTGCTAAGATGGGAAATGATTAAAATGTTTTCTAAAATTAGGCCAACATTAAATTTGTTTATTAATTGCCCACTTCGTGCTGGGTGTTCTGCTAGCATCTGAGAAGTATGTAGCAATGATTAAAGTAAGAATAGTGATAAAGTTTTTATTATATTTTTTAAAACTAAGTAAATAAATAATATGACATATGACAATGTTTTGAATAAAAATAGAACAAGATAGAGATTGGTAGCTACTATTTTAAAGAATATGTTTAAGAATGTTCTATCTGATCAAAATGACATTTAGGCAGGCATCAGAAGAAAGTGAGAAAATGAGCTATATGGACACATGCAGGAAGCACTCTCCAGGCAATGGAATTGGCAAGTGCAAAGGCCCTGTTGCAAAAATAAGTTGGTCAGAATGGTGAAGGGATGGCAAGTAACAGTGTAAGTGGGGTTCTACAAAGTCAAAAACACAGCAGCATGTCTGACCAGACAGGTTCTAAATAATCAGATGCTTCATTCCAGGGTCTTGGGGGCCATGGCTAGAACTTTGGAGTTTTATTCTGAAGCAGATAAAACTCGGAGAGCATGACTTATTTTTTAATAGGATCCTCTGGCTTATTTGTGGAAGATAGAGTATAAGAGAGCAAAATTACAAGCAAACTAATGGTTAGAGGGCTCTTGTGTAACTCCAGATGAGAGAGGATAGGGGCTTGGTCAAGTAAGAAAAGTTTGGGGCCAGGCACCGTGGCTCACTCCTGTAATCCCAGCACTTTGGGAGGCCGAGGCAGGTGGATCACCTGAGGTCAGGAGTTCGAGACCAGCCTGACCAACAAGGTGAAACCCTGTCTCTACTAAAAATACAAAAATTAGCTGGGTGTGGTTACAGGTGCCTGTAGTCCCAGCTACCTGGAAGGGAGGCTAAGATAGGAGAACTGCTTGAACCCGGGGGGCAGAGGTTGCAGTGAGCCAAGATCATGCCACTGCACTCCAGCCTGGGCAATGGAGTGAGATTCCATCAAAAAAAAAAAAAAAAAAAAAAAAAAAAGGTTTGGATTCTGGACAAATGGAGAATATCCATACTGACAACAAATACTTTTATAGCACTTACTATCTGCCAGGCACTCTTCTAAGAGTTTTATAAATATGTACCCATTTTACAGCTTCAACAGGTAGATACTATTATTACCACCATTTTATATGGAGAAACTGAGGTACAGAGAGGTAAAATACCTGCACATGTTTGAAGAGTCTCAGGGAGTTAGATTGGAGGCCAGGAACATCAAACAAGGTCTACCTCTGAAGGTGGTTCAAGGTCACGAGGAGCAAGGACAGGGAGGGAGAGTCCTTGGCATACGGAAACTCAGAAGCGGGAGGTTTACAGGCTGTCTGGGGCCTCACTTTAGAATGGCATGAATGCTTTACCTGGCTGTGATTCTAGGGTGTGTTTCTTAGGATAGAAATCTCCACCCTGGCTGTGGATACAAGAGGATTCTGTTATTGGTAATAGTGAAGGAGGGGTAGGATTACGTAATTTATTCTTTTGTTATTGTTAGCATTACATTTTAAAAGAGTCCCTAGGCTCTCTGATCCTGAGAGCTGCAATGTAGTTTTTTATAATAGACAAAAAAGAGAAAGAAGTAGAGTGTCTAGCATTCTTGCTATCTTCTCCCATGATCAGTCCTCAATATTGGATCTGAATTTTCTCTGGCTAAATGATACAAAAGTCTTTTTCTTCTTATTTTTTGTTCATTTGTTTGTTTGTTGAAATGAAGCTCTGCGCATTCTTAGTGTGATGGCACAGAACACCAACTCATTTTTCCTCGCATAAAACTGTCAACCATATGTCTCTAAAATTCACTCAGCATCTGAACTGCTTACATACATTTGCCCATTTCCATCATTTCCCCAAAAGTGAAGTTCTTCAGGCCCCTTACGTACTTTTTATTCATTTCAGTTTTATGTTTAGTTATTTTTGTTTTGGTTTGCAAAATGCTTAGGAAACCAAAGTATGAGAGATCGAGTGAAAGCAGAAAGTACAAAAGAAAATATTGTGTGTTTGTACATTTACAAAACTTCATACATACATATTTACATATATGTATGCATAAAAATATTCATATGTCATATATAATATACTATATGTGTGCACACATGTGTGTGCATGTGCATATATTTATATTATGTTATTACTATTTCTAATGTATATAACTGCATGCAATATCATATATTTTATGTGATTTTATGTATTCTAATATATGATGCAATATATGCTATATACAAAATTAAGAATTTTTCAAAGTCATAGAGAGCATATATTGGAGAGCCAGATACCCGGATCTTCATGTATAATTATGATCTTTGGTACCCAGAGATAACTGGTTGGTAGGCTGAAAAATCAAGTCTAAGTATTCAGAAAGGACTAGGTCAGAATGTAAAACAGATAAATCCAAGCATTGGTGCTTCAGATTAATCAACATACAAATACTTACAAAACACCTGTCTTGGGTAGAGAACAATGGCAGGTGCTGTGTTGTGAGGGAGTAAACAGTGTTATAACAAATGCCGCTTGCTCTGCAGGAGTTCACATTAAAGATAGCGTGATAAGATACCTACATGTCGTTACAAACCAAAGCAATGCAGGACAAAATCCATAAGGATGATCTAGACAGTAAGATAATTTCAGAGAAAGGAGAATGACTTGACTGAGGGATCAGGGAGGGCTCTGAGGAGGAATTAGGATTTGAGCCTGGATGTGAATACTGTCTGTTATACACAGGTAGAGAGGGACAGGGATGCCTGCCTATGAGCACTTGTGTCAGTTCTCTCTGCCTTTAGGCCACAGCACTGTGTATGGTTTCCTCACACATTTTGGTCAATAGAAATTCCCTCAGTAATCACCAAGGATGCCCAAAATCTCAATCTCAGCTTTACTTCTTCCAAGGACTTGGAATCAAGCTTTTCCTGAAAAGGTTGTATTAGCTAGGGATAGACTAAGGCTGTCAACTTTGTCTTTCTCTGTATCTTCCCTATACCAGGTACATAGTAGATACTGTTATCTGTTTTTGTGCTGCTGTAAAGGAATACCTGAGGCTGGACAGTTTATAAGGAAAAGAGGTTTAATTGGCTCCTAGTTCTACAGGCTGTACAGGAAGCACGGTGCTGGCCTCTGCTTGGCTTCTGGTGAAGCCTCAAGGCTTCCCTCATGGCAGAAGGGGTAGTAGGAGAAGGCGTGTCACATGGCAAGAGTGAACAAGGGGATGGAGCACGTGGCACACTCTTTTAAACCACCAGATCTCATGTGCTCTCAGAGTGAGAGCTCGCTCATTACTGCCAGGAGGACACCAAGCCATTCATGAGGAATCTGCCCCATGACAAAAACGCCTCCCACCAAGCCTCAGCTCCAACATTGGGGATTACATTTCAACATGAGGTTTGGAGGGAAACATCCGAACTGTATAAGATACTTAGCAAATGTTTACTTAATGCAAAAATACATTCCCATTTAACTTGAAATCTTTAGAATTGCACTCTCCATCTCTAGTAAGCCACATAGTTTGATCTATTGCACTGAACACAGTACTAGATACATTACTAAAATTATTTCTCAGTGACCAGCTATTCGCTGGAACCAGAATCCCTTCCTAATTGCAGTCTTATTGGCTAGGTATTGGCACTGCACTTAGCTTAAGTGTCACCTCCCTCATCAGGGTGCACTGCCATAAATGGACAGATGGCCATGGGTTCAGGGCTGCTGTTTCCCTGAGTCTGAGTGTTTCTTGCCAACCAGGATTGCAAGGAAGTCTGGATTTTTTTTTTTTTTTTGTAATTATTTTCATCTCCATGCCTAATGCTAAGCCTACTCAATATCAAAAATGCCTAAACTGCTAAATATGACACAATGGCTATCTGGTGCATACTAAAAGATAACCTCAGTTCCTAGCTTGGTTTTTCAAAGCTATCATTATCAAGTCATAGTTTCCTTGTGGGTGACTGTTTTAAATGGCAGGAATGACTTGAGCTATGCAAAGAGATATGAGCATCCCCAAAATGTCTCAAGTGTGGTGAGTGTGTGGAAGAGAAATTTGAATAAAGCAGAGGTCCTCAATCTAACTGGAATCAACACTTCCCGTTTATGACCAATATTTGTCATTTCTCCTTTATTATCCTAAAATAAAAAGCAAAGGTGATATAATATTTGACATAAATAGTTTGAGTATCAATATTGTCCTCTAACAGTAATATAAAAGGAAAGTATAATAAACTGCTACAAATTAAGTTTGTGACTGATCAGAGACAGTTCACTTAATACATACTGTCCTAAGCAGCTAGATCCTTACTTTTCTCCTTGGAACCCCAGTTTATTCCCAAGGTATTTTCTACATCAATTCTTGTTTTCCTTTTAGCCCTATATTCGAAACTTCTATTGAATACCAGCTACACACCAGACACTGTGATAGGCAATAATATAAGAATTAATATCTCCCACGCGGCTGATATGGAAACCAACACGTTAACCCAGTTTTCCTAGACTGTATTATGAATAGGCAGCTGAACAAAGTTTTGAAAGCAAATATACCTGTTATTTCTGCTGTCACAAACATGAAAGCAGTTATGGGTGAGGTAGTCACTGGCAGGGAGTCTGAGGGAGGTTTCTGAGGGGCAGGGTTGGTGTTCTCTTTCTCATGCAGTTGGTTATATGAGTATGCTCCGTTGGTTGAAGTTCAGTGAGTTTTACACTTACGATTTGTGCTATGTGAACTTTTCTTTATGTATGTTGTTCTTCAATAAAAGCTCACTCCAAGGGCAGGGAAAGAAGCAAATCTATCTAAATCCAACAGTTTCCTTTGCCTGAAGCCAGATTTCAATGAATCTCCACTTCAAATGTCAGGTCCCCTTCTTAGTATGCTTTTTGTCATTTTATTAGCACTGGCCTGCTTTGCAACGATAGCTCTTTAGACCCTTCTTTACTGAGAGCTCTTAGCGGAAACCAGGACTCCTCTTGAGGGGTAGGGATAAGAGGAATTAGAGATATTGATCCAAATCTGAGTTCTACTGGCGACCCTTTCCCATCCTGCCAAACCCCGATGTGACATTTTCATTGGGCGTCACGACGCTTCATTAGACATTACATTCATTCTATGACACAGGTTCTGAAGAAGAACTCAACTTCAGTCCCATGGAGACCACCGAATGAGGAACCTTCTCGCAGGAAAGAAAGTAACCAGGAAGTGAGTTTTGGTGGGAAATGTGTCTTTCAAATTCAAAGCAGTAGATTGGAATGCTTATGGATAGCCCAGCCTTAGAATTGAGATGGCCCTCAGAAATTAGAGCACTGAATTTCACTTGAACAACTTTGAAAAGCCTAAACAACAAGGGAATATCTGTATATATATCCTGGCCTGTGCTCTCTCTATGTCCCAGAATGGGGTCAGATGGGCACAGCAGGCCATGGACTGTCCATAGTGTTAGATGCCAACTGGGTAGCTATTCAATTATGAATAGTTAGAAAAGAGAGAGAGAAAAAAGAGGAAATAACTAAAAGACTCTCCACCATACCACTGTCCCTCAAGCCATGGAAAGAGGCAATTCTGAAATGGTTAGTGGTCATGGAAAATAGGTTAATGATTTTACAAATTTCCCAGACAGTGAAAAAGTGATACATTTATTTCTAGGCAAGTAGATCAGTTTGCTTCTTTATCATAAAAGGGCTTGAAGAATTCAATGAGGATCAGAGGGAAAAAAATGCTTAAAGAAATGTTGCTTTCAAAGTTGTATTTAAAAATCACACATACCCTTCTATATTTTATAAGGCATTAAAAGGCTTTCCAAGGGTAAATTTAAACATTTCAATTAGTCATCTTACAAGCTGACTTTAGAACATAAAGTATACGTAAGCTTTAATTTCATTTTATTTCTCAACCTTATAATGGTCAAAAGAAACAGATACTGTGGGGTGAAGTAAAATCTTTGAACCATACAGTAAAATATGAGGCTATAATGAACTATTTTTTAAAACTTGGTGTTTACCAAGCATAGAGCTATGTTGGTACTGAGCTGGCTTTATGTTTCTTTGGCCAGGCATGATGATAGAGACCGTGTTACATTATTACCTTTAATCCATACTCTAATCCTAAGTGGTAGATAGTAAATTGTGCTTTTGAAATAAGGGTACTAGACTGGGCACAGTGGCTCACACCTGTAATCCCAGAATTTTGGAAGGTCAAGGTGGGAAGATCACTTGAGCCCAGGAGTTTGAGACCAGCCTGGGCAACATAGAGAGACTCCATCTCTACAAAAAATTTAAAAATTAGACAAGCATGGTGGTGCATGCCTGTAATCCCAACTATTAGGAGGCTGAGGTCTGAGGATCACCTGAGTGTGGGAGATCAAGGCTGTAGTGAGCCAGGTTGGCACTACTGTACTCCAGGGTGAGTGACAGAGTGAGGCCCTGTCTCAAAAATAAATAAACAAACAAACAAACAAACATAAGGGTACTAAGGCACGTAGAAGTTAACCAACCTGTCCAAGTTACAGAGCCCACAGCTCTCAATCAAATAGATACAATTTTACGCCAGTGAAACTTCTGAGGTGAAAGCCTTTTAGGAGACATACAAATGTGTCAAAAGTTCAAAAAGCTCTGAAGGTTATTTCCAGAAGGAAGGCACAGAGGAGAAAAAAGAAAATGTTTGAAAATACAGTGGTAGAAAATTCACCTGACCTGAGAAGCAGTATTTTGCCACCAATGTCTCTGATATATTAATTATTCTCTGTTACATTAAGATTTCAGTTTTTAATTTTAACAATTTTTCCTCCTGGATTTGAATTTTCTGTGTTTGGTTTGATGCTTTTTCTCACAAGGGTGCATTGCCTCAAATGTTTGGGAATTTTTAGTCCTCTTTTCATATTTGTAAATAAGAATCTGTATTGATCAGTCTTTGCAACAGGAGTACATTTTTCCCAGCCTCTGGGTTCTAATTTTATGACACCACTGCCTATAATTCTGAAATTATTCAAAACACTAATGGAAAAAATCACTTTTTAGAGATACTCTTCTTCACCTGGATGAGTTTGCAATTTTCTCAGCTTCTTCATTGTATTTTATCACTATTTACCCTGTTCCCATTGGCTTTGCATTTTTCACAAACTCCATAATGATCATGTGGGCTGATGACACCCCTCCCAGCCTCCTAGCCCTGCTATGGAGTTTTTATTCATTTACTCATTTGTTCATATATCCAACTTTTTATTGAAGTCTATACATACAGAAAGGTGAACATATTGTGAGGCTATAACTTGATTAATTTTTAAAGAGTATGCTTGTATAACTATCTCCCAGATCAAGCAGCAGATTCTTGCCCGGAATTCCAGAAACCCACCCCCTGCACCTTTCCATATACTAAAGCCCCCCTCCCAAGGAAGTCAACTATCCTGACCTCTAGCACCGTATTAAATTTGCCTGTTTTGTACTTTATGTAAGCAGGATTCTACAGTATCCTGAGCATTTTGGGGATGCTCATGTATCTTTGCATAGCTCAAAGTACACTTTGTGCCTTGCTTCTTTAATCTGTGTTTGGAGATTCACCCATGTTCTTGCATGTAACCATGCTTTATTTGTTCTCATGAGGTGGGAGGATCACCTGAACCCGGGAGGTCAAAGCTGTAGTGAGCCAGGAAGGTGCCACTGTACTCCAGCCTGGGCAACAGAGCAAGACCTTGTTTCAAAGCATGTACCTAGCATATACCCAGGAGTAGAATTGCTGGCTTTGATTTATTTTGTTATTATATATTCTCTGCCATTTCAATAGGCTTTGGAATGAACAAAATATAAACACATTAGATCTGTTTGCCATCTTTTACCAGAAAGCCTAAAGCATGGTTTTGACTGATAAGAATCATTTACAATTCAATAGCAACGCTATTGCTTACACTTTAAAAATTTTTATTTAAACCAAAATGAGAAAACTTTGAGTTCACCACCATTAAAAACAATGACAAAACTCGTAGATTTTGTTTTGCTCCCTTTTAATACTCCAATGTATATTTGCTTTAAAATTTGCTTAAGAGACCATCACAGAAAATATCCATTATAAAACTTATTTTTCTAGAATCTTAACCATCTCTATAATGCCACAGTTAAAAACAAAAAATAAGAAAGAAAAAAAAGAGACTTAAATAGCATTTTTTTCCTTTCCTGTTGTTTTGATCTGTATTTGTTCAATTATGCATCTTTGAATAAATCTAGTCCCTCATCCACTAACCTTCTTCTGAACTTAAATGATTTGTATGTGGTCTAATCATATTTCCTGGTCCCATGGCACTCTAGAGTCTAACTGTGCATTCTGGTCTCTTATTTCCATACATTGTGTCTCAGAGATAACCAAATGCATGGTCAGCTTCCCTAATTACAGCCACCAGGTCCTGGCGGCCTCCTGCAGTGCCCTCTCTTCCCTGCATCCTTTCACTTTTGTGTTTTCATTTTTTCCATCTCTCTCCCTGAAGTATCCTTTCAAATTTCCCTGGCCCTAAGGAGACTGCTTCAACATTTGTTTACATGTCAAAATAATTGAAGACTAAATTAATTCTCAGCTTCACTTTATCAAGCTCCTTTTCAATTGTGGCTTTTTCCCCCTTTAGACTTTGGACTTTGGCAACTAGGATAGGCTTTGAAAACACAAAAAAGCACAATAGATATTGATGGATCACTTGATAGACTGTGTCCTCTAGGCCTAGAGTCTATGATTTTATGATTCATTGGCTTGCTAGGTTTCTTTTTGTTTTTTCCTCCTGGGTTCCCAATATCTGATTATTAAATTACACAGAAAGAACCATTAAGCGTGTTTGTAAAGCCCACATTCTTAATATTTCTGCTCCTTTTTTAAGAGACTTAATGGAAAACCTAATATAAACACCTGAACTGTGCATTCTTTCATGAGAGGAAGACATATTTCATAACTCCTTATATGCTAAAAACCCAATATATTGACCAAACATGTAGAAGCCACATACACACACACATTTTGCCTATTTTTGTATTTTATATATTTCCTTTCTTATACTTTGTATGGTCTGTGTAAGTGAACTAGATATGTAACACATTGAGCTATGTATATATAGTAGATTGAACTTCTATGATGTCTTAGGAACACATAGGATTGGGGATTGTGGTAGGCAGCTTCTGTGATGACCTCATAAAAATTTCCACCTTCCTGATATATTTGCTTTGTGTAATTCCCTCGCCTTGAGTATGATCTAGTCTAGTGACTTGCTGTTATGTAATAAAATATAGCAAAGGTGATAGTATACCACTTCAGTGATTGTAACCGAAGACGGTAACATTTGTATTTCAAGTAGATTCTCTCAATTGACTCTCTCGTTTGATGGTTTTAGTAAGGCAAGTTGCCATCTGGAGAGACCCAAGGGGCATTAAATTGAGGGCAGCTGCTAGCCAGCAGCCATCTAGAAACTGAGGCCTTCAATCCAACCAGTCCTTGAAGAACTGAATTTTGCCAGCAGACACATCAATTGGGAGTGGATACTTTCCCAGCTGAGCCTTACATGAGGCTGCAGCCCTGGTTGACACCTCAATTGTAGGTTCTTAGATTCTGATATAGAGTCCCCAGATAAGTCATACCTAGACTCTGAATTAGAGAAATTGAAAATAATAATCACACCTTATTTTCTCCACTAAGTTTGTTAATTTGTTATATGGCAATAAAGGCCACATTTGTGGAGTGCATGCCCAGTACTCATCAAGGGAATGGGCAGCTGATATGCAGAATCTCATTTGGTCATAACAATCATTCTGCAAACTAAGGCTTTGGTTGCGATATAGTCATGACTCTAAATTGCACAGATACAGAAAAAAACTCTTCTGACAAGTTAGTTAGCTCAACCTGCCCATGGTGATATGGAGCCAAGATTTTAAAACTGGACTACAACCTGAGAAGAATGGAATGAGAGAAAAGGAAAGGATCTGACATGGGTCCTGTTTCATGGGTGAGGAGTGAGACAGGGGGTTGAGCTTTAAGTAGGATGGGTTTTGCTATCCCCAAAATGCAGCAGAAAGTAAAACAAAGCAGGAAAATATTAAGTCATGCTCTATCTGAATAATACTCCAAAGAAGGTAGAAAATTAGTTTAAATTCTCTTGTATTGGGTAAAAATCAAGTGAAGTTATAGAAAGGGTTCAAAAAAGAATCACAGGAATTATGCCTTTTTAAACAAACCATTGAAGAAAACTTGTTTGGTAATCATTTAAAATACATAGTACATTTTTCCCAGGAAAGAAATGTTTTACATCAAGACCAGGTACTTACACTAGCTATATATATATACACATACACATACACACACACACATATATATACACACACACATACACACATATATACACACACACACATATATACACATATATACACACACACACATATATGTATACACACATATATTTATATAACCATAATGCAGCTGAAATACTACATGTTTGCAATGCAACTAAAAAAATACTGGACTCTTAAAATGATCCATATTAGATATAGCAGCAAAATAAACCCCACTAAGATGGAAAAATACATTGCTTTTAGCTCAACTCTTTCCTCAAGAAAATGAATTTTAATAGAAAATTTGTGGGTACTCTGGACTTTCGTATGACCTTTAAAATTGACATCACCAGTTTAATATTGGTATTTCTAATTTATTTACAAAGCAACATACTTTTCCTTGATACAAATGTGTTGCTAGCATGAATCTTATTCATAATGGACATGGATAAGAACACAGAGAGGATGAGGTGTTTCAGTTGAGAGATAACTAGATAACAAGTTGGGAGGGAGAATATAAAGGAGAAAGGAATTAAGAAAATAACTGGGCACCAGGATGGTTCCAAGATGGCAGAATAGGAACAGCTCCAGTCTACAGCTTCCAGTGTGAGCAATGCAGAAGATGAGTGATTTCTGCATTTCCAACTGAGGTACTGGGTTCATCTCACTGGGGCTTGTTGGACAGTGGGTGTAGGACAGTGGGTGCAGCCCACCGAGCATGAACCGAAGCAGGGCGAGGCATCACCTCACACAGGAAGCACAAGGGGTCAGGGAATTCCCTTTCCTAGCCAAGGGAAGCTGTGACAGATGGCACCTGGAAAATCGGGTCACTCCCACCCTAATACTGTGCTTTTCCAATGGTCTTAGCAAATGGCACACCAAGAAATTATATCCCACTCCTGGCTCAGAGGGTCCCATGCCCACAGAGCCTCGCTCATTGCTAGCACAGCAGTCTGAGATCGAACTGCAACATGGCAGCAAGGCTGGAGCAGGGGCACCCGCCATTGCTGAGGCTTGAGTAGGTTAATAAAGCATCCAGGAAGCTCAAACTGGGTGGAGCCCACTGCAGCTCAAGGAGGTCTGCCTGCCTCTGTAGACTCCACTTCTGGGGGCAGGCATAGCTGAATAAAAGGCAGCAGAAACCTCTGCAGACTTAAATGTCTGCAGACAGCTTTGAAGAGAGTAGTGGTTCTCCCAGCATGGAGTTTGAGATCTGAGAACAGACAGACTGCCTCCTCAAGTGGGTCCCTGAGCCCCGAGTAGCCTAACTGAGAGGCACCCCCCCAGTAGGGGCAGACTGACACCTCACATGGCCGGGTGCCCCTCTGAGACGAAACTTCCAGAGGAATGATCAGGCAGTAACATTTGCTGTTCAGCAATATTCGCTGTTCTGCAGGCTCCACTGCTGAAACCCAGGCAAACGGCCTGAAGTAGACCTCCAGCAAACTCCAACAGACCTGCTGCTGAGGGTCCTGACTGTTAGGAGGAAAACTAACAAACAGAAAGGACATCCACACCAAAACCTCATCTGTACGTCACCATCATCAAAGAGCAAAGGTAGATAAAACCACACAGATAGGGAAAAAACAGAGCAGAAAAGCTGAAAATTCTAAAAATCAGAGTGCCTCTCCCCCTCCAAAGGAATGCAGCTCCTCACCAGCAATGGAACAAAGCTGGACAGAGAATGACTTTGACGAGTTGAGAGAAGAAAGCTTCAGATGACCAAACATCTCCAAGCTAAAGGAGGAAGTTTGAACCCATCACAAAGAAGCTAAGACCCTTGAAAAAAGATTAGATGAATGGCTAACTAGAATAACCAGTGCAGATAAGTCCTTAAATGACCTGATGAAGCTGAAAACTATGGCACGAGAACTATGTGATGAATGCACAAACTTCAGTAGCCAATTCGATCAACTGAAAGGGTATCAGTGATTGAAGATCAAATAAATGAAATGAAACAAGAAGAGAAGTTTACAGAAAAAAGAGTAAAAAGAAATGAACAAAGCCTCCAAGAAATATGGGACTATGTGAAAAGACCAAATCTACGTCTGACTGGTATACCTGAAAGTGACGGGGAGAATGGAACCAAGTTGGAAAACACTCTGCAGGATATTATCCAGGATAACTTCCCCAACCTAGGGAGGCAGGCCAACATTCAAATTCAGGAAATACAGAGAACACCACAAAGATACTCCTCTAGAGGAGCAACTCCAAGACACATAATTGTCAGATTCACCAAAGTTGAAATGAAGGAAAAAATGTTAAGGGCAGCTGAGAAAAAGGTTGGGTTACCCACAAAGGGAAGCCCATCAGACTAACAGCGGATCTCTCAGCAGAAACTCTACAAGCCAGAAGAGGGTAGGGGCCAATATTCAACATTCTTAAAGAAAAGAATTTTCAACCCGGAATTTCATATCCAGCCAAACTAAGCTTCCTAAGTGAAGGAGAAATAAAATTCTTTACAGAAAAGCAAATGCTGAGAGATTTTGTCACCACCAGGCCTGCTCTACAAGAGCTCCTAAAGGAAGCACTAAATATGGAAAGGAACAACCAGTAGCAGCCACTGCAAAAACATGCCAAATTGTAAAGACCATCGATCTAGGAAGAAACTGCATCAACTAATGAGCAAAATAACCAGCTAACATCATAACGACAGGATCAAATTCACACATAACAATATTAACCTTAAATATAAATGGGCTAAATGCTCCAATTCAAAGACACAGACTGGAAAATTGGATAAAGAGTCAAGACCCATCAGTGTGCTGTATTCAGGAGACCCACCTCCCATGCAGAGACACACATAAGCTCAAAATAAAGGGATGGAAGAAGATCTACCAAGCAAATGGAAACAAAAAAAGGCAGGGGTTGCAATCCTAGTCTCTGATAAAACAGACTTCAAACCAACAAAGATCAAAAGAGACAAAGAAGGCCATTATATAATAGTAAAGGGATCAATTCAACAAGAAGAGTGAACTATCTTAAATATATAAGCACCCAATACAGGAGCACCCAGATAATAAAGCAAGTCCTTAGAGACCTACAAGGAGACGTAGACTCTCACACAATAATAATGGGAGACTTTAACACCCCACTGTCAACATTAGACAGATCAACGAAACAGAAAGTTAACAAGGATATCCAGGAATTGAACTCAGCTCTGCACCAAATGGACCTAATAGACATCTACAGAACTCTCCACTCCAAATCAACAGAATATACATTCTTCTCAGCACCACATTGCACTTATTCCAAAATTGACCACATAGTTGGAAGTAAAGCACCCCTCAGTAAATGTAAAAGGACAGAAATTATAACAAACTGTCTCTCAGACCACAGTGCAATCAAACTAGAACTCAGGATTAAGAAACTTACTCAAAACCGCTCAACTACATGGAAACTGAACAATCTGCTCCTGAATGACTACTGAGTACATAAAGAAATGACGGCAAAAATAAAGATGTTCTTTGAAACCAATGAGAACAAAGACACAACATACCAGAATCTCTGGGACACATTTCACGCAGTGTGTAGAGGGAAATTTATAGCACTAAATGCCCACAAGAGAAAGCAGGAAAGATCTAAAATTGATACCCTAACATCACAATTAAAAGAACTAGAGAAGCAAGAACAAATACATTCAAAAGCTGGCAGAGGGCAAGAAATAACTAAGATAAGAGCAGAACTGAAGGAGATAGAGACACAAAAAACCCTTCAAAAAAATCAATGAATCCAGAAGCTGGTTTTTTGAAAAGATCAACAAAATTGATGGACCTCTAGCAAGACTAGTAAAGAAGAAAAGAGAGAAGAATCAAATAGATGCAATAAAAAATGATAAAGGGGATATCACCACCGACCCCACAGAAATACAACCTACCATCAGAGAATACTATAAACACCTCTATGCAAATAAAGTAGAAATCTAGAAGAAATGGATAAATTCCTGGACACATGCACCCTCTCAAGACTAAACCAGGAAGAAGTTGAATCCCTGAATAGACCAATAATAGGTTCTGAAATTGAGGCAATAATTAATAGCCTACCAACCAAAAAAAGTCCAGGACCAGATGGATTCACAGAAGAATTCTACCAGAGGTACAAGGAGGAGCTGGTACCGTTCCTTCTGAAACTATTCCAATCAATAGATAAAGAGGGAATCCTCCCTAAGCCATTTTATGAGACCAGCATCATCCTGATACCAAAGCCTGGCAGAGACACAATAAAAAAAGAGAATTTTAGACCATATCCCTGATGAACATTGATGCAAAAATCCTCAATAAAATAGTGGCAAACCAAATCCAGCAGCACATCAAAAAGCTTATCCACCATGATCAAGTCAGCTTCATCCCTGGGATGCAAGGCTGGTTCAACGTACGCAAATCAATTAACATAATCCAGCATATAAACAGAACCAAACACAAAAACCACATGATTATCTCAATAGATGCAGAAAAGGCCTTTGACAAAATTCAACAGCCCTTCATGCTAAAAACTCTCAATAAATTCGGTATTGATGGAACGTATCTCAAAATCATAAGAGCTATTTATGACAAACCCATAGCCAATATCATACTGAAGGGGCAAAAACTGGAAGCATTCCCTTTGAAAACTGGCAGAAGACAGGGATGCCCTCTCTCACCACACCTATTCAACATAGTGTTGGAAGTTCTGGCCAGGGCAATCAGGCAGGAGAAAGAAATAAAGGGTATTCAATTAGGAAAAGAGGAAGTCAAACCGTCTCTGTTTGCAGATGACATGATTGTATATTTAGAAAACCCGATCATCTCAACCCAAAATTTCCTTAAGCTGATAAGCAACTTCAGCAAAGTCTCAGGGTAGAAAATCAATGTGTAAAAATTACAAGCATTCTTATACACCAATAACAAACACAGAGCCAAATCATGAGTGAACTCCCATTCACAATTGCTACAAAGAGAATAAAATACCTAGGAATCCAACTTACAAGGGATATGAAGGACTTCTTCAAAGAGAACTGCAAACCACTGCTCAATGAAATAAAGGAGGACACAAACAAATGGAAGAACATTCCATGCTCATGGATAGGAAGAATCAATATCGTGAAAATGGCCATACTGCCCAAGGTAATTTATAGATTCAATGCCATCCCCATCAAGCTTTCTTCACAGAATTGGAAAAAACTACTTTAAAGTTTATATGGAACCAAAAAAGAGCCCACATTGCCAAGTCAATCCTAAGCCAAAAGAACAAAGCTGAAGGCATCATGCTACCTGACTTCAAACTATACTACAAGGTTACAGTAACCAAAACAGCATGGTACTGGTACCAAAACAGAGATATAGACCAATGGAACAGAACAGAGCCCTCAGAAATAATACCACACATCTACAACCATCTGATCTTTGGCAACCCTGACAAAAACAAGAAATGAGGAAAGGATTCCCTATTTAATAAATGGTGCTGGGAAAACTGGCTAGCCATATGTGGAAAGCTGAAACTGGATCCCTTCCTTACAATTTATACAAAAATTAATTCAAGGTGGATTAAAGACTTAAATGTTAGACCTAAAACCATAAAAACCCTAGAAGAAAACCTAGGTAATACCATTCAGGACATAGGCATGGGCAAGGACTTCATGTCTAAAACACCAAAAGCAATGGCAACAAAAGCCAAAATTGACAAATGGGACCTAATTAAACCAAAGAGCTTCTGCACAGCAAAAGAAACTACCATCAGAGTGAACAGGCAACCTACAGAATGGGAGAAAATTTTTGCAATCTACTCATCTAACAAAGGGCTAATATCCAGAATCTATAAAGAACTCAAACAAATTTACAAGAAGAAAACCAAACAACCCCATCAAAAAGTGGGCAAAGGATATGAACAGACATTTCTCAAAAGAAGACATTTATGCAGTCAACAGACACATGAAAAAATGCTCATCATCACTGGCCATCAGAGAAGTGCAAGTCAAAACCACAATGATATACCATCTCACAACAGTTAGAATGGCACTCATTAAAAAATCAGAAAACGACAGGTGCTGGAGAGGATGTGGAGAAATAGGAACACTTTTACACTATTGGTGGCACTGTAAACTAGTTCAACCATTGTGGAAGACAGTGTGGCCATTCCTCAAGGATCTAGAACTAGAAATACCGTTTAACCCAGCAATCCCATTACTGGGTATATACCCAAAAAATTATAAATCATGCTGCTATAAAGACACATGCACATGTATATGTATTGTGGCACTATTCACAATAGCAAAGACTTGGAACCAACCCCAATGTCCATCAATGATAGACTGGATTAAGAAAACGTGGCACATATACACCATGGAATACTATGCAGCCACAAAAAAGGATGCATCCATGTCTTTTGTAGGGACATGAAGTTGGAAACCATCATTCTCAGCAAACTATCGGAAGGATAAAAAACCAAACACCGCATGTTCTCACTCATAGGTGGGAATTGAACAATGAGAACACCTGGACACAGGAAGGGGAACATCACACACTGGGGCCTGTTGTGGAGTGGGCGGAGGGAGAAGGTATAGCATTAGGAGATATACCTAATGTAAATGACCAGCTAATGGGTGCAGCACACCAACATGGCACATGTATACATATGTAACAAACCTGCACATTGTGCACATGTATCCTAGAACTTAAAGTATAATAATAATAATAATAATAATAATAAAAGAAAATAACTGGGCACCAAAAAGATATAAAATGTTTGCTGGTGGAAGAATCAGTTCAGTTAGATATATAAGTGACTCCATCACAGGAGCAAATGGGAATGCTGACTCTACGGATTACCTCTGTGTATGTTTAGTCAGTTCCTGGGCCTCAAATTTCTCATCTTAAAGCTGGCATTACAATGCTTGTTTCTATATTAAATAGCCTAATGTATATGGCAATTCCTTGTAACAATTTGCCATGATAGTGGACTCTGAATGATATTTGTTGAATCTGAAACTAAATCTCTGCAGCCTTTATAAGGAGAAATAATGGAAATCATAAAGAAGAAAATTTGGATTATTCGTTGCTCAAGATAGGTTTGTCTGGTGAGTGAAGAAGGGAAGGTGTGATGGCTAATTTTAGGTGTCAACTTGACTGGATTAAGAAATATGCAGAAAGCTGGTAAAGCATTATTTCTAAGTATGTCTGTGAGAGTGCTTCCAGAAGAGATTGGCATTTGAATTAGTAGACTGGGTAAGGAAGATCTGCTTCTACCTGACATGGTTGGGCTCTGTCCCCACCCAGATCTCCTCTAGAATTCCCATGTGTTGTGGGAGGGACCCAGTGGGAGGTGATTGAATCATGGGGGCAGGTCTTTCCCATGCTGTTCTCATGACCATGAATATGTCTTATGAGACCTGATGGTTTAATAAGAAGGAGTTTCCCTGCTCAAGTTTTCTTTGACTGCCACCATCCATGTAAGACATGACTTGTTCCTCCTTGCCTTCTGCCATGATTGTGAGGCTTCCCTGGCCATGTGGAACTGTAAGTTCATTAAACTTTTTTCTTTCCAGTCTCAGGTATGACGTTATCAGCAGTATGAAAATAGACTAATACAGTAAATTGGTACCAGTAGAGTGGAACACTGCTGTAGATACCCAACATTTGGAAGCAAATTTGGAACTTGGTGACAGGCATGGGTTGGAACAGTTTGGGGGCTCAGAAGAGGACAGAAAAATGTGGGAAAGTTTAAACTCCCTGGAGACTTGTTGAATGGCTTTGACCAAAATGCTGATAATGATATGGACAATGAAATCCAGGCTGAGGTGATCTCAGATGGGGAGGAGGAACTTCATGGGAACTGGAGCAAAGATGACTCTTGTTATGTTTTAGTTAAGAGATTGATGGCACTTTGCCCCTGCCCTAGAGATTTGTGGAACAATAACTTCAAAGAGATGATTTATGGTATCTGGCAGAAGAAATTTCTAAGCAGCAAAGCATTCAAGAGATGACTTGGGTGCTGTTAAAAGCATTCAGTTTTAAAAGGGAAACAGCATAAAAGTTTGGAAAATTTGCAGCCTGACAATGCGATAGAAAAGAAAATGCTATTTTCTGAGGAAAAATTCAAGCCGTCTATGGAAATTTGCATAAGTAACAAGGAGCTGAATGTTAATCACCAAGACAATGGGGAAAATGTCTCCAGAGCATGTCAGAGACCTCTGGAGCAGCCCCTCCCATCACAGGTACAGAGGTACTTTAGGAGGAAAAAATGGTTTCATGGGCCCAGTACAGGGTCCCTGTGCTATGTGCAGTCTTGGGACTCAGTGCCCTGCATTCCACCTACTCCAGCCATGACTAAAAGGGGCCAATGTACAGCCCAGGCTATTGCTTCAGAGGGTGGAAGCCCCAGGCTTTGGCAGCTTTCACATGGTGTTGAGCCTGTGGGTGCACAGAAGTTAAGAATTGAGCTTTGGGAACCTCTGCCTAGATTTCAGATAATGTATGGAAATGCCTGGATTCCCAGGCGGAAGTTCGCTGCAGGGGCAGGGCCTCATGGAGAACCTCTGCTAGGGCAGTGCAGAAGAGAAATGTGGGATTGGAGCCCCCATACAGAGTCCTCACTGGGGTACTGCCTAGTGGAGCTGTGAGAAGAGGCCCACCAGACTCCAGCCCCTAGAATGATAAAACCACTGACAGCTTGCCCTGTGCACCTGGAAAAGCCACAGACACTCAATGCTAGCCCATGAAAGCAGCTGGGAGGGAGGTTCTACCCTGCGAAGCCACAGGGACAGAGCTTCCCAAGGCCGTGGGAGCCCAGTTCTTGCATCAGAGTGACCTAGATGTGAGACATGGTGTCAAAGGAGCTCATTCTAGAGCTTTAAGATTTGACTGCCCCGCTGAATTTTGGCCTTGCATGGGGCCTGTAGCCCCTTCATTTTGGCCAATTTCTCTCATTTGAAATGGCTGTATTTACCCAATGCTTACATCCCTATTGTATCTAGGAAATAACTAACTTGCTTTTGATTTTACAGGCTCATATGTGGAAGGGACCTGCCTTGTCTTGGACGAAACTTTGGACTGTGCACTATTGAGTTAATGCTGAAATGAGTTAAGACTTTGGGGGACTGTTGGGAAGGCATGATTAGTTTTGAAATGTGAGGACATAAGATTTGGGAGGTGCTGGGGCGGAATGATATGGTTTGGCTGTGTCCCCACCCACATCTCATCATGAATTTGTATGTGTTGTGGGAGGAACCCAGTGGGAGACAATTGAATCATGGGGGCAGGTATTTCCCATGCTGGTCTCACGATAGTGAATAAGTTTCATGAGACCTGATGCTTTTATAAGGAGTTTCCCTGCACAAACTCTCTTCACCTACTGCCCTTCGTGTAAGATGTGACTTGCTCCTCCTTGCCGTCTGCCATGATTGTCAGGCCACCCCAGCCATGTGGAACTGTAAATCCATTAAACCCCTCTCTTTTGTGAATGGCCCAGTCTCAGGTATGTCTTTATCAGTAGGGTGAAAATGAACTAATACACCACCCAACATGGATGGGTGCATCCAATCAGCTAAGGGCTCATGCAGAAGAAAAAGGCAAAAGAAAGGTGAATTCACTCTTTCTGCTGGAGCTGGGACACTCTTTTTCTCCTGCCCTTGGACCACACAACTACAGGTTCTCTGGTCTTTGAACTTCACAACTTGCACCACCCTCCTGCTCCCCATCCTGGGTTCTCAGGCCTTCAGCCTTAGACTGAGAATTATACCATTGCCTTTCCTGGTTCTGAGGCTTTGGGACTTGGACTAAGCTATGCTACAGCTGCCCTGGTTCTCCAGCTTGAAAATAGCCTATCACGGGACTCCTCAACCTCCATAATGACATAAGCCAAGCCCCTAATAAATCTCCTATCTATCAATCTGTCTGTCATCTATCTGTCTGCCTACCTACTTACCTACCCACCTACCTATCTGTTCATCTATCTATCCACCTATCCTATTGATTCTGTCTCTGGAAAATCCTGACTAATACATCTATCAAAAGATAAAAAGATCAAACAGAGACAAAGCCTAGAAAATGCAGCAGAGTCTGGCTAAACGTTCACCAAACCAATTTTTTCTCTTCTTGTAAGTGCAGATAAACTAAATTTTGTGAACTTCTCTCATATATATGAGAGACCATGTCAGCAGTTCTTGCCATAGATAATGAATGAAAGTGATTTGTCACTTGCAGTTCAGTGGCAGAAGTTACATAAGAACCTGCCTTGTCTTTGCACTCCCTTCTTCCCATCTGCCAGCTAGGTGATGTCAGGACAACCCCTAACTGTATTAAAGGAGATTACCACATGGGAAGAGCCCAAGTCCCTGAATGGCTGCACAGAGAAAAGGCCCACTCCCACACGATCTAAATTTGGACTAGGGAGTAAATAGAAAATAAACCTTCACTGTGTTGATTCATTGAGAATATGAAATAGTAATAGAAGCCAGCCTTATTTACAAGTAGAATATGAATGGGGGGAAAGGGGGAACATTGTGTAACAATAGCTAAATTTATGTACACTTAGGAAGTGCATATCCAAATTTAAAGAACAGATAAATTACTTGGTAATTCTGTATGTCACTAAAATATTCCCCTTGCATTCCTGTCAGTGGTCAGCTTCTACTGTCCATTTAAAAATATTGCATTTTCAGCATGTTTGTGGGTACAGTCATTATAGGAAAAAGGGATATACCAGCACGCTACCCAAACTGACTGCACTGTAATGGATTCCCAAAGGAGGTGAGATAGCTCTCCACTGGAGAGGAGTTTATTTTGTAGTCAACAAAGTGCAAGAGTGTATTTTCTGAGATATTTGCTTAGGAGCTCAAAATTTAAACTTGCAACATTGGCTTAGCTACTTGTTTAAGATAATAAAAGTTGCTTACATTGGAGATATTATATTCAGAATGCCCATTGTGTATATTTTTCCAATTAATTGGACTTTAATTACTTTGCAGAAAATATATAAAAAGAGTCATCAAAGTTTTGAAGATGAGAACAAGCTGGTACGTATTCCATTTACTTTCCATAGAGCTATCTCACCATGAAACCTAAGAAAAAAAATAGCCAATTTATTTTTCCTCTGTTGAGGTTTATAAAAGGAGGCTACTATCTCTAATTCTTAATAGAGATAACTATTTAGAAGTATAAATGCTGAGAAGGAGAATAGGCTCAGGTATGCTGTGCTAAATCAAGGTGACCCTTCATGTTAGTTTCTTATAGTACTTTTGTGTGTGTATGTGTGTGTGTGTGTATACACAAATTTATACACACACACACAAACACACACACACACTTGCTTATCTGCTCATTATTCCCCCCAAGCAAGGTTAAAAAAAAAAAAAAAACCAACAAGAATGTAGTAACATAAAGCTAATTCCTTCATTTTTCTCATTTCCATATTTTTTTCTGGGGTACTTTCCTACATTGGAGGGTAAAATACAAAGGATTATACTTGTAAATGTTTAAGAAAATATATTTAACCTCAATTACTGAATGTATGGTTCAGTGGGGAAAAGGGTAAAGATACAATATTAACTAAGACACAATCATTTTACTAGAAGGAAATGTTCACAGTCAGCTGGTGAGAGGAACTTATGTACCACCGATGCAAATAGAATGATGGGGAATTGAGTGGTAAGGGAAGGAATACTGATTGTGATCTGGGCTGTATCCTGCCCTTTTCTCCATTATAGTATTGGTGCTAAATGGAGGAGGAGCCACTTTCAAATCCCATCCTAAATATGTCCAGTGTGGTCAATAAAAAAAAATTATTTTTGGCATCTGGAGCAGTACAGCAAACTAGATAGGGAGCTAGAAGCTAAATAAAAAGTGAAACCGGAAATTAAATACCCATCAAAATCCATCAGTTCCGTATGGCTGAGATATACCCTTACCTAGAGAGAGATGATTGCCCTTGAGGGCATCTCAAAAATCTCTTTCCAGCTTTGCACTTTGATGCTGTAAGTTTCTGAGTTGAGAGATAATTGGCTGAATATTTTGTTTTTGACTTGGAATTTCAAATCTTCAACCTTGTCCTGGATGCAGTTGCAACAATGCTTATTTTCTGACCAGGGCTACTGATATCTACTTCATAATACTGTTGAGTATTTTCCTGTAGCCTGAATCAGTTTAACATTTCTGACAATCAATTTCCAAGTAATTGCAATGGCTTCACTCCATGATATGTCTCTCAGGGCACTCTTGGAAATTAAATGTTACTTCTCAACAGTTATTTGCTTACTTCATCCTCATTTTATTAAATAATCATAAAAAACTTTCAAATTTAAATATGCCTGCTCTGTTATCTGAAAGGTCTGGCAAGACAGGGAGGCTAGATGAAACGAAGCCAGCCCTGGTCTCTTTGTTATTTTTCATTGAATTTTCCATTGGCATTGAGCACATCCCAAGCCTGGGGCTTTATGGAGCTTTAAAGCTGTGTGCTTACTGGGGTCCTGGTTTATTTTCAGCAACTAAAGCTGAAATTGCTGCTGTTTAGAGGTGACTCAAATCTTTTTAACAATGTTAAAAATACCTAACCTCATTAGAGCAAAAGAATAAACTATTTTTTATTTTGTTTTTGAAGTTTTTTTTAATTTTAATTTTTTATTTTTTACAAGACTCCTGAAGATTTATTCTGGTTGAATAAATAAGTAGGAAGGGTTCCAAGACCCATGCAGGTGATCTTGTGACAATTATTAGACACTTGATCTGGGTCCAGTTGGTTACAAAGGCTTGCCCCTCATTTTACGCATGCCTTCTAGAAGAGTTACATGAGGTTACCCGACTGCAGAATTTGGAGGGGAAAATATTGTCCTCATTTAAATAAGTTCACTCAGTGAGACATTAATGACTTGTTAAAATTTAACAAAGTGGAGTTATGCTGAATTCCCAGCTCAACTATTCCAGAGCAGCATGGGGTAGCAGAGAAGTCATGGGCTTTGAACATAGACACACTTGATTTGATGCTGGGAGCTACCCCTTCCTAGCTGTACATCGTTCTACATCTTAGTAGTCTCTGAGTATCAGGTCTCTAAAAAGCAAAATAGAGTACAACTTACAGGGTTGATATGAATTATCAAAAAATACCTTTAATGTACCCAAATTATAATCAATAATAATAAATAATAAACTCGATTATTATTATTGCTTGTATTAATTCCAACACACTTCTTGGTTTAAGGCTAACAATTGTGATATGAATCATGATATAGCCCAGGAATTTTATTTAGAAAGTTTTAAGTTTCATTACCTCCCTTGACCACTCAGTATGATAGTTTCTTAATCAAAAGCACAATATATAGGTCTAATGTTTTCATAAAGAAGGCTATGTGTATTAGCTAACGCAAAAGAGAAAAATTGCATTATCATCCCAAATTTTCCCTCTCTTAATTCTATTGTGTGATCTTAGGCAAGTAAGTACATTTTTTCATTTCATTGAGAGGAAGGGCAGAGGACTTTATCTGCTATATCTGTGTAATTATTTCCAAGACACGAGTGAGAGTGACTGCAATATTGTCTCTCAAGTACTTGGCATTCCTTGGAAGAAAACATGATGTAATTGGGCTTTAATAACTTGGGAAAATGTATCCTACAGCCATAAAATGTTTTTCTACAACATTAGATCTAGGCGAGTTATTATGATTACCTCTTAAGAAGTGTTCGGATTAACACATACGTGATTATAAAGTCCATTGCAAAGGCAGAATCAGAAGGAAGAGGTACAGACGAGTACCTTGATATTTCAATGAATTTTATTCCTGAACATTTTAAATGGAGAAGTTCTTTTATCACGTGTACTGCCAGGCTTAGTGGGGGAATAACTGAACAAGGAGGCCTGCCCTGAATACTATTTCTATGTCCCTACTTTGCCTACATTAGAAGCTTGCTTAAAGAAACTCCTCTCTGTAACCATACTTGATGATTAATGTTAGGTGTAGACTTCACTGAATAGAGGGCTGCCTAGATGGCCGGTGAAGCATTGTTTCTGGGTGTACTTCTGAGGGTATTTTAAGAGAAGATTGTTATGTGAGTTGGTGGACTGAGTGGGGAAGATTTGTGCTCAATGTGAATGGACATGATTCAATCAGCTTGGGGCCCTGATGGAACAAACAGGTGGAAAAAGCATCAATTCTCTCTTTCTCTCTTCAGGAAAGGAACACTCTTCTTCTCCTGTCCTTGGACATCAGAAATCCAGGTTCTTCAAGCTTTGAACTCTGAAACTTGCACCCTTAGCCTCCCAGGCCTCTCAAGTCTTTGGTCTTGGACTGAGAATTACACCATCAGTTTCTTTAGTTCTCAGGCCTTTGGACTTTTTCTAAGCCCTGTTACTGGCTTCTCTGGTTCTCTACCTTGCAGACAGCCTGTGATGAGACATCTCAGCCTCCATAATCATGGGAGCCAATTCCCCTAATAAGTCCCTTATCTGTCTTTCTGTCTGTCTGTCTGTCTGTCTGTCTGTCTGTCTATCTATCTATCTATCTATCTATCTATCTATCTATCTATCTAATCTGTCTGTCTATCTATCTACCTATTTTTCTATCTATCTTATTGGCTTATTCTATGGAAAACCCTGACTAATATACCATGTGTATAGGTAAGGACAAGGATATGGGAGTCAAACCACTTGGGTCTACCAGTTCAGCTCCACCAAGCTATGTGATTCATTACAACAGTCATTCAGTAAACACTGAGTGCCTACTGTGCTAAGAGTTACAGATATAAAAATATATACAACATGATTCTTGACTTCAGTTAAAACTGGTTTAGTGGAGGGAACCAGATGTACATAAATAAATCTATTTATCTCCTAAAGCATTTTATGGCTTATTTACCATAGTTGATTATTCTTAGCCAATTACAGTTATTTTGTCCTTCATTCCACCACCCCAGACCCCTGCTATTGATGAATTCAGGGATCGAGCTTTAAGTCTAAGCTAAATTGAAAATTAAAACATTAGGAATAATTTTAAACACTTATGGGAAAAATGCCCTCTTGGGCTGAAGAGGTCATCTAATGCCCTTAAGTACACTACCTTAGAATGATGTTAAATCTGCCAACTGCAGAGTAGAGCATGGGAAGGATACTGTGTCCTAGGTGATATAAATAAGCAGCTGGTTTAAGCAAACTGAAGACTTCTTGCTCTGCCTGTGGACTTAATGTTATCTGAGCTAATAAATGACTTCATTGCTTAACCCAGTCTGAAATAAATTTTTACTTACTTGCAACCAGAACCATCCTAGCTGAATGCTAGTTTAATTTAATGCTTTCCATATCACGTGATCATGAGAGTCCCCTCCAATTCTTATTTAAAACACAAACTCTCAGGTAACCCTTAAGGAGAATCTGATCCATTAGGACTGACAAGGCCCAGGAATCGGGATTTTTAATGTGTCCCAGGTGATTTTTATGTTCAGCCATATTTCAGATCATTGTTCTGATTGCTATAATAGAGACAAGAATTAAGTGCAGGCTTAGCAACTGACTCATCCTGGAGGAGTTAGGGATGATCTTCTCAGACAAAGGGACATTTGAGCTGTGCCTTGAAGAATGAGTGGGGGCTTGCTAGGCTGAGAAGAGGTGGAAAGGTGTTCCCAACAAAGGAAGTCTCAACAAAATAGTCATCTCTCAGGCTTTTATTTTCTCATCTATAAACTGAGGACATTATAAAAGAAAGCCTTGGACTGGGCCAAGACAGCCAGTTAAAAGCAGCTACAGTCTGCAACACTCATGGAGAGAAATGAAAATGGTGAGTGAATTCAGCACCTTCAACTGAAATATCCAGGTTCTCACATTGGACTGACTAGGCAAACATCTTGACCCACAGAGAATGAAGAGAAGCAGGATGGGGTGATGGCCCACCTAGGAGTGGCATAATGCCAAAGGAACCACCACCCCCAGCCAAGGAAAGTGGTGAGTGATTGTGTGATCCCCCCTGGGAAATCACACTTCTCCCACAGATCTTTGCAACCAGCAGATCAGAGGTCCCCTTCTAAGCCCATACCCCCAGGGCCTTGGGTCTGATACAGAGAGCTGTGTGAAGTTCCTGCAGAGCAGCTGCTGGGGCACACACAAAGACCCAGGAGTTTTTTATACTCTGGACCCAGAATTTCTGGCAAGGTGAGAGATCTATCCCTACATACCCCTAGGAGGGGAGCTAAGTCCAGGGAGCTGAGCAGCATCATTCTGCAGGCCCCACTTCCAAAACACCTCACAAGATAAGACCCACTGGCTTAGAATTCTAGCCAGCCAGTGGCAATAGGCTGGAGTCTGCCTGAGAAGGACCAAGTTCCTGGTGAGAGGGGTGGCTGCTATTCTGTGGTCTGGTTGATTCAGTTGTTCCAGCCTGGCAGCTCTGGAGAGTCCAGACAGCACAGATGAGGAAGGGTCCCCCACAATACAGCACAGCTCTGCTACCGAAAAACAGCCAGACTGCTTCTTAAAGCAGGTCCCTGATCCCATTCCTCCAGACTGGATGAGACTCCTCAACAGAGGTCTCCAGCCACCTCCTTTAGGTACAATTTGGGCTGGCAACATGTCAGTACTTCCCTGGGACTGAGCTTCCAGAGGAAGAAGCAGGCTACAATCTTTGCTGGTTTGCAGTCTTCACTGATAATACTTCGAGGCACATGAAAAACCAAGGCAACTAGGGTCCGCAGTGAACCCCTAGCAAACTACAGCAGTCCTACAGTAGAGTAGCTTGACTGTTAAAAGAAAAACAGACAAACAGAAAACAACAAAAACCGCATTCCAGGGTCAGCAGCTTCAAAGATGGAAGGTAGTTAACCCCACAAAGATGAGAAAGAATCAACACAAAAACCCTGAAAACTCAAAAAGCCAGAGTGCCTTATCTCCTCAAAATTACTGCAACATCTCTCCAGAAAGGGCACAGAACTGGACTGAGGCTGAGATGGCTAAATTGACAGAAGTAGGTTTCAGAAGGTGGGTAATAATGAACTTTGCTGAGCTAAAGGAGCATGTTGTAACCCAATGTAAAGAAGCTAAGAATCATCATAAAACAATACAAAAGCTGATAGCCAGGACAGTCAGTTTTCACATGAATATAACCAACTTAATGGAGCTGAAAAACATAACACAAGAAATTTACAATGCAATCACAAGTATCAATAGCAGAATCTCAGAGCTCGAATATCTTTCTAAAATAAGACAGGCAGATAAGAATAGAATAAAAGAATGAAAAGGAATGAACAAAACCTCTGAGAAATATGGGGTTATGTAAAGACAATGTACCTACAATGGATTGGGGTACCTGAACGAGATGAGTAGGATGGAACCAAGTTGGAAAATATACTTCAGGATATCATTCAGAACTACTTCAACCTAGCAAGACAGACCAACATTCAAATTCTGGACCTGCAGAGAGCTCAAGTAAGTTATTCTTTGAGAAGATCAACCCCAAGATGCATAATTATCAGATTATCTAAGGTCAAAATGAAAGAAAAAATATTAAGAGCAGCCAGAGAAATGCCAGGTCACCTACAAAGGGAAGCCCATCAGACTAACAGTGGACTTCTCAGAAGAAATTCTACATATCAGAAGATATTAGGGGCCAATATTCAATATTCTTTAAAAAAGTATTTCCAACCCAGAATTTTATATCTGGTCAAACTAAGCTTTATAAGAAAAGGAAGTATAAGATCTGCTTTGGACAAGCAAATGCTGGGGGAATTCATCACTAACAGGCCTGCGTTGTAAGAGCTCCTGAAGGAAGCACTAAATATGGAAAGCAAAAACTGTTACCAGTCATTACAAAAGCACACTGAAGTACACAGACCAGTGACACTATGAAGCAACCACATAAACAAGTCTGTAAAATAACTAGCTAGCATCACAATGACAGGATCAAATTCACATATAACAATACAAAGCTTAAATGTAAATAGGCAAAATGTCCCAATTAAAAGACACAGAATCGTAAGCTGGATAATGAGGCAAGACCCATTGGTATGCTGTCTTCAAGAGACTCATCTCACATGCAAATAAATACATAGGCTCAGAATAAAGGTATGGAAGAAAGTTTACCAAATGGAAAACAGAGAAAAGCAGGGATTGCAATCCTTGTTTCTGACAAAAGAGACTTTAAACCAACAAAGATAAAAAAAAAAGAAAAAGAAAAAAAGACAAATAAGGACATTACATAATGGTAAAGGGTTCAATTCAACAAGAACTAGCTATCCTAAATCTATATGCACCCAATACATGAGCACCCAAATTCATAAAGCAAGTTCTTAGTGACCTACAAAAAGACTTAGACTTTCACACAAAAATAGTGGTTGACTTTAACACCCCACTGACATTATTAGACAGATCATCGAGGAAGAAAATTAACAAAGATACTCAGAACCTGAACTCAGCTCTGGATCAAGTGGACCTGATAGATATCTACAGAACTCTACACCCAAAACAACAGAATATACATTCTTCTCATCTCCACATTGCACTTACTCTAAAATTTATCAATAATTGGAAGTAAAACACTCCTCAGCAAATGCAAAAGAACTGAAGTCATAACAAACAGTCTGTCAGACCACAATGCAATCAAATTAGAATACAAGATTAAGAAATTCACTCAAAACTATGTAACTACATGGAAATTGAACAACCTGCTCCTGAATGACTCTTGGGTAAACAATCAACTTAAGGCAGAAATCAAGAAGTTCTTTGAAACTAATGAGAATAAAGAGCCAATGTACCAGAATCTCTGGGATGCAGCTAAAGCAATGCTAAGAGGGAAATTTATAGCACTAAATGCCCACGTTAAAAAACTAGAAAGGTCTCAAGTTAACAACTAACATCAGAACTAAAAGAACAAGAGGATCAAGAGCAAACAAATCCCAAACCTTGCAAAAGACAATAAATAACTGAGATCAGAGCTGAACTGATGGAGACAGAAACCCTCAAAATTCAAAAATCAACAAATCCAGGAGCCTGTTTGTTGAAAAAAGTAATAAAATAGATATGTCACTAGCTAGACTAATAAAGAAGAAAAAAGAGAAGAATCAAAGAAATCAGAAATGATAAGGAGGTTATCACCACTGACCCCACAGAAATACAAACAGCCATCAGAGAATACTATAAACACCTCTATGCATATAAACTAGAAAATCTAGATAAAATGAATAAATTCCTGGACACACACACTCACCCAAGATTGAACCAGGAAGAAATTGAATCCCTGAAGAGACCAATAATAAGTTCTGATATTGAAGGAGTAATAGATAGCCTACCAATCAAGAGAAGCCCAGGACCAGAAGAATTTACAGCTGAATTCTACCAGAGGTACAAAGAAGAGCTGGTACCATTTATACTGAATGTCACTGATGACATAAACAGAACCAAAGACGAAAACCACATGATTATTTCATTAGATGCAGACAAGGCCTTTGATAAAATTCAACATCCCCTTATGTTAAAAACTCTCAATAAACTAGTTATTGAAGGAACTTACTCAAAATAAGAGCAATATATAACAAACCCACACCCAATATCACACTGAATAGGCAAAAGCTGAAAGCATTCCCCTGGAAACCAGCACAAGAAAAGGGTGTCCTCTTTTACCACTCCTATTCAACACAGTACTGGATATTCTGGCCAGGGCAATCAGGCAAGAGAAAGAATTAAAGAGTATTTAAATAAGAAGAGAGGAAGTCAAATTATCTTTGTTTGCAGATATCATGATCCTATATCTAGAAAACTCCATTGTCTCCACCCAAAAGCTTCTTAAGCTAATAAGTAACTTCAGCAAAGTCTCGGGATATAAAATAAATGTGCAAAAATTGCTAGCATTCCTATGCACTAAAAACAGGCAAGCAGAGAGTCAAATCATGAATGAATTTTCATTCACAATTGCTACAAAAAGGACAAAATACTGAGGAATACAGCTAACAAGAGATGTGAAAGATTTTTTTAAGGAGAACTACAAACCACTGCTTGAAGAAATCAGAGAGGACATAAACAAACAGAAAAACATTCCATGCTCATGGATAAGAAGACTCAATATGTGAAAATGGCTGTATTGCCCAAAGTAATGTATAGATTCAATGCTATTCCCATTAAACTACCATTGATATTCTTCACAGAATTGGAAAAAAAAAAAAAACTATTTTAAAATTCATATGAAACCAAAAAAGAGCCCATATAGCCAAGACAATCCTAAGCAAAAAGAACAAAGCTGAAGGCATTTTGCTGCCTGGCTTCAAACTATACTACAAACCAAACAGTAACCAAAACAGCATGGTACTGGTAAAAGAACAGACATATAAACCAATGGAACAGAATAGAGAACTCAGAAATAAGACCTACAACCATCTGATCTTTGAAAAACCTGTCAAATCAAGCAATGGGGAAAGGATTCCCTATTTAATAAATGGTGGTGGAAGAAGTGACTAGCCATATGCAGAAAATTAAAACTGGACCTCTTCCTTATGCCATATACAAACATTAACTCAAGATGGTTTAAAGAATAGGCATGAGCAAAGATTTCATGACAAAAGCACAAATACAATTGCAACAGAAACAAAAATTGACATATGGAATCTAACTAAACTAAAGAACTTCTGCACAACAAAAGAAACTCTCATCAGAGTGAACAGACAACCTACAAAATGGAGAAAATTTTTGCAATCTATTCATGTGGGTAAGGCCTAATATCCAGAGTGTATAAGAACTTAAGCAAATTTACTAGAAAAAAACATACAACTCCATTAAAACATGAGCAAAGCACATGAACAGACACTTCTCAAAAGAAGACATATGTTTTCAACTCCTAGGGAATAATGGCAGACAGGAGGCAGGACTAGATTGCAGCTCTAACTTGGACAGACAGAGCAGCATGTGGAGGCTTGCATTACGAATTTCTGCTCCAGAATCACTGCAGGAACAAATCAGGAAACCTGAGAGGACCCACAGATCCACGAAGGACACAAATTGCTCCAGAAGGACCTGGGAGACATGCCAAATACTGTGTTGGTAACCACGGCTGAGAGACCCACAGATGGTTCACAGCAGAGGACTCTGTGCAGAAAACCCCCAGTATAGGCCTAGAGCCTGGTAGACTTCCTGGGTGGCTAGATCCAGGAGAAAGATAACAATCGCTACAGCTAGGCTCTCAGGAAGCCACATCCATAGTAAAAGGGGGAGAGTACTACATCAAGGGAACACCCCATGGGACAAAAAAATCTGAATGGGACAAAAAGAATCTGAACAACAGTGTTCAGCCCTAGACCTTCCCTCTGCCAGAGCCTACCCAAATGAGAAGGAACCAAAAAACCACCTCTGGTAATATGACAACACAAAGTTATTTAACACTCCCCAAAAATCACACTAGCTCACCAGCAGTGGACCCAAACCAAGAGGAACTCCCTTATTTACCTGAAAAAGAATTCAGGACATTAGTTATTAAGCTAATCAGAGAGGTCTTTGAATTAACCCAATCCAATGAAGACAAAGAAAAAAGAATAAGAAAATATGAACAAAGCCTCCAAGAAGTCTGAGATTATATTAAATGGCCAAACTTAAGAATAATCAGTGTTCCCGAGGAAGAAGAGCTATCTAAAAGTTTGGAAAACATATTTGGGGAAATAATTGAAGAAAACTTCTCTGGCCTTGCTAGAGACCTAGACATCCGAATACAAGAAGTCAAAGAACACCTGGGAAATTCATCACAAAAGATCATCACTTAGGCACATTGTCATCAGGTTATATAAGACGAATGAAAAACCAAGGTAAACAGGCAACAAATAGCATGATGAATGGAATGGTACCTCACATTTCAATATTAACATTGAATGTAAATTACCTAAATGCTCTACTTAAAGATACAGAATTACAGAATGAATAAGAATTCACCAATCAACTATCTGCTGCCCTCAAGAGACTCATTTAACACATAAGGACTCACACACACTTAAGGTAAAGGGGTAGAAAAAGACACATCATGCAAATGGACAGCAAAAGTGAATAGGAGTAGCTACAGTTATTTAAGAAAAAACAAACTTTAAAGCAACAGTGATTAAAAAAGACAAAGGAGGACATTATGTAATGATAAAAGGTCTTTTCCAGCAGGGAAATATCTCAATCCTAAATTATATGCACCTAAAACTGGAGCTCTCAAATTTATGAAACAATTACTAATAGACCTAAGAAATGAGATAGACAGCAACACAATAATAGTGGGGGATTTTAATACTCCACTGACATCACTAGTCAGGTCATCAAGACAAAAGTCAACAAAGAAACAATGGATTTAATCTATACCCTAGAACAAATGGACTTAACAGATACATATATACTTAACATTCCATCCAACAACTACAGAATATATATTCTATTAAACAGCACATGGACCTTCAAGATAGATCATATGATAGAGCTTCATAAAATAAGCTTCAATAAATTTAAGAAAATTGAAATTATATCAAGCACTCTCTCAGACCACAGTGTAATAAAACTGGAAATTAACTCCAAAAGGAATCTTTAAAACCATGCAAATACATGGATATTAAATAACCTGCTCCTGAATGATCATTGGGTCAAACATGAAATCAAAATGAAAATTAAAAAATTCTTTGAACTGAACAGCAATAGTGACACAACCTATCAAAACCTCTGGGACACAGCAAAGGTGGTGCTAAGAGGAAGTTTCATAGCCCTAAATGCCTACATCAAAAAGTCTAAAAGAGCACAGACAGACAATCTAAGTTCACACCTCAAGTAACTACTGAAAGAAGAACAAACCAAACCCAAACCCAGAAGAAGAAATGAAATAACCAATATCAGAGCAGAAGTAAATGAAACAAACAAAAACAACAAAAATATAAAAGATAAATGAAACAAAAATTTGGTTCTTTGAAAAGATAAATAAAATTGATAGACCATTAGCAAGATTAACCCAGAAAAGAAGAGAGAAAATCCAAATAAGTTCAATAAGAAACAAAACAGGAGCTATTACAACCGACACCACAGAAATAGAAAAGATCATTCAAAGCTACTATGAACATCTTTACATGCATAAATTAGAAAACCTAGAAGAAATGGACAAATTCCTGGAAAGATACAACCCTCCTAGCATAACTCAGGAAAAATTAGATACCCTAAACAGGCCAATAACAAGCAGCAAGATTGAAATTGTAATTTAAAAATTACCAGCAAAAAAAGTTCAGGACCAGACAGATTTGCAGACGTATTCACAGCAGAATTCTACTAGACATTCAAAGAATAATTGGTACCAATCCTATTGACACTATTCCACAAGATAGAGAAAGAGAGAACCTTCCCTAAATCATTCTATGAAGCCAGTATCACCCTAATACCAAAACCAGGACCTAACCAAAAAAGAAAACTACAGACCAATATCCCTGACGAACACAGATGCTAAAATCCTCAACAAAATACTAGTTAACTGAATCCAACAACATATCAAAAAGATAATTCACCATGACAAGTGGGTTTCATTCAAAGGATGCATGGATGGTTTCACATAGGCAAGTCAATAAATGTGATATACCACATAAACAGAAATAAAACCAAAAAGCACATGATCATCTCGATAGATGCAGAAAAAGCATTTGACAAAATCCGGCATCCCTTTATGATTAAAATTCTCAGCAAAATTGATATACGAGGGACATACCTCAATATAACAAAAGCCATGTATGACAAACCCACAGCCAATATAATGCTGAATGGGGAAAAGTTGAAAGCATTCCCTCTGAGAACTGGAACAAGTCAATGATGGCCACTCTCATCACTCCTCTTCAACATAGTACTGGACATCCTAGCCAGAGAAATTAGATAAGAGAAAGAAATAAAGGGCATCCAAATTGGTAAGGAGGGAGTCAAACTTTTGCTGTTTGCTGATGATATGATTGTTTACCTAGAAAACCCTAAAGACTCCTCCAGAAAGCTCTTAGAACTGATAAAAGAATTCAGCAAAGTTTCCAGATACAAAATTAATGTACACAAATCAGTAGCTCTTCTATACACCAACGGTTACCAAGCTGAAAATTAAATCAAGAACTCAACCCCTTTTACAATAGTTGCCAAACAAAAACAAAAAACAAAAATGAAAAAACTTAGGAATATGCCTAACCAAGGAAGTCAAAGACCTCTACAAGGAAAATTGTGAGACATTGCTGAAATAAATCATATATAACACAAACAAATGGAAACACATCCCATTCTCATGGATGGGTAGAATCAATATTGTGAAAATGACCATACTACCAAAAGCAATCTACAAATTCAGTGCAATATCCATCAAGATACCACCATCATTCTTCACAAAATTAGTAAAAAAAAAAAAATCTAAAATTCATATGGAACCAAAAAAGAGTCCAAATAGCCAAAGCAAGCAAAGCAAGACTAAGCAAAGAGAACAAATCTGGAGGCATCCCACTACCTGATTTCAAACTATACTATAAGGCCATAGTTACCAAGACAGCATGGTACTGGTATAAAAATAGGCACATAGACTAATGAGACAGAGTAGAGAACCCAGAAATGAACCCAGATACTTACAACTAACTGGTCATCAACAAAGCAAACAAAAACATAAAATAGGGAAAGACACTCTTTTCAACAAATGGTGCTGGGACAATTGGCTAGCCACACGTAGGAGAATGAAACTGGATCCTCATCTGTCACCTTATACACAAATCAACTCAAGATTGATTAAGGACTTAAATCTAAGACCTAAAAATTAAAATTCTAGAAGATAACATTGGAAAAACTCTTATAGACATTGGTTTAGGGAAGGATTTTATGACCAAGAACACAAACACAAATGCAATAATAACAAAGATAAATTGCTGGGACTTAGTTAAACTAAAGAGCTTTTGCATGGCAAAAGGAACAGTAGCAGAGTAAACAGACAACCCACAGAGTAGGAAAAAATCTTCACGATCTGTACATCTAACAGTCCTTACATCAAAGGACTAATATCCAGAATCTACAATGAACTCAAACAAATCAACAAGAAAAAAACAAACAATCCCATAAAAATGTGGGCTAAGGACATGAATAGACAATTCTCTAAAGAAGATATGCAAATGGCTAACAAATAGGAAAAAATGCTCAACATGACTAATGATCAGGGAAGTGCAAATCAAAACCACAATATGATGTCACTTTACTCCTGCAAGAATGGTCATAATCAAAAAATCAAAAAAATAGTAGATGTTGGCATGGATGTGGTGAACAGGGAACACTTCTACACTGCTGGTGGGAATGTAAACTGGTACAATCACTATGAAAAACAGTGTGAAAATTCCTTAAAGAACTAAAAGTAGAGCTACCATTTGGTCCAGCAATCCCACTACTGGTAATCTACCCAGAGGAAAAGAAGTCATTATACAAAAAAGATACTTGCACTTGCATGCTTATAGCAGCACAATTTGCAATTGCAAAAATGTGGACCCAACTCAAATGCCCATCAATTGATAAGTGGATAAAGAAACTGTGGTTTATATACATGATGGAATACTACTCAGTCATAAAAACGAATGAATTAATGGTATTCACAGCAACCTGGAGGAGATTGGGGATTATGTTTCGAAGTGAAGTAGCTCAGGAATGGAAAACCAAACATCATATGTTCACATTCATAAGCAGAAGTTAAGCTATGAAGATGCAAAAACATAAAAAATGACACAATGGACTTTGGAGACTCAGGGGAAAAGGGTGGGAAGGGGGTGAGAGATAAAAGACTACAAACAGGGTGCAGTGCATACTGCTTGGGTGATGGGTGCACCAAAATCTCACAAATCACCACCAAAGAACTTACTCATATAATCAAATACCACCTGTTCCTCAATAACATATAAAAATAAAAAAAGTAAATAAAAAGACATACATGTGGCTAACAAACATATGAAAAATAGCTCAACATCACTGATCATTAGATAAATGGAAATCAAAACCACAATGATATATCATCTCACATCAGTTAGAATGGGTATTATCAAAAAGTTAAAAAACAACAGATGCTGGCAAGATTGCAGAAAAAAAAGAAGTGCTTTTACACTGTTGGTGGAATGTAAATTAGTTAAAACACTTTGGAAGACAGTGTGGTGATTCCTCAAAGACAGAGGCAGAAATACTATTTGGCCGAGCAATCCCATTACCCAGAGGCATATAAATCTTTCTATTATATAGATGTATTATGTATTATATAATACATTATATAGATGTATATTATATAGATGTATCTGTATCATATACATCCTTCTATTGTAAAGATACATGCATGTTTATGTTCATGGCAGCACTATTCACAATAGCAAAGACATGGAATCAACCCAAATGCCCATCGATGATATATTGGAGAAAGAAAATGTGGTACATATACACCATGGAATACTATGCAGTCATAAAACGGAAGGAGATTATGTCATTTGCACAGACACGAATGGAGTTGGAAGCCATTATCCTCAGCAAACTAATGCAGGAACAGAAAGCCAAACACCACATGTTCTCACTTACAAGTGGGAGTTGAACTTTGAGAACACATGGACACATCAGGGGGAACGACACACACTGCGGCCTCTCGGGGATGTGGGTGACGGGAGGGCAAGCCCCAGAAAGAATAACTAATGGCTGCTGGGCTTAATCCCTAAGTAATGGGATGATCTGTGCAGCAAACCACCATTGCACATGTTTACCTATGTAACAAACCTGCACATCCTGTGCACACACCCCAAACTTAAAATAAAATAATAAAAAAATTAAAAAATATATAAATGGATGGTCAAAAGAAAAAAAGAGGAATGTCTCCATTTTCTCTAATAACTTCTGTTTCAATATTAACTGGAAAGTGAGAAATCTCAGTGCCATTTGCTTATTGATCAACCTTATAAAATTCAGTGCAGTAAGTTGTGAGATTTCTCGATGAGAATGTCTTTCTATTGGAAAAATAATGGAAATATTTTGTAAGCTCTATTATAATACAACTATAATGCAGGCAGAGGCATTGTATTTCCTGTTTGCTTTTGTATCTGTATCAAAATAGGATATCTGATCCATATAGACTCAAACGTGGTTACTAAGTGAGTTGAATTAAATTTATTCAAGTGGAAAATTTCATATAGAACTTTTAAAGATTAATTTCATGTGTAAACAATAATACTTTAAGTGTAGTAATGATAATATCAATAATATTAATTCTTGGAATTTACCTAACGACTTTATATTTTTAAATCATCCATTCATTAAAAAAAAAATTGAGAATTTTCTAGGTATCAGGTCCTATTCAGTGTAATGGGAATAAAGCAGTAAATAAGAATTCATGCCCTCACATTCTCACATTCTGGTTGAAGAGTAGGAATATCTCTTGCATCTCTAATCTAAATTTAAGTATAATTGTTTATAATCCGTAGATGAGGAAAATGAATTTCATATCTCTAAAAGGTCAATTTGCTAAACATGTGGCACAAACCAGAAGTTACACAGCTTCAAGCATAATAATTAATATACTTCTTATTCCTTCTCAGAGTTTGAGACACTTGATGAGGCTCCCTTCAAATGAGCATGTGTTGAAGTTCATGCCATGTGCCCAGTTCCTCCTGGCTATGTGAGGAAATATCTGAAACCTGTAAGATGTTGTGCATGTCTTACGGAAAATGTTGCTTCATCATCCCTGCACTCCCTTACCTAGTATATCTCCCTCCATAAAAAAAACATAAGGACAGACAATCTTCATAAAGATAGACTCCACCTATTTGGTTCATAGTTCTCTGAACCTAGAACAGGACAGAACTAACACTCAATAAATATACATTAACTAAATGAATGAAAGAATTGCAAAGGTACTTCACATAGGTAGTTTTCTACTCAAGCACTAAAATGTCTCTTACCAAGGCAGCTTCCATATTTGAAATAGTGCCTCTTTTTCTCAGTTCAAAGAGCCATGAGTGGTTTTTTAGCATCAGGGTCTCAATATCCTTTACGTAATACTGATACAACACATTTATCCAGGGATCACTTTCCGGAGCATCCATCAATTTAAACATGGACCAAAACTAGTAATCAAGAAGAAAGTGAATCTAACCACCAAGCACAATGTCCCTAGTTCATGCATGCTTTGATATGCTAATACTTAATTCTTTGCATTGTTCTTAGATTCTCCTTCAAAGGACCAGCACTCTATTAATAATAATAATAATAATAATGACAGCAACATTAGGAATAGTAATGACCACTACCCCTTCTTTGATACTTATGTATAATTTCTTATTTTGTCCTCCTACAAACCCTATAAGATAACTATAGTTATATGTCCACTTTATAATGAGGAAACTAAGGTTTAGAGAATATTTATTTTTTAATGTCAAAAAATCTGTAGGGAAACAAGAATTTTAATGTTTTTCTATGTTTGTATCTCTCTAGAATATACTCTTTGCCCTCAAATATCTGATTTCATAACTCACAATAGCTAATAAATGGAGGGAGACATAGTATAAGACGCACATGCACACACACATGTATACATGCAAACACATGCACACACAAAAGCCACAAAACAAAAATGCGTAACAGTTCTGGGTATTTTGTTGTAAAGACAAACAACCCTTCATCCCTCGATGGCTCCTAGGATATTAATTAAGATATATAAAGAAAATTCTGAATAATGAAGTAAAAGTGAAATTTCATTGATTCTTTTTGCCCAAGGATAAATGAAAGAAATATCTATATTTTTGAAATACATCTAAGCAAGATTATTACAATTAAAATGTTGGATACTTGAACTAAACTTCAGGTATCTGGAAAAATTGCTTATACTAAACAGCTCATTCATGGCTGTAGTTGAAGTCACTATTACCACTATTACTTTGTGTGTCTACTGTAACCCATTACATTTTAGCATAGTATGCAAGGATTCAGAAATCTTATGGTAGACATATGCATACAAGGTTAATTAATAGAAGAGATTAAAAATAAAAAATAGCAGCCAATTCTATCCTTAAGACTGAGTGAAACTCAACTTTAAATATAAATATTTAAATACCCAATGGTTATAAGAACCAAATTCTTAGATATAATTTTTATTTCTACTGGGGCAGCTTGAACAGATAAGTATTTCTTATTGAAAAGTAGTAATAAAAGCAGATTTTATTATTCTATTCTCTCATTCTATGTACAACTCTGTGCTTGGCCGTAGATTACATCACTAACAAAATCATTGATGTTTAACATATAAGAATAATCAAAGTGAGTTTTGCCAACATGGCAAATAACTAAGGAAAGAGTAGAGAAAACAATGTAATTGCAAGTAAGCCCAGCAAAATTATTCCTGGTGGTTTAAGGACACACGTTAAGCTTCCTTGAGCACTTTCCCCCATCTTTTTCTAAATAAATTTATTTGTGATACTGCCTTGCTAACTATATTGGGCAAATTTACCAATTTACTACTTTCTTATGAATAAAATCCACTTTTTTCTCCATTGGAAAACTATCCCAGTTCCTTCACTGGGTCTGTTTTTCCCAATTATCAGTGTATTTGAACTCTATTACTCTACTCGAAACAAGCCACAGCCTCTCACTCAGTCCATACAAGTCTACGCTCTGGTAGGATGTTGCTGCTGAGCTGAGGAATGACAGAGGTGGCATTGTAGGTCCTGATATTTCCAATACAACCAACACTCCTTCAGAGATGAGTGACATCGATTTGCTCTCAACTGAAGGCAAATATTTGCTGTTATTTAAAAAAAGCATTTTTCATTTTTAGGCAAACATATTTGCCTACTTCTTCAATTCTGACTACAATACCTTGGGCTTTCTGTAAGCCAGAACAAATTCAACCTTCCCTTATCTTTTTATGTGTCAGCTTTGTGTATGGAAGAAGGCAACTTTTCAAACATATCCTGAAATCACTGATATTTTGTCTCTTTTTTTCTCTCAGTTTTTAAAACCAACATCTTTGATACCCTGATGTAACCAAAATTACAAAATGGAAGATTAGTCAATGACAAAATTGGACAAAGGAGACATATTAACAGAATTTTAGAGAGATATTTCTCATGGAAAATATACATTTACAGCAAATAGGAATAAATATGTGGCTCCCTTATTGTATTAAGATAACACAGACCAGTGTTAAGTGCAAATAAAAAATGTGATCTTCATGTCAAATAACATTTTCTTTAACATGGGAAAAGAAATAGACTTTTAATATTTGTTGTATTTTTTTCTTTTTGTCCTTCAGCCTCTTTACTAAAGTTTATTCTTTTTCAATACTTTCCATTTTTTTGTACTTAGTTTAGCATGGTTTATTACATTGTTTTTAACCTCTTTTTGTGTGTGTGTGTGTGTGTGTTTTTCTTTGTTTTATTTTTGCCAGAGTTGAAGCTGGGCATTGTTCCATATTTAATCTGACAGATAGTCCTGGCAAGTCCTAGGGTACTTAGCTAATTGCTCAAAGATGTACCATTGCACACCACTCACGCCTTATACATGTCTCCACATGACTTTTAAGGAACAATCCAAACATACTCTCCTCTGAGCCAAAGGAGATTTTTGAGATAAATTTGGTCTTCTCTGGAATAAAATTACTTTTATCAGTAACCAAAGAAAAGACTTTCACAATTACACACTGTCCTTCAGTGCCATATCCATTTATTATTTTTCCTTCTTTGAAAACTGAGATATTGATTAAAACTCTGCATTTGTAGATTTCTGTGGACTCTGTGCCTCCGAGGAAACACTCTTTGCAGCATGGGAGAGAATATGGCTCATCAGGAATCATAGCCTTATTACAAAAATCTGTCCAAGCTGCCACTTAAAGAAAATTACCAAGTGCCTGTTTTAGTTCTCCAGAAGCAAAGCCTGAGATAAAGATTCATGTGCAAGTACTGGGTTGTTGCAAAAGTAATTGGAGTTTTGTCTTCACTGTTAGTGGCAAAAACCACAATTATTTCTGCACCAACCTAAATAGTTTAAGGTACCACTCCCAGGATAAAGTGGTAAAAGAATGGAGAAAGTAAGACAGGGAAGGGGAAGAAGTTAACAAGGGTGCGATTTCAGGCAAAGTCTAATCTCTAGCTGATCCTGTGGGGAACTCTGGAGTATAGTTTGCACCTCACAGTTCATCAAAACTCAAAGCACAGGAGCTGGGCATTCTTGATCTATAAGTCAGTCACTGGCTACAATCTGCCCCGGAGGGGTGTGAGCTCTAAGGCATGCAGGAAAAGGTGGCTCTCCTAGCCAAGAGAGAGTTATGTGAAGAGCATTGCGGATACAAGTCATTAGAAGCAAAGTTCACAGAAGCTGGAGACGAATGCATGAATATGATTAAGGGATTCCAAGGGAAACTTAAAAGAGCATTGACTTATATATCATGTATACATCTCAACATATTTGCATATATTTTATATGCTGTTCATTGAGTGTTAAAATGTATTATGAATCTAGCTCAGTGTTGTCCAATGGAAATATAATGTGAGTCAAATATGTAATTTTAAATGTTCTAGTAGCCACATTAAAAAAGTAAAAAAATTATATGTATATATATATCAAGGATACATTTTATTTTATGCAGTGTATCCAGACATGTAGTTAATAAAAAATATTGAGACATTTTATGTTCTGTTTTTGTACTTGGTCTTCATAATCAAATGTGTATTTTGTACTATTTGTCCATCTTGATTTGGACTAGTCTCATCTCAAGTGTGTTCAATAGCTACATGTGGCTAGGGAGTATTGCATTGGACAGCACAGATCTAGCTGTTTCTTGAGCTGTTATTTTGGGCATTTATCAAGTGGTACAGTCAGAAATATTAATATTTTATACTTAAAATAAGTTGTTTCTATACTATACTATATATGATATAATCTATAGTATAAACTGCACAGTTCTTGAACCATTTTATGTTTTCTGAAAATATCTCACCTCCTTCCACAAGGGGGCCCCTTATGGCTACCCTCGTACAATGTGACTGTCCAGTTGGACACAACCGATTAATCAAGATAGACCTGATGCAAGCTGGGTCAATCATATTCACTTTCTTAAAAGATTGGGTGCATTCCCAGTGGCTTTACGGATTCCAGCACTCTCCGGAGCTTGGCTTCATTTCTGCACTTGGTTTTGGTGAAATATGACTGTAAATATAAAACAATTCTTTATTAAGTTGTTTTGCAAGTGAAAGAATCGTAACTAATAATGAAAATAGGTACTGGAAGTGCAGAGACACTGTGAATCGGACTGCATCAAGGAAAAGGACAATGAATCTTGTCCATGCTGGACTGGGAAGACAATAGGCCATAAAATGACATTGATGTTCACTGTCTTGAAAACTAGACCAATAGAACTTGTTGATCAGAATTTAGGAGAATTGGATATAAAACTTAAATATGTCATATCACGGCATGTAATTCCTCTTTAGAAACCCCGGAAAGGTGCAGCAGGACAAGGTGACGGGATAATTTAGTGGGAAGGAGATACAGAAAATTCATGTTTATGTCCTTTTTACCCCAGAGATTATTCTTGACTCAGTAGCCATAACGATTCTTTTAAAATCTAAGTCAAATCATATCACTCCCCTTTTCAAAATATTCTAATGATTCCTGAGTGAGAGATCACTTAACCAAAGTGTGAAGTGTGAGATAGCTAAGGTCTTTAAAATGACTCATAGTGGCCAACAGCATCTGGCTTCTAAAAATCCTTCTGATTATTTCTCACTATGCCTCTCCTTGCTCACTCCACACAATACCTTTCTTGTGGTTCGTATGTCAAGTCCCACTTTGAAGCCTTTGCATTGACTGAATCTTTATCTGAACCACTCTTTGCTTACTTCCTTTACCATATTTGATATATTTCTTAAACGTCACCTCTCCATAAAGATTAATCTCATCATTCTCTTAAAATTATAACCCTTTCTCATTGGCATCACTACCAAAATCTTCTAACCTTACTATATGGTTTAAAAACTAAAATTCTATATAGCCTATATTTGCATATTATATAATATATATTTGTAATATGCATTTATTAAGTCTATTTATTTACATACTTTAAAAATTCTTCCACCACTAAAATATAAGCTCCATGAGGTCAGGGATTTTTTTTTTCATTTATGCATTCCACTAATGAATAAAATGATATACACTTAAATGACAACACATATATATATATATGTATGTGTTCAAGAACTGTGCAGTTTACACTACAGATTGTATCATATGTAGTATAGTATAGAAACAAATTATTTTAAGTATAAAACATTAATTTTTCTCAATGTACCACTTGGTAATGCCCAAAATAACAGCTCAAGAAACCAGCTAGATCTATGCTGTCCAATGCAACAGCCCCTAGTCACATGTAGATACATATATATAAATATATATAGATTTTATATATATATATATATATAGAGAGAGAGAGAGTTTATATATTGAGTAAATTAATCAATGAATGAATAATGAACACATAATGCCAAAATTAATTGTCTGAGGATCCAAACAAATACATTTATTGGGCACATTGCTACACTGCAGGGACAAAATTATTTTTAGTCTTCTTTCTGTTGCTAAGATTGGCACACTAATTATGAAAAGGTAGGGTCTTCTCATTAGAATGGAGATATGTAAAAGGAACGAAAGTACTCAAGTCTAGCAACAGCATGACCACAAATCCCTTCAGGACACCTTTACCTGGATTTCACCTTTGAATTTGTAAAAGTTCATGTTGTTGCCCATTGCAAAGTGCATTCCGGGAGCAGGAAAGAATTGCAGGGGTTTTGTTCTGTATTTCATCTCTATTTCTCTTTTGTTGTCTACTATAATGTCCAGAAAACAAATAATTAAAAATAGAGATGATGTCAGCAAAAGTGGGGGAGTAGGAACTCTAACAATTTATTCTTCAAACGGAAACAGAAAAATCAAGCAAAATTGTCGGAATCAACTGTCAGAACCCTGGAAATCAATAAAAGAATTATAATAACCAAGCAAATGCTGAATCAAGAAAAAGGCCATTTAAAAATGGTAGAAAAGTTACGTAGCATTTTTACTTACCCTTGCTCTACCCCTTCTCCAGTTTGGCAGTGATTTTGAAGACAGCAGCCCACTTTCCCAGAACCTCATCTCCTGATTCTGGAGGGAGTATTACACACCTCATTTGGAAAGAATTTTGTTTGTTCTAATCTGTCTGGGGGCTGCTGGAAGAACTGACACAAGTTGCTTGTGATTGTTTTGTCTAATCTGGAACTCACACAGGGTGGAAAAACAGCATGCAATCCTTGAGAACATTGTAAATCAACTGAACAAGCCACAGTCACCTGGGGCAAAAGATTATGGCTGAAGCATACAGGAGAATACCCAAAGCATGAGTGAAAAACCTCAGAAGAGAGATTCTTTGGGAAGGTAGGCTACTCAAAGACACCTGTGTATACCGAAGGATTTAGAAAGGTACACATATGTCCATGACATGATACGTGCTCAGAAAACACCTGGGAAAACCCTAAGCTTTCACTTAGGGCTAATCTCTAGGCTTGGAACAAGCAGGAAGTGAAAACTAAGGCTAAACATCGAAGGAGTGACCCGGCACATAGCCAATCTGCAAATAGTACATTAGCTATTCCTTTTGAAAGGGTAATAAATACAACACCACTTGTTTCTTTCTTTGCCATAAAAGACACAGATTTGCAGTCTGTTTTGTTTTTAAGATTGTGAACTAAGAATCATTAACACAAAGTAATAGCTTCAAACATAAGCTTCAAAACATGGAAGACAGAAGTCGGATAATAGTACATTCTTTTTGCAGAATAAAGTGAAATTAATCTGATGTTGGAAGGCTGAGCTGTTCCTATCTTGCAAAGGCCAGGATAAATGTATTATTATTATCAAAATTTATGTTTCCTCCTCTTTTTTTGTCAATTATTTTCTTATTTTGGAGGTTGACGTTCCTGGCACGTAAGGAAGTATCTGCCAAAATACTTGCTGAATGCAAACTAAATGAACAGAAACTTTGGAGATCACACATGAAGAAGAATATACAATACAAAATTAGTTCTGCAAAATTATTAAACAAATGGCTACAGCCTACAACAAGCAACTAATACAATTGCAGAGGAAGGGGAAAAGTCTGATTTCCAGAGTTATCACACTCTAATATTAAAAATGTCTGTTTTCAACAAAAATGACGAAGCATGAAACAAAACAAGAAAGTGTTGTCTATTCACAGAAGAAATTTATAGGAATGATTCCTGAGAAAGTGGGCATTAATTTACTAGAAAAATAACTGTAATTCAACACCTTAAAGAGCTAAAGGAAACCAGAATAATTACATATGAATAAATAAAAAATACAAAGAGATAGAAATTATTAAAAAACAGAAATTTTAAAGCTGAAGATATAATAACTGAAGTGAAAACTCACTAAAGGATACTAATAGCAGATTAGAGCAAACAGAAAAGATAATCAGAGAAAATGAGGGTAGAACAATTTAAAATACTCAGTCTGAGGAACAGAAGAAAAATAGAAATGAAGAAAAATGAACCGAGCCTAAGGATTTTCTGGACACCATTAGGCATAAAAACATACACATAATGAGAATCCCAGAAGGAGATGAAAGGGAAATAGGAGAGAAAAGAATATTTGAAGAAACTCTAAAATTTGATAAAAAACTATCTACACATTCAAAAATCTTACTCTCAGATAAACAAAAGCTAAAGGAGTTCATTGCTGGTAGATCTGCCCTACAAGAAATCCTAATTAGAGTACTTTGGCTTAAATTAAAGAATATCAGACAGAAAATCAAAGCTATATGCATAAACGATAAATATTGGTAAAGATAATCACATAAGGATAAAAGCTGACATTATTGTATTTTTAGTTTTTGATAGCTTTATTTTTTATATGATTTAAATGCATAAAACAATATAAATCTATGTGAATGATACATCCTATATAAAGATGCAACTTGCCACAAAAATAGCATAAATTGGGGGGAGGGAGGAGCTGTATACAAGCATAGTTTTTATCAAAACTTTGAATCTATATTTGTATCATTCAGATTAATTTGTTGCACATTTGTGACGTTAATTGTAATTCCTACTGGAACCACTCAGAAAATATCTTTTAAACTACACACAGATGGCAATGAGAAAAAACTTAAAATGGCACACTGCATACATATATGCATCTATACACACATATATTTTTCAGACATTGGACAACAGGTAGGATAAAACTGTGATCCCTAAGAAAATGGAGATTAAGGAGCAGGTCTAAATAATTATCCCAGTTTTCTGCCTAGAGTCCATTTCTTGACCATAGCAAAGGAAGAGGAAATTTAATCAGAGCCTGAAGGTTTTGCTGACAAGAGAAGACAGAGAAAAAATCTTGGGAAGCCGGGGGTAACTAGAATAGGTGAAAGTAAAGCACCAGAGAGCAAGTTATTACTCATAGGGAGAGCTACAGAAAACTGCAGGGGCCCTTTTGAGTCTCTGGCTAAATATTATTCTCTACAGGGAAAGAGTAATCTTCTATGAAACCTAAAAAGAACAATTGCCAGAAAACTATGTGCTAACAATTTCCAGATTTCTTACAGGGCTGGGAGACATTGAAGTTCCTAATAGCCACAGTGAGTGATATGGGTTGGCCCTGTGTCCCCACCCAACTCTCTTCCCAAATTGTGTTGACGGACCTGATAGGGGAGGGAGGGATGATTAGATCATGGGGGTGGATTCCTCCATGCCGTTCTCATGACAGCCAGTGAGTTCTCACGAGATCTGTTGGGTGTATGAGTGTTTCACAGTTCCTCCTTTGCTTGCACTCTCTTTTCCTGCTGCCTTGTAAAGAAGGTGCCTGCTCCCCTTTTGCCTTCTGCCATGGTTGTAAGTTTGCTGAGACCTCCCCAGCTGTGTGAAACTGTGAGTCAATTAAAACCTCTTTCCTTTATAAATTACCCAGTCTTGGGTATTTCTTTATAGCAGTTTGAAAACTGATGAATACAGTGAGAGACATTGAATTCTGAACACATTCAGTAGAGGTTCAAGTAGGTTACTGAAGCAGTGAGGCTAAACTAGCCTTGGAACAAAAGCTAATCCAAATCCACATTAACAAAGGTTAAACACAAGCCTTGGAAAGGACAAGCTGATCCACAAGAAATTTAATTGTCAAAACAAACTGCAATGCTCTTCAAAGGTAGACGACAAAATCCAAATACTCAACAACGTAACATTCATAATACTAGACATCAAATAAAAAATATTGGATGAGTGAAGAGGCAGGGAAATGTGAACTATTATTACCAGAAGAAAAATCAGTCAACAGAAACGGATTTAAACACAACTGATGACTGAAATAGCATGTAAGCACTTTTAAAATGCTGTTATATGTTCAAAAATTAAGAGGAGAATAAGAAGGAAATTTTGAGTAAACAAGTGAACAACATTTTTGTTAAAACTCCAGAACTTAAAAATGTTATCTGAAATTAAAAGTTCAGCAAGAAATGGAATTAGCAAAAAATAAACACTGCAGAGAAAAAGACCAGTCTACTTGAAAACAGAACAGAGGAAACTGAAGTGCACAGAGGGAAGAAACACTGAAAAACTGGACACAACAGCAGTGAACTGCAGACATTATTGAGGTCTAACATGCTTAATTGGATTCTTAGAAAAGCAGCAGAATGAACAGGAAAATATTAGAGAAATTATTTAAAAATTTCAAATCTGTGAAAAGTATGTATTTCTTTATTCAAGAAGCCTGACAAATCCTGAGGAAGAAAAATGAAAAAAAATGTGACACCAAAGGAAATCATTACCAAATGTCTTAAGTCAGTAATAAAAAGAAAATAAAAACAGCTAGGAGGGGGAAACACCATATTATGTGTAGGAAAACAAAAATAAAAATGAATGTAGGCATCATGTCAGAAACAAAGCAAGCCAGATGATAAAGGACCAGCAGCCTTTATGTATTGGAAGGAAAAGTAATTGCAAAGATAAAATTCTGTAAATAATGAAAATATTCTTCAAAAATGAACATGAAATGATGATTTTTTCTGACAATAAGCATTACCAGCAGTCCTGTAGTCAAGAAATGTTTAGAGCAGTTCTTCATACCAAAGAAAAATTATACCACATGAAAACTTGGATATAGAAAACAATAGAGTGTTAGAAATGATAGTATGTGGGTCGACATAAAAGTCTATTTCATGTTTACAAAATTTATTTAAATAATATTTTAACATCTAAAGTAAAAATAATAACTATATATCATGAGGTTCCTAACATATAGAAATGAAAGGTATACTAACAATAGTACAAAGGTCAGGTGGGAAATATGGAAGCATAGTGTCGTATGTTTCTTACACGCTATAGGATGTTGTATAATATTTTTACAGGTAGCATGCAATAAGTTAAAAATGGACATTTTAAATCACAGAGCAATAACTATAAAATTAAATTAAAAATCAGATAAATCTAATAAGCCAAGAGTGGACGTAAGTTGGAATAGAAAAATATATTCAAGTAACACAAAATTATTCAATAAAAGAGGAGAAAAGGACTATATTATAAATGATGAGAGAATAAAAAAGAAATAGCATGATAACCAATTGAAATCTAGCCATATTAATATTTACATTAAATGTAAAGAGTTTAAACACTTTAATCAAAATATTGAGATTATCAGACTGGATATGAAAAAGTCACTGCTATAGTGCTGTCTATAAGAAACCAACTTTAACAGTATGGTATTGTTAAAATATAAACACTTAGATCAATAAAACAATATCGTTTATTGAGTGTGACAAAGGTGCCAATGCAATTAGATAGAGAATAGAATCAAACATGGTGCTGGAGAAATTAGCTATCCAAATGCCTTCTTGTATCTTTACACTAGCCCAGACGCTAGCTGACTGTAGTCAAGTGAATGACTCAAGCCAAAACCTTATAAAATAATAGAATTGCCAAAGTGAACCCTGTGGAAATTTCTGATGCACAGGGTATGAGAAAGTAAACTGGTGTTGTTTTAAGTCACTATGTTTTGTAGTTCTCTGTTATGCAGTAATAGATATCTAAAACTTAAATTGGTACCTATACATGAGGTGCTGCCATAACAAATATCGAATATATGTGACATTGCCATTGGGATTTAGTGGAGAATAGGTACCTAAAGGGCAATAAGAAGCCTGTGACTGGGTGCTAGAAAGGCATGAGTAAATTTACTATGGTTTGAATGTGTCTCCCAGATTTCCTGTGTTGGAAGCTTAATCCCCAATGTGGCTGTATTGAAAAGTGGAATCTTTTAAGATGTGATTGTATCATGAGGGTTCTGACCTCATTAATCCACTTATGGATTAATGGGTTATCATGGGAGACAAACTGGTAGCTTCATAAGAAGAGAAAGAGAGACCTGAGATAGTACAGTCAGGCCCCCATCATGTGACATCCTGTGCTGCCTTTGGATTCTTCAGACAGTCCCGATCAACAAGAAGACTCTCACTCAATGCAGTCTCTCAGTCTCAGAATTCTCAGCCTCTGTAACTATAAGAAATATATTTCTTTTCTTTACATATTACCCAGTTTCAGGTATTCTGTTATAAGTAACAGAAAATGAGCTAGTACAAAATTGTAAATAAAGGTTGGAGGAAAGATGATTCATGTTATGTAATGGCAGAATATTTGGAAACACTGTCATCTTAGGTGACTTAGAACAGGGATCCCTGACCCCCAGGCTGTGGACTGGTACTGGTCTGTGGCCTGTTAGGAACTGGGCCACACAGCAGGAGGTGAGCAGAGGGCAAGCAAGCATTCCTGCCTGAGCTCTGCCTCCTATCAAATCAGCCAGGGCATTAGATTCTCATAGGAGCACAAAGCCTATTGTGAACTGCACATGAGAGGGATCCAGGTTGCAAGCTTCTTATGAGAATCTAATGCGTAAGAATCTGAGGTGGAACAGTTTCACCTCAAAACTACATCCCCGCCACCACCCCGTCCATGGAAAAATTGTCTTTCATGAAATCAGTCCCTGGTGCCAAAAAGGTTGGAGACCATGGACTTAGAAAACAGAAAATTTACTCAGTGAGTTTGTACCTCTAGCTAAGGAGATGTCTAGGCTGAATGGTATGAGCACCAGTTGTGTTTGTCTGTTTCATAATATACAGATAGAGATGAACTAAGAGATAAGCTGTTCAGTTTTCAAGTATTATTAGAAGCTAGAGAAAAGAAAACCCAAATTTGAATTTGATAGTATGGAAAATTAAACACTTTCTCATACCTAGATTCTCCAGCAAATAAAGATTCTCAAAATAAGAATTAGCCTCAGGGCAAGGACCAAATCTAGGGTTCTGTCAGTAAAAGATGGCCTCAGGGTCAGGTCAATATCAAATGAGAAATGCAACTGTAAATCCTGTGATAGGATCTCAGAAGAGTTTAATGGGGTGCCTTATGAACTCAGTTAGGCCAAAAGACTTCTAAGAATCTGAAGGGCATTATATCACAGCAGCCCCAAGTGGAGCGTGACTTCTCTTGAAGATAATTGAAGGTGTGGTTTTTGTCTGATGAAGTAAACACTGATATGACTCATAGAAAACCTACAAAGTTTGTAAATATAATTATATTGATGGAAGCACTAGCAGCTTGAACTAAAAAGACCAAGGACAGTTCAAAATAATAACAGGCTTCTGGACACCTACAGACAGGCAGTAGGATGAGAAAACCACTTAGGTACAAAACACATGCCAATTTGATTTTAAAAGGATGATGCAAAGAGCAGAGCCAACACACACACACACACACACACACACACACACACACACACACATTTTCCAAGGACTAAAATTGAGCCTTAATCAAGGAATATTTTTTGACCTGGAATAAACAATTGATGATATGTGCCCTGGTAGATTATAGAATTTCTGCAAACCAGTGACTGAAATGCATCTTTTTTATTTTTTAAACTACTTTTTGCATGTTCATGTCCATTGCAGTTATTCTACTTCTGTGTCTACTTCTGTGTTATACCCTGGGGTGTGTAAGATAACTTTACAGGCCCTCAGATTGAGAAGATGTATACTCACTTGGTTGACCCTGAGGAAAAACAGACAATGAACCTCATCCACACTGGGTCTGATTTAGAAGACAATATCCTAGACCCCAAGCCCAAGCATAACATTAAAATAGGGTCACACTTTTCGGCTTTTGTGGGGTGGGGAGTGAGAACATTGTTCATCTGGAAAGAATGTGAATCATTTTGAACCAGATTATGTTATATTGTCACCCTGATGGTCCCCAATAAATCCTGGCTGCTGAGATTCATGCCCTTGTCCCTTTTTCTTCGGCAGGACCTGGACTAGAGTGAGACCAGCTAGGTGCCTATGGCACAGAATATAAGTGAGATCCACATACATGGATCCGCTTAGAGATGTGTCCAAGGCACCTTATTTGCCTCACCCTAATCCTGACCCTTCTCTGGAATCTGTTCTTAGCCTGCGATTTGTTTTTATTTTATTTTATTTTATTTTATTTTTTAATTAATTTATTATTATTATACTTTAAGTTGTAGGGTACATGTGCATAACGTGCAGGTTTGTTACATATGTATACTTGTGCCATGTTGGTCTGCTGCACCCATCAACTCGTCATTTACATCAGGTATAACTCCCAATGCAATCCCTCCCCCCTACCCCCTCCCCATGATAGGCCCCGGTGTGTGATGTTCCCCTTCCCGAGTCCAAGTCATCTCATTGTTCAGTTCCCACCTATGAGTGAGAACATGCGGTGTTTGGTTTTCTGTTCTTGTGATAGTTTGCTAAGAATGATGGTTTCCAGCTGCATCCATGTCCCTACAAAGGACGCAAACTCATCCTTTTTTATGGCTGCATAGTATTCCATGGTGTATATGTGCCACATTTTCTTAATCCAATCTGTCACTGATGGACATTTGGGTTGATTCCAAGTCTTTGCTATTGTGAATAGTGCTGCAATAAATATACTTGTGCATGTGTCTTTATAGCAGCATAATTTATAATCCTTTGGGTATATACCCAGTAATGGGATGGCTGGGTCATATGGTACATCTAGTTCTAGATCCTTGAGGAATCGCCATACTGTTTTCCACAATGGTTGAACTAGTTTACAATCCCACCAACAGTGTAAAAGTGTTCCTATTTCTCCACATCCTCTCCAGCACCTGTTGTTTCCTGACTTTTTAATGATCGCCATTCTAACTGGTGTGAGATGGTATCTCATTGTGGTTTTGATTTGCATTTCTCTGATGGCCAGTGATGATGAGCATTTTTTCATATGTCTGTTGGCTGTATGAATGTCTTCTTTTGAGAAATGTCTGTTCATATCCTTTGCCCACTTTTTGATGGGGCTGTTTGTTTTTTTCTTGTAAATTTGTTTGAGTTCTTTGTAGGTTCTGGATATTAGCCCTTTGTCAGATGAGTAGATTGCAAACATTTTCTCCCATTCTGTAGGTTGCCTGTTCACTCTGATGGTAGTTTCTTTAGCTGTGCAGAAGCTCTTTAGTTTAATTAGATCCCATTTGTCAATTTTAGCTTTTGCTGCCGTTGCTTTTGGTGTTTTAGACATGAAGTCTTTGCCCATGCCTATGTCCTGAATGGTACTACCTAGGTTTTCCTCTAGGATTTTTATGGTATTAGGTCTAACATTTAAGTCTCTAATCCATCTTGAATTAATTTTCATATAAGGAGTAAGGAAAGGATCCAGTTTCAGCTTTCTACTTATGGCTAGCCAATTTTCCCAGCACCATTTATTAAATAGGGAATCCTTTCCCCATTTCTTGTTTTTCTCAGGTTTGTCAAAGATCAGATGGCTGTAGATGTGTGGTATTATTTCTGAGGACTCTGTTCTGTTCCATTGGTCTATATCTCTGTTTTGGTACCAGTACCATGCTGTTTTGGTTACTGTAGCCTTGTAGTATAGTTTGAAGTCAGGTAGCGTGATACCTCCAGCTTTGTTCTTTTGACTTAGGATTGTCTTGGAGATGCGGGTTCTTTTTTGGTTCCATATGAACTTTAAAGCAGTTTTTTCCAATTCTGTGAAGAAACTCATTGGTAGCTTGATGGGGATGGCATTGAATGTATAAATTACCTTAGGCAGTATGGCCATTTTCACGATATTGATTCTTCCTATCCATGAGCATGGTATGTTCTTCCATTTGTTTGTGTCCTCTTTTTTTTCACTGAGCAGTGGTTTGTAGTTCTCCTTGAAGAGGTCCTTTACATCCCTTGTAAGTTGGATTCCTAGGTATTTTATTCTCTTTGAAGCAATTGTGAGTGGAAGTTCATTCATGATTTGGCTCTGTGTTTGCTGTTATTGGTGTATAAGAATGCTTGTGATTTTTGCACATTAATTTTGTATCCTGAGACTTTGCTGAAGTTTCTTATCAGCTTAAGGAGATTTTGGGCTGAGACAATGGGGTTTTCTAAATATACAATCATGTCATCTGCAAACAGGGACAATTTGACTTCTTCTTTTCCTAACTGAATACCCCTGATTTCTTTCTCTTGCCTAATTGCCCTAGCCAGAACTTCCAACACTATGTTGAATAGGAGTGGTGAGAGAGGGCATCCCTGTCTTGTGCCAGTTTTCAAAGGGAATTTTTCCAGTTTTTGCCCATTCAGTATGATATTGGTTGTGGGTTTGTCATAAATAGCTCTTATTATTTTGAGGTACGTTCCATCAATACCGAATTTATTGAGCGTTTTTAGCATGAAGGGCTGTTGAATTTTGTCAAAAGCCTTTTCTGCATCTATTGAGATAATCATGTGGTTCTTGTCTTTGGTTCTGTTTATATGCTGGATTATGTTTATTGATTTGTGAATGTTGAACCAGCCTTGCATCCCAGGGATGAAGCCCACTTGATCATGGTGGATAAGCTTTTTGATGTGTTGTTGAATCCGGTTTGCCAGTATTTTATTGAGGATTTTTGCATCGATGTTCATCAGGGATATTGGTCTAAAATTCTCTTTTTTTGTTGTGTCTCTGCCAGGCTTTGGTATCAGGATGATGTTGGCCTCATAAAATGAGTTAGGGAGGATTCCCTCTTTTTCTATTGATTGGAATAGTTTCAGAAGGAATGGTACCAACTCCTCCTTATACCTCTGGTAGAATTCAGCTGTGAATCCATCTGGTCCTGGACTTTTTTTGGTTGGTAGGCTATTAATTATTGCCTCAATTTCAGAGCCTACTATTGGTCTATTCAGGGATTCAACTTCTTCCTGGTTTAGTCTTGGAAGAGTGTAAGTGTCCAGGAAATTATCCATTTCTTCTAGGTTTTCCAGTTTATTTGCGTAGAGGTGTTTATAGTATTCTCTGATGGTAGTTTGTATTTCTGTGGGGTCGGTGGTGATATCCCCTTTATCATTTTTTATTGCGTCGATTTGATTCTTCTCTCTTTTCTTCTTTATTAGTCTTGCTAGTGGTCTGTCAATTTTGTTGATCTTTTCAAAAAACCAACTCCTGGATTCATTGATTTTTTGGAGGGTTTTTTGTGTCTCTATCTCCTTCAGTTCTGCTCTGATCTTAGTTATTTCTAGCCTTCTGCTAGCTTTCGAATGTGTTTGCTCTTGCTTCTCTAATTCTTTTAATTGCGATGTTAGAGTGTCAATTTTAGATCTTTCCTGCTTTCTCTTGTGGGCATTTAGTGCTATAAATTTCCCTCTACACACTGCTTTAAATGTGTCCCAGAGATTCTGGTATGTTGTATCTTTGTTCTCATTGGTTTCAAAGAACATCTTTATTTCTGCCTTCATTTCGTGATGTACCCAGTAGTCATTCAGGAGCAGGTTGTTCAGTTTCCATGTAGTTGAGCGGTTTTGATTGAGTTTCTTAGTCCTGAGTTCTAGTTTGATTGCACTGTGGTCTGAGAGACAGTTTGTTATAATTTCTGTTCTTGTACATTTGCTGAGGAGTGCTTTACTTCCAATTATATGGTCAATTTTGGAGTAAGTACGATGTGGTGCTGAGAAGAATGTATATTCTGTTGATTTGGGGTGGAGAGTTCTATAGATGTCTATTAGGTCTGCTTGCTGCAGAGATGAGTTCAATTCCTGGATATCCTTGTTAACTTTCTGTCTTGTTGATCTGTCTAATGTTGACAGTGGAGTGTTGAAGTCTCCCATTATTATTGTATGGGAGTCTAAGTCTCTTTGTAAGTCTCTAAGGACTTGCTTTATGAATCTGGGTGCTCCTGTATTGGGTGCATATATATTTAGGATAGTTAGCTCTTCCTGTTGAATTGATCCCTTTACCATTATGTAATGGCCTTCTTTGTCTCTTTCGATCTTTGATGGTTTAAAGTCTGTTTTATCAGAGACTAGTATTGCAACCCCAGCTTTTTTTTTGTTCTCCATTTGCTTGGTAAATCTTCCTCCATCCCTTTATTTTGAGCCTATGTATGTCTCTGCGTGTGAGATGGGTCTCCTGAATACAGCAGACTGATGGGTCTTGACTCTTTATCCAGTTTGCCAGTCTGTGTCTTTTAATTGGAGCATTTAGTCCATTTACATTTAAGGTTAAGATTGTTATGTGTGAACTTGATCCTGCCATTATGATATTAACTGGTTATTTTGCTCATTAGTTGATGCAGTTTCTTCCTAGCCTCGATGGTCTTTACATTTTGGCATGTTTTTGAAATGGCTGGTACCGGTTGTTCCTTTCCATGTTGAGTGCTTCCTTCAGGGTCTCTTGTAAGGCAGGCCTGGTGGTGACAAAATCTCTAAGCATTTGCTTATCTGTAAAGGATTTTATTTCTCCTTCACTTATGAAACTTAGTTTGGCTGGATATGAAATTCTGGATTGAAAATTCTTTTCTTTAAGAATGTTGAATATTGGCCCCCACTCTCTTCTGGCTTGTAGAGTTTCTGCCAAGAGATCTGCTGATAGTCTGATGGGCTTCCCTTTGTGGGTAACCCGACCTTTCTCTCTGGCTGCCCTTAAGATTTTTTCCTTCATTTCAACTTTGGTGAATCTGGCAATTATGTGTCTTGGAGTTGCTCTTCTCGAGGAGTATCTTTGTGGCGTTCTCTGTATTTCCTGGATTTGAATGTTGGCCTGCCCTACTAGGTTGGGGAAGTTCTCCTGGATGATATCCTGAAGAGTGTTTTCCAACTTGGTTCCATTTTCCCCCTCACTTTCAGGCACCCCAATCAGACGTAGATTTGGTCTTTTTACATAATCCCATACTTCTTGCAGGCTTTGTTCATTTCTTTTTCTTCTTTTTTCTTTTGGTTTCTCTTCTCGCTTCATTTCATTCATTTGATCCTCAATCGCTGATACTCTTTCTTCCAGTTGATCGAGTCGGTTACTGAAGCTTGTGCATTTGTCACGTATTTCTCGTGTCATGGTTTTCATCTCTTTCATTTCGTTTATGACCTTCTCTGCATTAATTACTCTAGCCGTCAATTCTTCCACTTTTTTTTCAAGATTTTTAGTTTCTTTGTGCTGGGTACGTAATTCCTCCTTTAACTCTGAGAAATTTGATGGACTGAAGCCTTCTTCTCTCATCTCGTCAAAGTCATTCTCCGTCCAGCTTTGATCCATTGCTGGCGATGAGCTGCGCTCCTTTGCTGGGGCAGATGTGCTCTTATTTTTTGAATTTCCAGCTTTTCTGCCCTGCTTTTTCCCCATCTTTGTGGTTTTATCTGCCTCTGGTCTTTGATGATGGTGATGTACTGATGGAGTTTTGGTGTAGGTGTCCTTCCTGTTTGATAGTTTTCCTTCTAACAGTCAGGACCCTCAGCTGTAGGTCTGTTGGAGATTGCTTGAGGTCCACTCCAGACCCTGTTTGCCTGGGTATCAGCAGCAGAGGCTGCAGAAGATAGAATATTTCTGAACAGCGAGTGTACCTGTCTGATTCTTGCTTTGGAAGCTTCCTCTCAGGGGTGTACTCCACCCTGTGAGGTGTGGGGTGTCAGACTGCCCCTAGTGGGGGATGTCTCCCAGTTAGGCTACTCAGGGGTCAGGGACCCACTTGAGCAGGCAGTCTGTCCCTTCTCAGATCTCAACCTCCGTGTTGGGAGATCCACTGCTCTCTTCAAAGCTGTCAGACAGAGTCGTTTGCGTCTGCAGAGGTTTCTGCTGCTTTTTTGTTGTTGTTGTTTATGTTGTTGTGTAGCTGTGCCCTGTCCCCAGAGGTGGAGTATACAGAGACAGGCAGGTTTCCTTGAGCTGCTGTGCGCTCCACCCAATTGGAGCTTCCCAGCAGCTTTGTTTACCTACTTAAGCCTCAGCAATGGCGGGCGCCCCTCCCCCAGCCTTGCTGCTGCCTTGCCGGTAGATCACAGACTGCTGTGCTAGCAATGAGGGAGGCTCCGTGGGCGTGGGACCCTCCTGGCCAGGTGTGGGATATGATCTCCTGGTGTGCCTGTTTGCTTAAAGCGCAATATTGGGGTGGGAGTTACCCGATTTTCCAGGTGTTGTGTGTCTCAGTTCCCCTGGCTAGGAAAAGGGATTCCCTTCCCCCTTGCGCTTCCCAGGTGAGGCGATGCCTCGCCCTGCTTCAGCTCTGGCTGGTGGGGCTGCAGCAGCTGACCAGCACCGATCGTCCGGCACTCCCCAGTGAGATGAACCCAGTACCTCAGTTGAAAATGCAGAAATCACCGGTCTTCTGTGTCGCTGGCCCTGGGAGTTGGAGACTGGAGCTGTTCCTATTCGGCCATCTTCGCCTGCGATTTGTTTTAACAAATGGAATGTGTTGGAAGTGACGCTGTGCTAGTCCTGGGTCTAAGTCTTATGAATGCCTAGAAGCCACTATTTTGTGCTCTTGGCAATCTTGAGTCTTCTAAGAAGTCCAGTCATACCACTGTTGAGAGCACATGGAGATACAAAGTGGACACTTCATATGGAATGGGAGAAGCTCTGAGATTAGAGGAACAGAGGAAGATGCCCAGTCTTACTGGCATCCCAGCTCCCAAACGACCTGCCAGCTGAATGCAGTCACACGAGTGATCACTGGCAAGACCAGCTGAGCCCAGCTCACAAACTAGAATCATGGGCAAATAAAATGGTCATTGTTTTAAGCCACTAAGTTTTAGTGTGTTTGTTAGGTAGCAATAGGAAACCAGAACAGAAACCAGCCCTGTCTGTTGTGGATGCTCTGATGGTTTAAGCAGCTGATATAAATCATGACAGGAAATAGCAGGGAAGGGAATAACATGAAACACAGCAGCTGGAAGGCTGGAAATATCTATGAGATTTCCTTGCAGGTTCCTAGAGTTAGGTGGGCTAGAGGTCTGGATGCTTAAGAGTAGATGGGGTCAAACACTAGAAATAGTGTCTTGTCACAAAGTCACTCTTTATCACTAATCAGGTTTGTCCCGGGGACCACTTACCTAACAGTGCTGTATACATGCAAGTTGGTGTTACAACCACAAAAGAAAGAAAATGACAAGTCAGGGACCTGATTGATTCTTCAACAGAGAGCATTTATGGTGCTTGGCCTGTGCAAACAGACTTATCAGCAGACAGGCTCAGACCCATCAGAGATTTAGCACAATAGCTAGGACACAAATCTCTCTCTATAAAATGTCTCCACCCATACATACATGGATATGGTGCTGAAAGCACTAGGACCCCTGAGCCAACATAAGCACAACCTAGGCATCTTGCAATATCTAAACTTTGGGGACTCGCTTCTTCCCTGCTGTGATTATATGCCTGGCTCTAGAAGCATTGTGCAAATTATAGGACCTGGAGAGTCTAAACTGTAAATGAATGCAAATGAATGTGGCCTCCCAGGAAATAAAAATACAGGCTCATTATTTTGTTTTTCAGTCCAGAAAAGAACACACTTTGAAATGGCAGTTTCTGGCAAGAATAAAATAATATTAATAATAACGATAGCTCTGCCCAAGTCAATTTTCTTCAAATGGCAAAGTCTGATAGGCACTGGCAAAGTAAGGAAACATCAGCCGATCTTAAGCACAGCTACCTCCAGGGAACTTGCCATGAATCTATCATCACTGAGCCTCTTACCAGCAGCATTTATTTAGCCCATTTATTCCACAAGGTGGTGGGGACACAACTGTACCCCTGGTATAGCCACAGAATACACTGTTAAAGGGTGGGTAACATATAAGGTGATGTAAACATGTTCCATTTTAAACACATCCAAACTGACCCATTTCCTTGCTCTTTAAAAATAATTTCAAAGCACCATGGTGGTGGAAACATTTTATCTTTAAAATGCATAGACCAGATTCATCTTGGAGATGGCTATCCTATTAGAATATTTTATGGATGCCATTTCTGCAGGCTACTGGTACTAGAACTTAACAAATGGTGCCAGGAATGTTTGTTGGGTTTGCTCAGCTATTCAGGTTGATTTCCTGGGGTCCTTGCTACAGGAAATTCCAGTTCAGAGGTGATCCTGCTGGGCTGAGGTCTCTTATGAGGTCTCTACTCCTTTAAACCTTTGTTCAAAGCTTACTTCTCTTAATTAGGCCCACCCAGACAACCCTATTAATACTCAAACCTGCTCCAGAATCCCTTGTATTACTGATCCTCCTGTTTCTGCTGTATTGCTAAATCAATGAATTATTTTTTTATTAACTACTAATGGAATGCAAGCTCTATAAGGACAGAGGTTTTGGTCTTTTATTTCACTGATGTATCTAACACAGTGCCTGAAGCTCAGTAAACATGTGTGGAATAATTAAAGGAATGGGCGCATCTTTTTTAAGGTATTTTATTTCACGGATATAGAAATCTCATCTTCTGAATGGGAATGATTATTTTTGTTACCAGGACCTGTTACCTGCATAATAAAAAATGGTTCAGTGCAAATCCAGTTCATGTTGGGTGAGACCCAGGAAGGTTTGCTTTATATACACGGGCATACTTTTGAGATATTGTGGGTTTGTTTCCAGACCACCGCAATAAAGTGAATATGGTAATGAACCAAGTCACAGGAACTTTTTGGTTTCCCAGTACATATAAATGTAGCCTATTAAGTGTGCAATAGCATTATGCCTAAATAATGTACATTTCTTAATTAAAAATACTTTATTGCTGAAAAATGCTAAAGATTATCTAAGCCTTCAGCAAGTTGTAATCTTTTTGCTGGTGGAGGGAGAGAGAAGGGGAAATGACTGGTTGGTGGAGCCATCAGAACACACTCAACATTAATCGATTAAGTCTGCCATCTTACATGGGCATGATTGATGGTGCCCCAAACCATAATAATAATAGCAGAGATCACTGATCACAGACCACTATAACAGTTATAATAGTAATAATAATAATAAATTTGAAATATTACAAGAATTATCAAAATATGACACAGACAAGAAGTGAACTCATGTTGTTGGAAAAATGGTGCCAATAGAGTTGCTTGATGTGGGGTTGCCACAAACCTTCAGTTGGTAAAAATAAAAAAAAGCAGCATCAGTGAAGAATAATAAAGTGAAGCACCATAAAATGATATATGTTTTTAATCCCAATGAAAAACTTCATATAAAGTGTTAGTGATATCAGAGTTCAGCTTCTTGATTTTCAACATGGAAATTTTGTCCATAGATGTTCTAAATGTTAGTTCGCATGTGTACCGACATAATAGATTTGAACTCGTAGAACTCATTCACACATGTGTTAAATATACATTTATTAAGAGTCTACTGTGCATTAGATACTGGGTCCAGTCTGTCGATGCAGAAATAAATCAATTGTCATTATGTGTCCTTAAGGAGCTCACAATGTGGTAAAAGGCAAAGACCTGTGCAAATATACACAGCAATGATGAAATGCAACTTGTGCTACAAAGGAGGCCGGGAGTAGAATGCTGAAGGAGCAAAGAGAAAGAAGCCACAGGCTCTGCTTGCTGCAGAATAGAAGATAAGAACTTCTTCCTGGAGGATGAACAGATACTTCCCAGGTAGTCTTTGTGATAATGAAAGAAAGGCCAGAGAAAAAGCATTCTGGGCAGAGTAGACCTCATGGGAAAAGAAATGAAGTGGTCGAGGGACACTGGGCACTTTGACTAGAACACAATGTTTCATGGAATATTGAATAGCTTGATAAAGCTTACTTCTTGGGAAAGGTCTCCCTGAATCTCTGGTCAAAGAAACCACATGCCTTCTCAGACTCCAAGACAACTCACTTAATTATGATGGACTGTTCTACAGAAGCACTTGCTTAGATGTGGCTACGTTATATCCCATATGCATGTAATGTTTTTGCCCAGGTAGCTCCATGTTCTCAGTATGATAGATGCTGTATCAAACAGGTGTAATAAGATGTCTACAAATAGTAACAGTTAGTGATATCTTCTAGAACAAGCTCTTTGGCAAGCTTCCTATATATGTGTATGTGTGTGTATATATATAAATATATATGAATGGCTTAAACACACATGCACACAAACCCACACTTAAGAAGGTTCAAATTAGAAGTTTTTGTCCTATAAGAAGGTTGAGAGTGCTTGTTATATCAATGATACAAAAGATGGTCTAGCTGCAACACATGTTACCAGAAGTCTCCTCAGGGCTCTCTGATTTAACCTGGCTGGCTAGCAGATGAAACCTTCCTCTCTTGTATTTCCAAATGCACCTTCTCACTGGGCCTTGGACATGCCCAGGAGTTTGCAATGGCTGTTCCTTCTACCAGGAATGTTCTTTACCCTGATGTCCACATGCATTGCTCCCTTATTTCCTTTAAGTTATTGCTCAAATGTCACCATCTCTTTGTGGTTTGCCTTGACTGTTTTATTTAAAATATAAATTATTTTCCTACACCATTGGCTGCCTCCCTGGGGCTCTGACACTCCCAGTTGTCTTTTCTGTTCTCCATTTTTTTTCTTTTTCATAGCAGTGGTTCTCAAATTATGTGTTTGCAGGGTTGCTTCATGACCTGCTGAAGCGGAAGAGGTGGGGCGGTGGAATAGATAGGGTCTAGATCCTCAGCATTCTTAAGTTAGCTCCTCTTTTATATTATTGACTCAATGGCATATATCATGTAAAGTGTTCTGAGCCTTTAAAAAGTTAGAAAATGACTGTCGTAGATGAAAGTACACAGAACTAAATTCAGGAAACTTAGATTCCACTCGTATATCTTTTACAGATAAACTGTGTGTGAACTTATAAATGTCATGCTCTAACGTTGTACCTGTAAGATGATGGACAAAATCATGGTCTCTTAGTTCTATTTGAATGGAGTTTCTCTGTGATTCTGAATAGTTAAGCATACTCCGTGCTGCTGCAGAAGAAAGACGTGGAGGCTTCTGAAAATGGTAATGAATATTAGAGCAAGAACTGACATTATCTAGGTATGAAGAGATGCATTCATAAATAATAAAAGAAACATTCACATATGGACCAAGTGCCTAAATATAAACACAAACAAAAATATAGTGATGGGAAATAGAGTGGAAACAGGTTGCTAAAAGTTGAGAAGAAAGGCCAGTTGTGACTCCTTGGAAACAAATATAAGATAATATAGGATTTTTGGCAATCTAGAGAAAAGAATTGAGGGCCTGACTTTTCACATATTAACCTGGTGAAGGCTAAAGTCACGCGCTATGGCCAAAGTCATGCATGTTTTGAGGCTCATCTCACAGATATATCCTCCCACACTAGTAAGACCTTAAGTAATTTGGACTGTTTTTGCATTTGTGCTTTTAATATCCAAAACAACAGCAACTTCTCTTTAGAATGTCCAGTTTCAAAGGAAATTGGATATCTTCTGACGCATCCCAGGATCCCTGCTAGCAGCTGTCAGGGACATCCTATTCCAAGTCTAGAGCACATCGTGATGAACATGAGCCTTCTCTGATGGAAAGGACAAAAGAAAAATCAATAGAGAGTAACTTGAAACACTATAGACTTTCCTTGTATTTGTGATATGTTCAAAAATTCCTATCAGCCTCTGCTAAGCTTCATTTCCCCCTTCTGATTATTTACTTGTTTTGAAGGATTAAAGAACAGAATTCTTGTCAGAACTTATTTATCCTAATATACCACATTATTAATTCTAGTCCAAATGGCTTGATATTTGAAAAGTTAATTGAATTGTGGTTTACTTTTGCAGTAAGGAGAGCAAAAGATTTTTTTTAAACAAATGGAATCTTATGGGATCTTATTTAGAGTTTGGCCTCTAAATTCAGGAGCTGTTTAAAAATCCTACATTTTCTCCTGAGTATCTTGATTTAGATACTAATATCATAAGCTGGATATCTCCCTGCTCAGATTATATCACACTAGAAATAACTCTGAGAACTCAGGATATGATTTTACTAAAAAACATCATAACAGCAGCTAAGTAAAAGGAATATGGCATAATATTGGCAAATGAGAAGGTAGATATATTACAGAAGATGGGACTGACATAACTCTATAATAAAAAACAAGTAATAACACTTACAAAATATAGACTCATTTTTAAATTGAAAAGAAAGAAGATAACAACAGTACACTAAATAATTCCAGAATCAAAGACAATGTAATATGTCTAGTTACAGCCTTAGATATTAATGCCAATTAGAATAATAAAAACGTGAAAACTTAAGGCAGAAAAAACGTGTCTTTAGAAGCATGCTCATTGTCTCAAATATGTTAGTTATTGAACTATAAAAAGAAAATAAATTTTTCAAATACAAACTGCCTCCTCTCCTGCAAAGATGCATATTATTTGATGATAATATGTATGATAAATCAAAGATAACACTAGAAATTAATATATTAGAGAATTGAAAAAATGATAAATTTATACAAGAATTAGTTTTCTAAGTAAACTCTAAAAATAGTTAAAGTTTTTTTAAAGGTAATCAAGCAAAATTCAGAATTCAGAAAACTAAAAATACAAAAATCCATCCGTAAACAAGAGGGAACAAACATGGGACAGATTTAAAAGAATACTCCTCTACATTTCGACAAATACATTGGAAAATCTATATGGAATGGGTTATTTTCTATGCTTTGTCTTAAAATAGAAGAGATAATTTAATAAATGTATTAAATGGGGAAATAAATCCAGTATGCTGTTAAGGATTTCCACTAAAACTGTGGGTCCAGAGAGCTTTAAATTCTATAAAATCAGTGAGAAACAGGTAACACTCATGCTCTCTACATTTTTCTGCATTGTGGAAAGGAGTACATTTCTTCTCAATTAAATTTATAAATCAAGTATAATTTTCATAATGAATCAGAAAGATAGGTCAAGAAAATTGACTCATTTTTCAAGAATAGAAATGCAAAATGTTTTAATAAACGAAACCAGCATGTTAAAATAATAACGTCTAAGTGCATAAAGTATATAAAGGAATGTGAGGCTATTTCAACAAAAGGATATATTAACATAATTAGTCACTTAAATAAGCAAAGAAGAAAAAATATTAATAGATGTTGAAAATAATTTCAAAAAATTTTATAATAATTTTTTACATTTAAGAACATAAAATGTAAGCTTTGAGCAAACTGTCAAGTGAAGTATACTAACTTTACATGATTTCAAAACCATTAGCTGATATCAATATAATTACATTCTAGAAGAACTATATATGCTATGACATATGAAATGTTATGTATTATCTATATAATAAGTATCATTAAATATATTATAATACTATACTTAAATTTTTTCTGGTAGTTACAACCAATACAATAAAAATGAATAAAAATAATAATACTAACTAAAATAAGGAATATTTTAAAAGATAATTCTTCACAGATAATGACAATTTTACCTAAATCAAAAGGAGAAAACTGAAAACATCTATTATAAATAGTGATAATTTTACAATTGGGTTACATACATAGTAAATATTTAAAAGTAAATAGTTTTTCTGTATAGCAAGAATAACAAGTCAGATCATTTGGCACTTAAAGAAAACCAACAACATGCAGGTGCATAAACACACACACACACACACACACACACACGACCATTAGAAGTCAGCAGAACATCTGAACCTGAAAGCAAATAAATTTTTCAGGTAACAGAACAGACCTTTACATAAAATTTTTAATCAGAAGGATCAAAGAGCTAATTATTTAAAAATGTGATTTAACATCATGTTATGGAAAGTAATAATCAGAGAAAAATAAAAATGTAATTATCTAAGTAAAAATCGATGTAAAAATTATCAACACAATACTGGCAAACCAAATCCAGCAGAATATCAAAAAGCTAATTGACTATGATCAAGTAAGCTTTATTCCTGGGATGCAAGGTTGGTTCAACACATGCAGATCAATAAATGCGATTCATTACATAAACAGAACTAAAAACGAAAACCACATGATCATCTCAATAGATAAAGAGAAGGCTTGTGATAAAATTCAACAACCTTCATGTTAAAAGCCCTCAATGACCAGGAGCAGTGGCTCACGCCTGTAATCCCAGTACTTTGGGAGGCCGACATGGGCGGATCACAAGGTCAGGAGATCGAGACCATCCTGGCTAAAACGGTGAAACCCTGTTTCTACTAAAAATACAAAAAATTAGCGGGCGCCTGTAGTCTTAGCTACTCGGGAGGCTGCGAAGGAGAATGGCGTGAACCCGGGAGGCTGAGCTTGCAGTGAGCCGAGATGATGCCACTGCACTCCAGCCTGGGTGACAGAGCGAGACTCTGTCTCAAAAAAAAAAAAAAAAAAGCCCTCAACAAACTAGGCATTGAAGGAACATACATCAAAATAATAAGAACTGTCTACGACAAAACCACAGGTGAATAGGCAAAAGCTGGAAGCATTTCCCTTGAGAATTGAAACGAGATAAGGATGCCCATTCTCACCACTCCTATTCAACATAGTACTAGAGGTCCTGGCCAGAGCAATCAGGCAAGAGAAAGAAATGAAAGGCATCCAAATAGAAAGAGAGGAAGCCAAACTATCTTTGCAGACAATGTAATTCTATACCTAGAAAACACCATATTCTTTGCCCAGAGGCTCCTAGATCTGATCAACATCTTCGGCAAAGTTTCAGGATACAAAATTAATGTACAAAACTCCGCAGAATTTCTGTACACCAACAACATCCAAGCTGAAAGCCAAATCAAGACTGTGATCCCACTCACAATAGCCACAATAAGAAGAAAATACCGAGGAACACAGCCAACCAAGGAGGTGAATGATCTCTGCAATGAGAACTACAAAACATTGCTGAAAGAAATTGGAGATGACACAAACAAATGGAAAAATATTCCATGCTCATGAATAGAAAGAATCAGTATTGTTAAAATAGCTGTACTGCCCAAAGCAGTTTACAGATTCAGTGCTACTCCTAGCAAACTACTAACATCATTTTTTCATGGAATTTGAAAGAAAAAAACTGTTGTAAAATTCATTTGGAACCCAAAGAGAGCCTGAATAGTCAAAGAAATCCTAAGCAAAAAGATTAAACCTGGAGGCATCACACTACCTGACTTCAAACTATACTATAAGACTACAATAACTAAAATAGCATGGTACTGGTACAAAAACAGACCCATAGATCAGTGGAACAGTTTACAGAACCCATAAGTAAGGCAGCACACCTAAAACCATCTAATCTTCAACAAAACTAACAATAGCAAGCAATGAGGAAAGGACTCCCTATTCAATAAATGGTGTGGGGATAACTGGCTAGCCATTTGCAGAAGATTGAAACTAAACCTTTCACCATATAAAAAACCAACTTGAGACAGATTAGTGACTTAAATATAAAACCTAAAACTATAAAAACTCTAGAAGAAAACCTAGGAAATAACATTCAGGACATTGGCCCCAGCAAAGACGTCATGACAAAGACTCTAAACAAAAATTGACAAGTAGGACCTAATTAAACTAAAGAGCTTTTGCACAGCAAAGGAAACTATCAATAGAGTAAACAGACAACCTACAGAATGGAAGAAAATATTTGTAAAGTATGCATTCAACAGAGATCTAATATCCAGAATCTATAAGGAACTCAAACCAACAAGCAAAAAACAACCCCATTTTGTGGCAAAATGGCAAAAGACATGACAGACATTTCTCAAAAGAACACATACATATGGCCAATAAGCATATGAAAATACGTTCAATATCACTGATAATTAAGAAAATGCAACTCAAAACCATGAGTTACCATCTCTCACCAGTCAAAATATCTATTATTAAAAAGTTAAAAAAAAAATAACAGATGTTGGTGAGCTTGCAGAGAAAAGAGAACACTTATACACTGCCAGTGGGAATGTAAATTAGTCCAGCCACTGTGGAAAGCAGTTTGGAGATTTCTCAAAAGACCCAAAATAGAACTACCATTCCACCCAGCAATCACATTACTGAGTATATACCAAAAATAATATAAATCATTCTACCATAAAGACATATGCACACATATGTTCATTGCAGCACTGTTTACAGTCACAAAGACAGGGAATCCACCTAGATTCCCATCAATGGTTGATTGGATAAAGAAAATACGGTACATGTGCACCATGGAATACTACACAGCCATAAAAAAATTGGGTCCTTTGCAGCAATATGGTTAGAGCTGGAGGCCATTATCCTAAGTGAATTAATACAGGAAGAGAAAACCAAATACTGTATGTTCTCATTTATAAGCAGAAGCTAAACATTGAATATACACAGGCATAGCGCCTGTAGTCCCAGCTACTCAGGAGGCTGAGGCAGGAGAATGGCGTAAACCCGGGAGGCGGAGCTTGCAGTGAGCCGAGATCCGGCCACTGCACTCCAGCCTGGGCGACAGAGCGAGACTCCGCCTCAAAAAAAAAAAAAAAAAAAAAAAAAAAAAAAAGAAGGAAATAATATAAATCAAGGCTTACTTGCGGTAGAGGGTTGGGGGAGAGTAAGGATTAAAAAAACTATCTATTGGGTATTATGCTGATTATCTGGGTGACAAAATTATCTGTACACCAAACCCCTGTGACATGAAATTTACCTGTGTAACAAACCTGCACATGTACCCTGTGAAGCTAAAATAAAAGTTGGAAAGAAAAACAGGAAGCAAAACAAAACAAAAATATTATTCCTGACAAAGGAAAAAATGGCAAAGAACTTAGACTTCTCTTCAGCAACACTCTATGTCAAATGACAATAAATTGATATTTTTAATATTTTGAGGCAAATAGATTTTGAGGGAAAATAATTTTGAAGTTAGGATGCTACATCTATTAGAAATATAAATCAAATGTAAATGAAAATTTAAAATATGTTCAAATGTGCTAGAACTTTAAAAAAATTCCCATGTACTTATTGTTTGAGAAAAATATCTTGAGATAACTCATTATCAAAGGAAAAAAGAATCCAAGAAAGAACCAAAAAGAACCAGACTTAGAATCAAAGCACAATGCAGTTATATCACAAGTGCAATGAAAATAAATAATCAGACTTCAAATATAAAGCAGCCTTAAAACATAAAAATTAGCCCAACCTAAAAAAGGAAATGAAATGGCCCTAAAAATAATGTTTGTTGTAAGAGATTGGATTTATTTTAAAGGCAGTTTGAAGATGCTGTCAAATTGCTACAATAAAGACAACACATTTTGTTTATTCACCACTAGCACCACCACCACCACAACAACAAAAACCAAAATATATCTAGAGAGAGAAAAGCTATCTGTGAATATTATGAATCAACTGCAAAGAAAACGGAGATATGGAATAGCTTTGAATAATTGATGGACTTCTATTACTATAGAAGTCTATTAATGTACCAGTTTCAAATTGAATACTATTATTTGAAAATATTTTTAAATAATACAGATTTAAATATTTAAATATTTTAAATGAAAAATACAAATTTTCATTAATGTTACTCTATCTCTCTTTTTTCTGTACATGTAGTACTTCTAGTTCTTATTATAATTGTTTTTAAATGTCTTCTAAAAATATCATTTGCCCTTTGTAGTAAGTTTGCAGAATAATACTATATTAATTGGGTGAGAAGTTTAGAGAAAACATTCCTCTTTACCTCTCAAGACTCTGGAAAGTCTCTCAATTTATATAACCTTTTATTGATCTCAAAAATAAGAGAAGAAACATACTTTCCAGGCACAAATAATAAATAAGCTACAACTGATTAATTTTTGTATGTTCGATCAGGCTTACATTCCCAGGATAAACCCTACTTCATCATATATTTTTGGACTTTATTTACTAATATTTTGTGGCGAACTTTGACATCTACGTTCGTGAAGAATACTGCTTGTTAACTTTCTTTTCTTAGACTGTGTTTGTACTGTTTTGGCCTCATGGTAATACTGGCATAATAATGTGAGTTGGGACTTTTTTTAACCTTTTCTGTTTTCTTGAAGTATTGGTGTACAACTGTTATTACTTCTTAATTAAATATTTGATACAGTTTGCCAATGAAGCTATCTGGAAAAAAATTTTTTTGTTAAATTTTTTCCAATTTCAAGTTCAATTTATTTAGCAGAAATAGATCTGTCCTGTTTATGTGTTCTTTGTGAGTGAGCTAGAAAGTTTATGTATTTGAAGGAATTGGTTTATTTCATACAAGTTGTCAATTTACAGGCATATATAAAGTTATATTATTTCCTTATTATTCACTTAATGTCTGTAGTATTTATAGCAGTGTTATATATGTCATTCCTGATATTTGTAATAACTGTCTTCTCTCTTTTTGTCTTAGTTAATATATTAGTCCGTTTTCATGCTATTGATTAAGACATACCGGAAACTGGGAAGGAAAAGAGGTTTAATTGGACTTACAGTTACACATTGCTGAGAAGGCCTAAGAATCATGGTGGGAGGTGAAAGGCGCTTCTTACATGGCAATGGCAAGAGAAAATGAGAAGGATACAAAAGTGAAACCCCTTATAAAACCATTAGATCTCATGAGACTTATTCACTACCATGAGAACAGTATGGGGGAAACTGCCCCCATGATTCAAATTATCTCCCACCAGGTCCCTCCCACAACATATGGGAATTATGGGAGTACAATTCAAGATGAGATTTGGATGGGGACACAGAGCTAAACCATATGATTCCTCCCCTAGACCCTCCAAATCTTATGTCCTTACATTTCACAACCAATCGTGCCTTCCCAACAGTCCCCTAAAGTCTAAATTCATTTCAGAAATAACCCAAAAGTCCACTTTCCAAAGTCTTATCTGAGACAGGCAAGTCCCTTCTGCCTATGAGCCTGAAAAAATCAAAAGCAAGTTACTTCCTAGTTACAATGGGAGTAAATGCAGCCATTCCAAAGGGAAGAAATCGGCAAAACAAGATTACCGGGCCCATGCAAGTAGCACTCTTTCTTTGCTACTTATCACCAAAGCTTACAAATACTTGAGCTTTTGAAAAACTATTTGGGAAATGAAACACCATGGCTTACGATGTTATTGAACATGTTTTAAAATAAAATATTCTTCTCAATTTAATTGTATCTTGTGTAGATTTAGTTGGAAATCTTTATTTAAAGTAATTAACAAATGGAATGTCAAACTGTTCAGTAGCTGATGCTGTTAATTAAATGTAGTTATTGAAAACAAAATTTGAACACAAAAGGGGACATGGAAATTCATACCCATCAAAGCAATGGGTGAGCGTGAGAATAGCAGCCACAACAAGACAATGAAAATTCTAACCTTGCACATAATATCATCTTAGAATCCAAGACATGCCACAGAATCAGGTAAATTATTTCACAAGTTTACATAGTTAGGCTGAAATATTTATACCTACAAACATGAAAAATATCGAAGTTAGTATCTTCGTTCTAGAACATTATTTTCTGAGCTCAATAGAAATACCAGTATCTACAGAGCAAATGTTCTTTCAATTAAAATACGAAGTTTTTTTCTACTTATGAGTAAAACTTAAAATCTTCGTTCATTAAAAGTCACTAGTAACAGAGGAAAAAGACACGTCACACACTGGGAAAAAAATTCTGACAAAGATTTGTATTCAATACAATGGAATAATTCCTACAAATCAATAACCAAAAGGCAGACCACCAGTAGAAGATTTGGCCAAAAAAACTATGCAAACAAACAAACCAACAACAAAAAGTATGAACAAATATTTCATGAATGAATATCAACAAAATGTTAACAAATGTATACAGAGGTACTTGACCTCAATAGTTATGAATGGTGTTCAAGTTTAAAATACAACACAATACCACTACTCTCCATTGGAAAGGCTAAAGGTAAAAATGACTGAAAACAACGAGGGTTTGTAAAAATGTGGGCCAATTGGGATTCTCATAAAAGAGAACACATGTACACTCTATGGAATAGAAGTACAAATCCTACCTGTATATTCAATAGAAATGTGTTTATAAGTTCATCAAAAGATGTGTAGCTGGGAATGGTGGAACATACCTGTAATTAACCCCAGCTACTCAGGAGGCTGGGGCAGAAGGATCACTTGAGCCCAGGAGTTCAAGACCAACCACGGCAAAATAGAAAGACCCCATTTCAAAAAAATAAAAAAGATGCATAATAGAATGTATATAGCACCAGTATTTACAATAGCTTGAAATTGAAAATCACTATGATACAGAATAAAATATAACCTACATATACAAAATAAAATATTTAGCCATGAAAATAAATGAACTACAACTATTCTCCAAAACATAATTGAATTTTACAAACATAGTATCAAATAAAAGAAGCCAGACATGAAAAACTACATTCCATATAATACCATTAATACAAAGTACACAAGCAGGCCAAACTAATTAATAGTGTTAGCAATGAGAGCAGTGGTGTCTTTTGTGGAGGATGGTGTAATCACTGGAAGAGGGCACGATGGTGGGGAACTTTTAGAGCACAATGATTTTTTCCTTTTTAATATGATGCTAGTTACCATAACTACACAATTGTGATTTTTAAACTTCTCTGTATGTGTGCCTTACATAAATAAACTTCATGCACCACAAAGCTAAAAAGGTCTTAAATAAATTAAATAAAAAGAGTTAAAATGGCATACCAGATTAAATGTCAAATTTCTATAACTGTGTTTTCAAACATCCTGACTTCTGTGAAAAATATTTTTGGTGGAATTTCTATTTTTAAGTAGATACATTTATCCTACTCTAAAATGAAATAACATTAAAAATGTATGATTTCATGGTTTTTAAAATTGGTAAAAAGAAAATTGAAAATAATCATATAGCAACTTACTGGATGGGTTTATAAAGATTTTTTTTAAAGGAAGGGAAAATATACAGAATAGAGTAGGTTTAAGGTGTCAGCAAGTTCAAGTTTACTAATTATAAAATGCACTTGAGGTCAATTTATGAAAAATTAAAAATAATAAAGACATATCAAAAATTATTTAGAAAAATATCAGATTATTAGAGACAGAGCTAAAAATTGATGAAATATGTAAAATGTCTTAAGAATAATTATTCTGCTTATGTTATATTTTAATAATCAAGTGCACAAGATAATTTTTCATTTTGTCTTTTTTTACACAGTTAAATGTTACTTTTTTTTCTTTGGAAGAGCTTAATTTTTGAAACTGGGAAGAGAATTATTTTATGGTTTCGCCAATATAATAATCCTTGTTAAGCAATACATAAACATTTCACATTTATACATATCTCATATATACTTAATGATAATTCATATGGTCATGCTATGGATACAGAAATGATATAAAACATTGAATTTTTAAAAATTAATATAAAAATTTTAAACATTTCAGCTCAAAATCTCAAAAGAATTTTATAATGGAATTGGAAAGTGTATTCTAAAATATGCCTCAAAGAGCTAAATTCTTAAATGACCTAGTTAACTGAGAATAAAGAAAGACATATTATAAGAAACACCAAGAATTATTAGAAGCTAGGGTAACTACGACAATATAGTCTTGACAGAAGGATAGAAAAATAGAATGAACAAACAGAATAAGATCTTAGATACAAACGTAAAATATCTATAGAAAATTGATATATGAGATATTGAAAAAGAAATCACACACTTGTAATTAGCAATGTTGTGGCAACTATCTCTACAGGGAAAACACTCTACTTCTATGCTACAAAGAAAACTATTTTCAGATGAAATATTGACCTCAAAGTGAACAGCCAAACTTTAAACTTCAAAAATAAGATCTAGACAGGCACCTTTTAATCAAAGTTTTCATAAACCATAAGGGAAAAATTTAATCAGTATTATTATGAAGAAATTAAAACTTCAGATAATGAAAATAGCAAAAATATATATAAAACCTGCAAATACATCAAAGTTGTATTGCATTTAGATAACAAAGAATTAGTGTGCAAAATGTACAAAATTATCCCTAAAGTAAGTTAAACAGAAATAATTCAATTAAAATATAGGCCAAAGAAATAAACAGTTTAGAAGGGTAAACTAAAATGACCAATCAATATAAATATTCACCCTCACTTGTCAGGAAAGATTTGCAAATTTAGGCCATGATGAAATTTCAGATTCCATAGCCATAGAATTGTTAAAAAGTATAAAGCCTGATAATGCTAAGTATTGGCAAAGATGTGTAGCAACATATACACTTGTAAATTGAAATTAAGAATTTTAATTGATGTAACTACTTTAGAGAAACATTTGGCAATATTTATTTAAGCTGAAATTGCATGAACCCTTTAACTAGCAATTTTACTTTCAGGCTATAACTCTTACATAGGTACCTGAGAAAGCATGAATTAGAATGTTCATTTCACCCATTTGAGTGAAATGTGAACAATTAGAGAAAATAACCCTATATGTTTAAGAAGACAGTGATAAAACCTGTACTAAATAGTGGTATACTATATTAAAGTTAAAAAAAAACTAGATGTACGTGATTCCCTAGAGATAAATCCTACAACTATAATTATGAGAAGCAAAAAAGTATCTCAGAAATGTGATTTTCTATAAAGTTTACAAATACACTTAATTATACAACATAGAGGCATGCATAAGTATTTAGTAAGTAAAGAAAATGCAAATAAATGATGAACAGAAAAATCAGGATAATGGTTATCTTTGGGTATGCCTCACGGTGCAGGAAGGGAAAGGCAGACACAAGAATACAGCGGAGAGAAGTATATGAAGTAAAAGGCAAATATTTTCATTTTTTTCTTAAACCTTGTGGTGGGTGGGTTATGTTGTCACTCTGTGGACCATTATATATGTATATAATAGTTGAAAATATAAAGGAAACAGGTAGAAAGTTATTCAAGATATTCTGATAGGATTTTAAAAAGCTAGTATATATGGTATAAAACTATTTATTTTACATATGTGAAAATATCTGTGAATAAGTGTTTGTATCTATAAGAGAATGCATGAAGGAACATAGCAGGAGGCATTACCTTGGTCAAATTCAGATGAAAAAAATAACAAATGACTTTCATCTCCATTTTCTTTCTCTCTAGTTTCCTATTTTTTTTTTTTCTGTAATTTAGGCATATGGTCTTTATCATCAAGGAGTAAGAGATCGCAATCCCCAAACAATCAGCGTTTGAGTGGAAATGTGATTAGATAGTCAGTCCCACAAAGCCTAGGCCCTAGCTTCTGTGTTCCTTGCCATGTCCCTAAGGGAGGGTGCTCATTCCCAATATGCATTGAATTGCTAAAAAAAAAATAATAATAAATGAATAAATGAGTGAACAAAGCAAATTCTAAATTAAGCATTGAGGGGGTCATTACAGTACACAATTTAACCAACATTTCCTGAAAAATTGGTTTTGGAGAAGAAAAATTATGCCCCTTTTTTGCCCTCGGGAAGCTTACCCTCTAGTGATGGGGTCAGACATGCAAAAATATAATTTTGTTGTCCTAGAGCATTGTTAGGATTTAAATGTGTTGCCTGTTTTCACCACTGAACACCCTCAAATGAAGCTCTTAACCTTTCCTAAATTAATGGATTTTATTGGAGACTTGTGATTATATCATCTGCAGCTCCTTATTTCAGATTTGGGAAATCTGTCTTTGGATAAAAGGACACTCTGGATGAGCCCTTCTTTCCATCCAGTAGACAGGTATCTACTGTATCGATCAATGTCAAGATCTCAGGCATGGGAACTATATACATGTATAGTGTTGAACACTATTGCAAGTGACTCTTATTTTCATATTTGGTCATTTCAAAATGAATCTGGGAGAAGTGTGGAGAGAGTTAGCAGTTGTCTTGCTTTAAAACTACTTCCTGAATTCTGCTTATGCCTATGATGTACTAGCACATAGCTGACCAATCCTTCCCATGAGAACAACTACAAAACTGGATAACATATATTACAGAAAAAAATCTAGGTAAAGACCTTAAATATCTACCAAGGCAGGCAGGATATAAAATGCCAAAGTCCCCAAGGAAAGGTATTGAGGTAAGTGGTAAGTATGATATTCTACTCTACTTTTTCACTTTAGTACTTTAGTAACTTATTGAATCATTAACAAGATTTGTGGCGAGTCTAAGAACCTAGTTAGAAACAGCTGCGCCAGCTGATAACCAAGTTAAAAACAAGGCAGAGCTTTGGGCAGTCTCACAGGGAAAAAAAAAGAAGAAATTGGAGTGTATAGACCTTATTTCTTGTGTACCCAAGATCCCAAATAGAAGGGAAGAGAAGTGAGACCAACTTTTCCTCTTGATAAATTCTCTGATGTGTATTTTGTGCTGTCAGAGAGGTAGAGAAGCCAAGTAGAAAGTAGGTCATAAGGGGCTAACAGGAGTTGAGCTATCAGCCACCTTATGGTATGAGAGAGATAAACATTATAATTCAGAGCACTTGAAGGTGAAGAGACCCTGATAAGCATCCCATAATTTTATGTAGGGACTCCTGGCAGATTAGGGGAGTCAACTGGACATGGCCTATGTCTTAACAGGCCTAAAATCAGCCTTGAGTTGTCGCAATACAAGACTGGTGATCTACTACTAATCTAACTACAAATAATAACCAGAAGAAAATATTCTCTAAAATAAGCAAATGTCATCCAGAGACTTTATATGCAGAGGGCATGGCATCTTTGCGTACTTGGCACATGACATTCTTTTAAAACTTATCGGGAATTCCAAGAAAAAGGACCAAAATAAGAAATAAACAAAATAAACCTATCTGCAGATGATGCATATATTTGAGTCATCAGACATGGACTTCAAATAATATATAATTTGCCAGCAATCCCAGCACTTTGAGAGGCTAAGGCTGGCAGATCACCTAAGATCAAGAGTTTGAGACCAGCCTGGCCAACATGGTGAAACCCCGTCTCTACCAAAAACAAACAAACAAAAAATACAAAAATTAGCCAGGCATGGTGGCGGGTGCTTGTAATCCCAGCTACTAGAGAGGCTGAAGCTGGAGAATCACTTGAACACAGGAAACAGAGGTTGCAGTGAGCCAAGGTCGCATCATTGCACTCCAGCCTGGGGGACAAGAGCAAAAAATTTCATCTCAAATAATAATAATAATAATAATGATAATAATAATAATAATGTATAATTTGTCTAAAAATAGATAGCAACATAGAAAAGTTTACTAGAACCCACATATTTTCTTTGACAAATATGTATTTAGTTGTGTGCCTATTTTTTGAAAATCTCAATACCTAAAAATAGGAATGCCCTAGATATGCTCTTCCTTTTTTCTCCCTTCGTAATTTTTGGCTTCTTAATAACATGATTCTATATCTCTCCCTTTCTTGGTCTTCTATTGCTATGGCTTTGCTTCTCTTCCCTAAGTGATCAGGGCCAGTGGATCCTGACTGAGGAGGCCATCAAGTCTTCAGAGATGACCTCGACTGGCCAGGCTGGGGGCATCTAGAACAAAAAAGGCCGACAGGGCTGAAGGGACAGATGGGGGCTGGTAAGACTTGAGAGGTTGGGGCTACAGAGGTGACCAAAACTGGATCAAGGAAGTGACCAAAAACTGCAGGGCCTGTGAAATCAAACATGAAATTACTCATACAATATTTTTCCATGCATGTAGTCTTACATGCAAAAATAACTAATGTCAAGAAATCAGCAGAGTGGTTCTTTGGGTGAAGGAGGTAGTGACTATGGGTGCATAAACAGCGCTTCTGGCCTGCAGATTAATTTCTGTTCCCTCATCTGGATACGGAGGTGTGATTTTGTATATCTATATGTAAAAATTCACCAAACTGCGCACTCAGGATTTGTAACTTTCTATGTTCAAGTTATACAGTCATAAATTTTTACTTGAAATATAAATTCTGACCTTAGTGTCTATGAATAAATTAGAATTAGCATAAAATAAGGCAGGAAGAGTTAAGTGTTTGGCAATGTGACTATAGGTCCGGGAACATAAAATTGTATGATACATATATAAACTATAAGCAGCTCCACAAAGAAAACGAAAACTTGGAGGCAGGAATTGATGAGGGATAAAGCTAGAAAAGCAAGCAGAAACAAGTACATGGAGGGACTTAATATAATACTAAGAATTTTGGCTTCTAACCTGCAGAAAATGGGAAATATGGAAGGCTGAGGAGTGGAGAGAATTGGTTCAGAATGAGGAGTGAGTTTAACATTCCATCAAACAAATCATTAAACAAAATAAGAAGCTTAGGGTCAGAGAAGCTGTGAGGTGAAAGTTGATAGATTTAATTTTGTTTAAATGTATAACTGTGGACAAATGTGGCCATTTTAACAGCAAAATATAAATGTCTTTAATCTTGATAATTTAAAGATTATATCATAATTACAAAAATGTGGTGGCATATGTAAGGAGATATTGAAAGAACATGTAAAAATATTGCTTTCCTATTTTTTTATTTGATACAATTTGAAAGTGATAGATTAGACCTTATATATTTTAAGGGCAATGTTAGCAATAAAGGTAGCACTAAAGCCAATGAAATAAGAAATAGAGTCTATAAACATTACAGACTATCAAAACTAAAACCCAAATCATACATACAAAGCAAAAGAAAACACAAACCATCGAGCTAATGACAGATACTATAGGAAACATTAAAAACAAATGGAATAACACAAATGACAGAATTCAGAACAAAAATATCTGTTATAGCAACAAATGTCAGTGGGATAAACTAACCTATTAAAAGAAAAAGACTCAGATTATATCAGATAATAAAACCTAACTATATGCCATATATATGAGACATATCTGAAATTGACTCAGAAGTTTGAAAGTGAAAAGATAGAATAAAATCACATCAGACAAACACAAACAAAAAATAAATCATGGCCCACAACATTGATATTTAAGTTAAATCTATGACAAAAATTTAAATGACTAAAGGATCTGTATAATAATAAAAGTTAGAGACGCATACATGTCTAAGTGTTCATGTGGTCGTCATGCATCAAATAAAACATTAAAATGCATAACCAAGAATTGTGGGCAATAAAAGGAGAAAAAATAGAAACATGGTAACTAGCAGAGTTTAACTTCTCTTGCATTGCATGACTAATCCAAGTTATAACAGAGATTTTTAAATGCAATTTAAAAAGTACACTCAATAATGTGTTCTTGAACATTTCCCTACTGTATACCCAGAAGGTAACTTGTTTTTAAATACCTATGGGGCATTTGGAAACACTGACCATATATTAGGCAATAGAAATCTTTCAATAATTCTCAAATAAAAGTAATATAGATCATATTTTAAAAAATAATTTGTATAAAAACTATTAAATAATTCCCAACATAGAAATGAAAAATTAAAAAGCCTCCAATCTAGAAACTTTAAAAATCCCTCTATTGTGTTAAAAAAAATCGAAACCAACATTTTACAACATTAATCAGGAATTATGAAATAACTCCCAGGAAATCAATAGATTGTAACTAAAACTAAACTAAAAAAAAGTCATTCATGTTTACTAAATTAGAAAAAAATGAAAATTATACTTTCAAGGAACACAAAATAAATTGAAGGTGAGTGGGGAGAATTTAAATAAAAGCAGAAATTAGTGAATTAAAAGTTAGAAAAAATAGTGGAAACTCTAAAAATCACATTTTAACTAAAAAGTAAAAAAGGGAGGCTGGATGCAGTGGCTCACGCCTGTAATCCCAGCACTTTGGAAGACCAAGGTCAGGAGTTCAAGTCCAGCCTGGGCAACATGGAGAAACCCTGTTTCACTAAAATTACAAAATATAGATGGGCATAGGTGGCACATGCCTGTAATCCCAGGTACTTGAAAGGCTGAGACATGAGAGTCGCTCGCACCCTGAAGACAGAACTTCGGAGGTTGAAGTGAGCTGAGATTGCACCACAGCACTCCCCCTTGGGCAACAGAGTGAGACTCTGTCTCAAAAAAAAAAAAAAAAAAAAAAAATACCTCAAATTAGAAATCAAAATACACCACAGATTAGTCCTGGGGAGTTTTTGCTCCAAGTCACAGCCACACTGATGAGATTGGGAGATGCTGCGAGGCTCCTGCGGGCACTGCGAGCTCTCACCCAGATCTGAGGAAGTGCGTTTCCCTATGAGCACTTCAAAAGGGAGACCTGAGTGAGCAACTACTACATATTCTTTCTGGCATGTAGTCTATGATGTAGATACCTAATATATTCAGCCAATAATTGAAATTCACATTGTCTACTCATTTTGTTACCACAAACAATGTATCATAAGATATCCATATATACTTGTAGTAAGTTGGGAAACGAATTCTGAGTTTCTGAGAGTTGCTGCAGGAGGCTTTTGGGGAGGAATTCCCAGGAAGAACATCTATGAGGGGTGAGAGGACCAGGATTGGGCAGAAAGAGCCGCTGAATTGCAATACAGTTGTATCAGAGGCCTTGAGGAGGCCTGAAATCAGGTGCTGGCAGTTGTCCCAACTGATGCAAGGAGGCTAAGCCTCTGTACCTCCGCAGTGGTTGCTGTCCCCAGAGAGGGGGCACAGCCTTGGATGGGGCAGCTTACTTTGACCTAGGGCAATTCCTGGAGAGCAACTTGGCTGAGTGATTGCAGAGCGTTTTTCCTTATCATCTTAGCTAGGCTGGAACTACATTTCCCAGAATCCCCTTCCCTGTATTGCTGTAGGTTCCTTTTGGACAAAACGGAAAGCGGTGGGAGATAACCTAAGGCAGAGGTAAAGTTACTGCTGTTTTGCTATGTCTAGAAGTTGTTACAGGCCGGGTGGTATGGCTCACGCCTGTAATCCCATCACTTTGGGAAGCCAAGGTGGGTGGATCACTTGAGGTTAGGAGTTCGAGATCAGCCTGGTCAACATGGTGAAGCCTCATCTCTACTAAACACACAAATAATAATAACAATAATAAAATTAAATTTTAAAAATTAGCTGGGTGTGGTGGCACACACCTGTAATCCCCGCTACGCAAAAGGCTGAGACATTGAACCTGGGAGGCGGAGGTTGCAGTGAGCTGAGATCGTGCCATTGCATTCCAGCCTGGGCAACAGAGTGAGACTTTGTCTCAAAATTAAACAGATAAATAAATTTTTTAAAAAATCGGTACAGGATGCCAGACACAGCTTTGCGCCTTTTCACTAATCTGCTAGCTCACCTGACTGATTAATGGATGGGCCTATAATTTCCCCAACTCCCACCACATCTACTCTTTTGGCTTCTCTGACCCTGTGCGCGTGAGTATGCACATCTGTGGTGAATGGTACCAGTTGCTCCTGAAAGTCTCCCGTGGCATTGAGGTTGGAGGTGGTGAGAGACTTGGGCTCCAGTTAGTCTTCATGCACTGCAGTTCATTGTCCCAGTTTCAGTGTGTTCTTCCTTTGTCCATGCCCAGCTTTCCTTTCTGACTGATGGTCTGGCTGACCTACAGTGACTTCACGCCAGTGAAGATGTAGGGTCAGACATCTCCACTACTTCCCACCACCGTGTCACGTCTTGTCTCTATAATATATTCTTTGTTTTGTGTCAACCATAGCAGGTCTGCTTCTCTAATTGAAGATGATACAACACTCCTGATACCTGGGGCATTAGCGACTCGGTCCTGAGGGGAGATCTGGGTGGTACAACACAACATCTGACTATAGTACTAGTGCTTTATTTTAATGAAAGTGATTCCTAGGATTAAAATGGCTAGAATGAAGAATACATGGTTTTAAATTTGATGGATGCCGCCAGATTGCTTTCCTCAAAAACAGAAGCAATCCACATCCCTGCAGTGAATATAGCAAAGCCTATTACCTGCATCCTACACAAGACACAATGCTGCTATTCCTCTTAAATTTCGTCAGTCTGATGATTATAAATAGACATCTCACAATTTAAATTCACATTTCTCTCTTGTTATTAATTGGAGTGTCTCATGTTTGATGGCAATCTGAGTACGTTCTTTTGTGACTTGTTTGTAGCTTTTGCCTGGTATTTTCTATCGGAATACATATATTTTCCTAGGGAATTTGTAAATTTTCTTTGGACCTTTTATGTATTATCTGCATTGGAAAAAAAGTTAGTAAAAATCTATTTTTATTTTTATCATCTATTTGACCTTGTTAATGTCATATTTTATCATCAATATTGCACTTTTTTTTACGCAAATGTATTATTATTTGCACATGATAAGATTGTATACTTGGAAAGAGAATCAGCTGAAGAATCGTTTTTGTTTTTGTTTTTGAGACGGAGTCTCGCTCTGTTGCCCAGGCTGGAGTGCAGTGGCGCCATCTCAGCTCACTGCAAGCTCTGCCTCCTGGGTTCACACCATTCTCCTGCCTCAGCCTCCCGAGTAGCTGGGACTACAGGTGCCCACTACCAAGTCCAGCTAATTTTTTGTATTTTTAGTAGAGACGGGGTTTCACCATGTTAGCCAGGATGGTCTCGATCTCCTGACCTTGTGATCCACCCGCCTCGGCCTCCCAAAGTGCTGGGATTACAGGTGTGAGCCACCATGCCCCACCTATAACTGTTTTAATGGTAAGATAATTTTATAGATCGGCTGATTAAAAAATTAATATGTAAAATTAAATAGCTTCCTAGACACAAACAGCAAAGTTAGAAAATCAAATGCGGGAAAGATCTCATTTACAACAGCAACAAAAGAGATAAATTGTCTAGGAATAAACTGGAAAAATGTTCAGTGTCTGTTGGAAGCAAATGATGAAACTCTACTGAGGCATAAATGAAGAAATTGAAAAAAGGAAAAGGCACATTTCTTATGCATACATAGGTATCTTGTTCACCAATTAGGGATCAAAAGTCATAAGCTTTCAGACAATTTGAACCAACCTGTGCCAGTCACTTCAGTAAGAGGATGAGGCTTCACTATCTGACTTCATACTTTTGGTATTGGTAAAGGCGCTTAAAAATAGGATTAGTGAAAAAAGTATGGCTAAGATGGAACAGTGGTCCTCAGAGTTAAGTATTTCTAACACATTCCCAGGTGATGTTGATGCTGCTGGTTCTATGCTTTGGAGAAAGCATATATACAAAAATCCCTTTCCAAGTCATATAGCATAGACAGCCTGGAAAATGTGTAGAGTCACACTTATTTTAGAGAAAGCATACATATATTAAGTATAAGACTATTTAATCATTTCATTTTAAAGACAGTACGCCTTGAGTTCTGGAGTGGGTAAATGAGGGCTGAGTTATCTGGTTATTCTGACTTTGGATGTGGATCTTTAATTCTCATTGCTGACAAATTTTAGCTGCTGAGGTTTCCTCAAGGTACCAGGTTTAAGAAAATAAGAGAATTATGTAATTATTTTTGAAAAACAAAAAAAAGCCCACAAAACCCCTACGTATATACTGAGGGAATTTTAGCTCCAACTGGCCTGACAGCCTTAGAGAGCTGAGTCTAAGGACGGACTCAGGAATTAACCACAAGCAACTAAGGGAATATTCAGTCCATTTGTCCATGTGCTCCAAGCTTCTGTTCCCAGGGTGACCTGAATGACAGGGAGGCCAGAATTAATAATAACAAAAGTTACCAGGGTTAGAAAGGGCAAAATCAATGTTGAACTGTGCCAGCCCCTGTTGCAGTCTGATGCTATTAACAAGGCCGGGGGACTTTGAATCAAGAGTGCTTGGAAAGCAAGGCAGAATCCTACTGAGAGAAATGCTAACTAAAGAAAAACTGCTCTTCTGACTCTAGCCATACACTGTAGGTGACAAAAAAAAGACATTTGAACCTGACACACCAAGTAGCCATAGCTTCCTAGAAGTCACAAAAGTGACATCTTTTGATACCCGTTTCATTGCGTGGTGGCCCCGACTGTCTTTTGTTATCTCAGGTTGCCATAAGAAAATGCCATAGATGACCAGGCACGGTGGCTCACTCCTGTAATCCCAGCACTTTGGAAGGCTGAGGCAGGCAGATCACCTGAGGTCAGGAGTTCGGGACCAGCCTGGCCAACATGGCAAAACTCTGTCTCTACTAAAAATACAAAAATTAGCCGAGAATAGTGGCAGGCACCTGTAATTCCAGCTACTTGGGAGGCTGAGGCAGGAGAATTGCTTGAACCCTGGAGGCAGAGGTTGCAGCAAGTCAAGATTGTGTCACTGCACTCCAGCTTGGGTGACAGAGTGAGACTCCATCTCACAAAAAAAAAAAAAAAAAAAAAAAAACGAAGATAGAAAATACCATAGACTAGCTGGTTTAAGCAACAATTTATTTTGTATGGTTTTGCGGTCCAAGGTCAAAATGCCTATTGATTCAATTGTTGTTGAGGACTCTCTTTTGGCTTGTAGACATCTGCTTTATGGCTGTTTCCTCAAGTGGCCTTTCCTGGGATCATGATCATGGAAATCTCTCTCTCTCGCTCTGACATCTCTCCTTATAGGGGCACTAATCCCATCATAGGTCTACTTACTTCTTACAGGCCCCATCTCCAAAGACCATCACATTGGAGTTAGTGTTTCTAACATGAATTTGCAGGGCAGGAAAGGGAGTACAACTATTCAGTCCATAATACTGACCCTTGATTGAATTAAGCGTCTTGCTCCTTTCCCTTTAAAAATAGAATAAGGGAGAAAAGCCTGACCTGTGCCTGAAAAATCCTACTTGTGCAAAGAAATGAGAATTGGTTATCTGGTTTCACTCAGTTAAGCAGGTTTCATGACTGATAATTGTAATTGTGGGCAGCTTTCAGCACTGGTGGAAAAGCTTCCTCAAACCCCTTTCTGCAACTCAGAGCACATATTCTTCTCCCTTTTGCAGCTAGAGAACAGGAGCAAATGGAGAGGCAAGGCGTGAAGCCCAGGGAACGAGGCTGAAAAAGGCTCTCTTCCCAGGCTGTCAGTCAGGTGGCTGCTTTTGTCACAGGAACTAGGAATTGTGAATTACGGACTCCCTTCCTCCCTGCCAAAGCTGCTCCCTTGTGGACCTCTCTCATTGTTTTCTGATTATTTCAGATTCCTGTTAAACATCCCTGAGTTCAGAAGCCCTTGTTGTGAGGGGCGCAAAAACAAGCAGTTGACTAAACCACTGCACACAAGTATCAGTGCAGAAGCAATGCCTTTTACCAAACGGCATGCACCCTAAGGCATTTCCAAAATGCATTTCAGAGGCTTGAATGTCATGGTAGAATAATAATAATATAACACAAAGGTAATGTTTCATCTTATATAGCAGCAATTCACTGGAAATCATCTGACTGGATTTAAGGGGCAGTACAGTGAGTTTAGAATTGTAATGTTCCCCCTACTTTACAAATGAAGGCATTTGAATCCTGTAATTCTTCCTACCAGGGGATTTAGGGGTTATGGAGTTGTGAGGGCATCAGACTCCACTATCATAAGAAAGTGCTGTTAAAGCTATGGTCTGAGAAAGGAAAGGTGGCTGTTGCCCAACACACACACACACACACACACACACACACACACACACACCCCAACAAGAGTAATCTTGCCAAAATGGAAATTTGAGTATGTCACACAGATGAACAATGAGTTAACAAAGGCTTGAAGGTGATTAAAATGCAATCCAGCCTTTGCCACAAGCTATGGGATGTTGGGCAAATCCTGTCCTTCTCTGGATTTTGTTCTAAGATGAAACTCTTGTACTATAGGTTGTCAGAACGCTAAACGTTTACTATATTCCAGGAACTATGCTGGAAGCTTTTAAAATATATTACCTTATGTAATCCTTACACAAAACCTGCATGGCTGGGAATATTGTGATCCCCCTTTTACAGATAAGGAATACTGGAGTAGGAGAGTCAATTGCTTACTTAAAGTCCCATCAGCAGCAGTGAAGAAATAGGGTATCAACAAAGGTCTGTTTGACTAGTTATTCACACATGCATTCCTTCACTTACTAAATTATTATGCCATGCTTACTTTGTCCTGGATACTGCTGTAAACAGTATCAAAAGTAGCTTGGACTCTACTCTTACGGAATTTATTCTCTTGTGGAGCAGAGGGAGGGTTATTAATTAAATGCATAAACCTATATCTGTAAAATAACAATACTTCTAAGCATCGTTAAGGAAATGAGAAAACATAACAGGAGATCCCCTAGTTTGGGAGTTATGGAAAAGTAACATTTGAGATAAGACCTGGTGACTGACTAGAAGTTAACTGAGTGAAAGAGAAGGGATGGAGATAAGACATTGGGTTATCAGCCTACAGATATGATGTGAAGTAAGGGAAGCAGGTGAAATCATCCAGAGGCAGGACAGTGCTTTTGCCAGCCTTTGGACTGCCTGAGTTATAAACCTAGCACATGGCCTTGGACATGTGTGGGTTTTGCCTGAATGCTCTACCTTACACAGCTACTGTGGGTATGAAATGATTATGTATTTAGTGTTTGGACCAATAGGCAAGCCACATCTTTACCAACTTTTATAAAGGACAGAGCACGAAGAGAAGCAAACCTAAGGTCAAATCTTGAGGGACATCAACACTTAATTCCTCAGTAGAGGAGGCTAAGCATGCAAACAGGAAGGGAAAGGAGCAGTGCGAACTCTGGACTGTGGCAGAAATCGAGGCAGGAGAGTTTACACAAGAAGGAAGAGGGATCAACTGGCATTAAGTGCTCCTGAAATAGCAGGAAAGAGACTACCTTAATGTTTCTCACTGGATTTAGCAATGCAGAAATCCTTGGTGAGACTAGAAATACCTTTTTGAAAGATCATATAAATTTAAGGGGTACAAGTGCAGTTTGGTTACATGGATATATTACTTAGCTCTGAAGTGTGGGCTTTTAGTATAACCATCACACAAATAATGGACATTGTACCAACTAAGTAATTTCTCATCTCTCACCCTCTTCCCACTCTCCCACTTTTCAGTCTTCAATGTCCAGTACTATACTCTCTCCATGCACATATATACATTATTTAGCTCCCACTTATAAATGAGAACATGCAGAATTTGACTTTCTGTTTCTAAGTTATTTCACTTAAGATAGTGGCCTCAGTTCCATCCATGTTGCTGCAAAAGACATGATTCCATTCTTTTTGTGGCATAGAAATATTCCACTGTATGTGTACGTGTTGGGGGGCATATTTGAAATCAAGTATTGGAGTCTTTCAATTATGTTCCTTGTTTTCAGTATCGATTTGGGTATTTACAGTCCCTGGCATTTCCATATAACTTGTATGATCATCTTGTCAATTCTAGAAGAAAATAAGGCTGCTGGGATTTTGATAGGCACTGCATTAAATTTGTAGATCAATTTAGGTGTTACTGCTATTTTAACAACATGAAATATTCTGATCCATGGCAAGGGGTAACTTTTCATTTATTTCTGTCTCCTTGAAATTGTAACAATTGCTTTGTAATTTTCAGTATATAATTAATTATTATATGTCTTTGGTTAAATTTATTCCTAAGTATTTTATTTTGCATTTTAATTTAGGGGAAATTTAAATGTAAGTGGAATTGCATCTTAGTTTTATTTTCAGATTCTTGATGGCTAAGGTATAAAAATACTGAATATTGTTAGCTTATCCTATAACCCTGCTGAACTCACTTATTACTGCTAATAGTCTGTCTTTGGCTTAACAAAATTATGTACAAGATTTTTTATTGGCAAATAGTGATAGTTTTACTTCCTTGTTTTCAATTGGGATGTCTATTATTAATATTATTATTATTTGGATTGTCTAATTACGCTTGTGAGAACCTTCAGTGCCATGTTTAATAGGAGTGGTTAGAGAAGATGTCTCTGCCTCATTTTCAAGCTTAAGGGAAAAGCATCCAGTTTCTCCCTTATTTTCTTCTATTTCTAGTTTATTGACTCTTTTTTTTTTCTGTCATGAAAGGGTATTGAATTTTGTGAAATAATTTTTCACTATCTATTGAGATGATCATGTAGTTTTTGCTCTTCATGCTATAAACATAGTATTGATTTTTGGGTATTAAACCAGCCTTGTAATCCTAGGATAAATCCTTCTTGGTCACAGTGCATAATCCTTTTAATCTGTTTCTAATTCATTTTGCTGGTATTTTGTTGAGGGTTTTGGGTCCATATTCATAAGTGATATTTACTGTTGTTTTCTTGTGACATCTTTCTCTGGTTTTGGCATCAGTCTAATACTGGCCTCATAGTATGAATTGGGAGCAAGTCCTATTTTGCCTGGCACATCTCAGCAAATATTCACATGAGCCCTATTTCCCTCTCTTAGAATAGAATCCTATGGTGCTTCAAGTACATGTATGTGATTTGTCGTGGTCCTAGTTCAGGATGATCTGTATCTCTTGATGCTTCTCTGGGACTACTGCTTTGATCTGTAGATATTTTCTGCCCTCCTGCTGATTTCCTACAATATTCCTTCACCAGCCCTGCCACTTATCGTTCCCACAGCGTCGTATGGAAACGTATTCTAATTGTCCCTGGGAAGGCTGGTCAAGGAAAAAGATTATTCTGAATTCCTCCAACCCTTTTAACTCAAGCTGACCAGCTGATCCAGACTAAACAGTGAGAACATAGGAAACAGTAAAGATTAAGGAATGACCTTTTTGTTGTCATGACTTATGGAATAGTCAGATATAATTAGTATAGCATACTATTGAAAGGTAAAATAGTGTATGGAATATACCTGATGCTACAGGAGGAAATGGAAAGAACTAGGCTATACCTCTCCAGCAGAGGAACTAGAGGAAAGATTAACAGTCAGTGCTGAAGAATCTCATTGGCCCCACTTCCAAGGTAGTGGTTAGTTAGGATGGAGTGGGTTAGGACAAGTATAATTTAGCCTTAAGTGGCAACCTGTAATGCCAAGTAAAAACATCTCCAGTCATTGGTACCAAAGTACAGGAAAAACACACAGACCTATGGGCAAGCATAGGGCTCTCATCTAGTAAGCTGAGATTAATGGTTCAGGTTTTGGCCCATCAGACTATATCAAATGAGGGGGTAAGAATCCTAAACACACCCACTTCAAAATGGATTGCTTTTCTGACTTCTTTTTCTTTTTTTCTTCAACATTTAAGTTCAGGGGTACATGTGCAGGATGTGCAGGTTTGTTACCTAGGTAAATGCGTGCCATGGCAGTTTACTGCACAGATCATCCCATCACCCAGGTATTGAGCCCAGTATCCATTAGCTATTCTTCCTGATGCTCTCCTTCCCACAACAGATACTCAGTGTGTGTTAATCCCCGCTATGTGCCCATGTGTTCTCATCATTCAGCTTTCACTTATAACTTTTCATCATTCACTTATAAGTGAGAACATGCAGTGTTTGGTTTTCTGTTCCTCAGGTTGCTGAGGATAATGGCTTCCAACTCCACCCATGCCCCTGCAAAGGACATGACCTCATTCCTTTTTATGGCTGCATAGTATTCCACAGTATATATGTATCACATTTTCTTTAGCCAGTCTCTCATTAATGGGAATTTAGGCTGATTCCTTCAACTTGAAAATTCAATGAGAAATTTCCTTACCTGTCTTTGGGTTCTAGAAAGTGACTTTTTATTTGCCACATTTTCAACTGTGCCTCTTATTTTTAGAGTTAAGACTTTCAAAATATATACAGTCATGCATCACTTAAGGATGGGGATACATTTTAAGAAATGTGTCATTAGGCAATTTTGTTGTTGTCCAAACATTATACAGTACAGTTACAGAAACCCAGATGATATATACATTTTCATTTATACTGAATATTAATTATTTATCCTATTTGATCTGAAATGCCAATGTCAAGTGCCATATATCAAGTTGTTAGATATGTTTCATTATGATCCAATGGTATCACTATCATATCTGTGCTCCATCATTCCCCCACACGTTGTTACGTGGTGCATGACTTTGCATCATTTATCCTGTCTTCCCACCTCCCTGTTACTCATTGTAGTTGCTATTTATTGTTTTTCTCTGGGTAATGGAGTTTGAGGAAAGAAATAAACATTTTTAAAAGGCCTTGACACTCCTTTCATCTGTGATCTCTTTAGTAGCTTTGGGGGTAGAACTGGATGTTCCAAGGGAAATTTTTCCACCCTCTTAATTAGGGTGTCTGAAGTTCAAAACCAACAATAATCTTATTATTTGTTATTTTTTAGAACTCACAGGAGAAAAAAATTAGAGAATCCTTGGCTCTAAAGTCACACTGTTAAGGCCATCAACATTTTGATCTTTTTATTTTTACTTGTATAATAAAGTTATTAGACCAGGGTTTCTACAAATGTCATCTGTACAACAAAGAGGCAAACTGAATTCCCCTAGGGATACATTCGGATCCTCTGAGAAGCTGAGTTACTAACTGCTTCAATAAATGAAAACTAGAAATACAGGCTGGTTTGTCTATTTATTACTGCAGTAAAGGATAGATCACAGCTAAAAATGACATGACTAGGAAAAATTTTAAATACCCTATTGATAAGAAATAAAAAAGACATTGAAACAGTTAAAGCTTAATTAAGACCTTGACAAAGAGCTCTTGTTAAAAACATAGGCTAAAAAATTAAATAGAAATTAATTATAAAAAAGCAGTATGTCTGAATGCCATTTATAGACTTTTCTAATCTATCAAATAATTTCCACTTAAATTTAAGGAGAATGAAAGATGAGAAAGATTTATGGTTATGATGAAGAAACAATATTATGTTTCTAGGTAGCAGTAACAAAAATTTATGCTCTTTCCCATCAGGAATTAAATTTCAAAGTAGGGTAGAACAAGAACAATATAGTCAAGCAATATGGAATTTTTGAGATATGTTCCCAAGATGCAATTCTTTAAGGAATATGAGATATTAAACTCATGTAAGCCAGCCAACGTTGGACAGGAAAATTGTAATGGATCTCATTGGGTAGCGAGAGTTGCTAATTTCTTCAGTAAGTCGTCACTGCTTCTCTAATTACGCTGATGCACAATCTGAAGATAGCCCCAAAATGGTCACTAGACAATGTGACAACACACACAGTCTGTGCCACGATGCATTCCAGACGGTCTTCACTGAGCTGCAAAAGTAAGAAAAGTAAGGCTGCCAAGGCCAGGCCTGGGTTAGCACTGCAAGAGGCACTGGGGTGCAGTGGGTAAGGGAGCACACTCCCTGCCTGGCTTTGGATTCAGCCTCTCCTTCTTGCTCACTCTGTAGTTTTGGGGAATTCTCTCAAGTTCTCTGCCCTTTATTTCCTCTCTATGGAGCATGCATAATAGTAATATCCAGCTCATAAGATTAAGTTTAGTATGATGCATGGGACATGCTGAGTTGCTCTCAGAATATTAGCAATCATCATTACAGTTATTGGGGTAATGCTAATAAATGTGCAGTACTGTCCAGAGGGAGATGACCTTTGGCTCATTCTGAACTGCACTGTTATTCAAGGCTTGATTTTGTTTCTTTCTTCTTATTAATCTCCAGGGAATAATACTCTATGATGGTGGCATTTTGGATCCAGGCACTATTTCTTAATGTGAATTCAGGCCCCAAACAGCAGCTAGTTGGACGAAGTCCAAACCCCAAAAAGAAGGGACTGGGATTGGTAAGGACCTGAAAAATTGTCAAGGCAGCAAATGGATGATTTGAAGTTACAAGAAGAGCCACCATCTCATCAGAAAAAGCAGACAGTAAATCAGGAAATTAAATTCTACAGACCGGGTTAATATGGGAGCAGTAAGAGCAATACCTTACTGCTACAGCTTATTAGATATTAGGTGGACTTCCATGAACCCTCAGGTGGTCTACATATCAGGCTGTGCCTCCCAGGACCTCCAGGTGATTGTCTTGTATTTCTGTAGCATTTTCCCCCGGTAGTCATTATGTTTTCTGTCTCGTCACCCAAACATGCAACAGCTGACAGACCATGAGTGGACACCTGACCTAAAGGCACACATCTATATTCTGGCCAGTGGCCCAGGTAGTATCTGAGAAGTTTCCCAGAAACAATTATATTGTCAGTTCCAGGATGTGACAGCTAACCTATTAGCAGAAAGGCGTGGGTAAGAACTCACTAAACAAGAAAAAATAAAAAGATAGCAACCAGGGATCTGTAATGTACACACAAATGGTTATGTAATAATTAGATGACAATAAAATATAATAACTAGTGTTTATCCCAGTGACTAAGTGACCAGTGAACATTAACATCATGTTGAGTGTATTGGTATTTTAATAGTATAAAAAAGTATAATAGATGTTAACAAGATTTACATCTAAATTAGGATTTTTAAAATAAATTTTTGAAAATTATGAAAAATGTATGCTGAATTATCCATAAAACTTAACTATCCAGATTATTATTTCTTTGGTGTTTCTGGGTGGCTAAGATTCAGCTATTATTGAAACTAGTGACTGATGAAATAAATTGATGGTTACAAGTGTTTTGTCTTTCTGAGAACGTTTCAGACAAGTGAACTTTGGAAGGCAAACACAGACCTACAAAAATTTATCACAAATTTATAAATGATTAGAACTGGAAAGGAAGGGGAAGTGAGAATTATTAAGAATCTCCTTCTGCAGGTAATGTGCTAAGGGATTTACCTATCTATACTTAAATTTGAGTGTTCACAGGAGATAGGCATTAGTATCTGTATTTTATAGATGAGAATACTGAGTTATTTGTTTGTACATTCTATGTTGCTACTAAACAAATCATCCAAAACTTAGTGACTAAAAAAGAAATACTTTACTATGGCATTTCATGGCTTTGTGGGTTGACTGGGCTCAACTAGATGGTTTTTGCTTGGGCTTTCTTTTGCATAGCTGGGCCTGTAGTCATCTGAAAACTCTACTGAGCAGGACATCCAAAATGGCATCATTATTCTCATGTGTAGCACCTGAGCTAAGATGGTTTAATTAGCAGGAGCCTAGCTGGGTCTCTCTCTCTCTCTCTCTCTGTCTCTCTCTTCCTCCTTCCATGTGTCCTGTCCACATGAAACCTGGGATTCCTTACAGCATGGCAGTGGGAAGCTTGTCAGACCCTTTATATGGTGGCTGTTATCCTCCAGACTGAGCTATAAGGTTTCTTATGTCCTGCCCTCAGAAGTCTCAGTATATGGGCCAGGCACGGTGGCTCATGCCTATAATCCCAGAACTTCGGGAGGCTAAGGCAGGCGGATAACTTGACGTCAGAAGTTCAAAACCAACCTTACCAGCATGGTGACACCCTGTCTCTACTGAAAATACAAAAAATTAGCCAGGCGTGGTGGCTCAGGCCTGTAATCCCAGTTACTTGGGAGGCTGAGGCAGGAGAATCGCTTGAACCTGGGAAACAGAAGTTGCAGTGAACTGAGATGGCACCACTGCACTCAAGCCTGGGTGACAGAGTGAGACACTGTCTCAAAAAAAAAAAAAAAAAAAAGTCTTAGTATGCCGCTCACCACTCTTGGTAAAGCAATTCACTTAGGCCAGCCCAGGCACAGGAAGCTAAATTAGACCCCATCTGTCCCTGGGAAGAGTGTCACAGGATCTATGGTCATCTTTTAAAAAGTTATACCATAGTAACCCAATTAGTATGAGAACTAAATCTTGGTATATCATTTAAAAACATCCACATCACATTTAGGAAAATTAACCCTAGAGCACATCTTATGTAGCCGATGCAGTAGCTGAGTCCCAAATAGGCAAAGTCATGTAACTGAATTCACAATATTATCTGAGAATTTTTCTACATATAAGACTGTCCAGAATTGATTTGTTCAAAAATAAGAAACTACCTCTAAGAAGGAGGTACAAATTCAACTAATTTCAAGAAACTCAACATAATGCACTATCAAAAATCCTACAGGGAGCTCTGCAGAGCAGGTTGTATATGCAGGGATTTGTAAGGCCCTAAAACCTAATGGCCATGTCAGGACAAAAAGCCCCATGCATTCTGCTCTTTCTACATAATCACCAGGTGGCTGAGACTTAGAACAGATGGGCAAGTCCCAGAGAGTGGCTCATGTCATACATCTGGGATGTTAACATGTTGGGGTGGAAAGTCCTTGTGCTTGCAGTAGCAGAAAATCCTGTGCTTCTCTCTGCATTTAGAGCCATGAGGAAAATCACCACTGACCTGTGAATATTCAGTATGAAATCCAACAGTAAGGCCAGTCCTGTGAACCCAAAGAAAAGACAGAGGACAGAGATAATTCCAGGATTTTAGTGTTTTTCATATGTAGTAGGCCATACATACATAAGCATGTTTGAAAATCACCAAGAGTGGTGAGTACAAGAGATATCCTTGAAAATGGGGAGAAGAATGTTATCAGGTTTTTTTAACCAATGGTGATAATGAGAAATTAGACCAGACACTGTTGTAAAAATCCATCCCTACGAAACCACTTTATATAAAAAATAATGAGAACAGAACAGAACTAATTTAGTTAGCTAATTATCACATGCACTTCACATCAGCCCAAAAGCAACTAGAAAGCATTAGCAGTACACCCCGCCGTTCTCATCAAGTAGGGGATTAATGGGAACAAACCTGAAATTGGCTTTTGCAGAAATGAATCTACCATCTTCAAAAGGTAATAATCGCCACAGGCCTCCCCTTGTGATCTCCACTATGCAATGAGGTTTCCCTTGGAGCCTTGAGGAACAGGAGAAATCTTTCTCTTCCCCTCTTCCTGGTTGCCCTGCTCCCAACCCAGAGTGCTGGAGGTATAAGGTGAATGAATCGCTTTACACAGATAGTCCTAGAGATTAATTCATCTCATTAGTGACAGAATAAAATCTCAATGTCTTTGGCCCCTCTTCTGAAACAGGCCTACCAATCTACACACAGACTTGATCATCTGTCCTTGTCAGAATATGAGGTTGGGAGGGTTTTTCCCCGCTATGCATATAGCTATATGTGGTTCATATAATTTGTGCCATTGCTCACCTGTCAAACATTAAGCTTCATTCATTTAGTCATCCATTCAAGCAATCACTAATATCTGGTTTAAGCCACATACTGTATTAGGTAATGAGAAAGGACACACACAATCCCTGTATTTAATGAACTCATAATGTGTTGCACAAGAAAAAAAGCTAAATTTAGAGTGCAGCATGATGTGTTATGACATGACAATTGTATCAAACCCCCCTGTGTAGGACATGGATGAAGCAAGGGATCAGGAGAGCATGGCCTGAGGATTGACAACCATAAAGACAGAAACAAGCAGCTAATCTGGGTAGCTCTTTTAGACAGAGGACAAATAACATAGACAAAACATAATTTTAAAATTATGGGTATTCTGCAGGCTTGGAGTATAGGGTTCATATGAGTAAGTTGCAGATGAAATCAACTTACTACTTTGTACTCAAAGTTTGGTCCATGAACCTGCACCATCAACAGCCCCTGGGAGCTCTTTAGGAATGCATAGTCTCAGGCTTCCCTGCAGACCTGCTGAATCTGAATCTGCATTTTGACCATCCTAAGTGATTTGCATGTATGTTAGAGTTTGAGAAGCACTGGACTACAGCACCCAATATCTGACAGATTATTTAGAAAATGATGAAAATTTTTAAAAAAGCTTCCAGTCCCTGACACACAGAAACCTGCCAGGAGGCAACTGCAGCTGAAGATCCTGAGAATTCTGAGAATTCTCATTTATCTGTCCTGTGCAATAGAGATGATGCCTATCAGCTCATAATTCTCATTTAGCAACACTGGTTTTTGATGAGTCTGACCACATGCTTCCCTCATCAGTTAAGATGTCTAGTAAGATACTATTTTGACAGTAAGTTTTTATGTTAGGTATTTTTTTTAACTTCATCGTTCTTCTCCATTCAAAAGAGACAATGAAGGATCTACTGCCTCAGGTTAGATTATTTACCACAGAGCCCAGAAAACAAAAAAGTCAGTTCTAGTCTTTTGAGTATCAAGATGGAATTTGAAGGGGTATGCTTTGGGAGTTAAGGAACAGAAGCTTTAATCTTCAAAATTCTAAGCCACAAAGAATTGGAGGCACAAACCTCAGGCTATCAGTGGTAGGTTGGGATGAAGAGACAAAAATTCAAGCAACCTCATTTCTAGATTAGATAAAAAGTCCATGGGTGGTATGGAGAAGAGAGTCAGGAGACCAAAGGGAGGACTTGGATGATTATGAGTCCTGGATAAGGTACCCTATATCCTGAATTCTAGACTGAGGTTTAGCACCCCATAGATTTGTGAGAGAAGACTTGGCCCTTGTCTCCTGGGTTGTTTCAGGTTTCCATGAGCTCTTAATAGGAAAGGAGAGTTCTTGGTGTACCCAGGTACACAAAGGCAGTAGGATACTCTGAAATTCCAAAAAGAGAAAAATGACAAAATGGATGATGTATTAGTCAAAGTTCTCTAGAGAAATAGAACCAATAGAATAGTTATCTATCTATCTATATCTATCTATCCATCCATCTACTCTCTCTCATCCATCTATCTTCCATCCATTCATCCATCCATCTTCTCTCTCTCATCTATCTATATATCTACCTACCTACCTACCTATCTATTTATCTTCTCTCCCTCTTATATATATATATATATATATATATATATATGAGGGGGAAGTCTCACTCCAAGTTTACAGACCCAAGAATTAGGAGCTTTGATGTCTGAGGGTAGGTAAATTTAGATGTCCCAGTTCAAGCAAAGAGCAAATTTGTCCTTCCTTGGTCTTTTATTCTATTCTGACCCTCAGAATGGATGATGCTGGTCCACATGGTGGAGGATATCATCTTTATTCAGTCTGTTGATTCCATTGCTAATGTCTCTAGAGATCCTCACAGACACACCAAGAAGTAATGTTTTACCAGCTATCTGGGCATTCCTTAGTCCAGTCAAACTGACATGTATGATTGAGCATCACAGATGAGGATGGCAGTGAACATGAAGGGGCCTTGATGCCTGCTTTCAGAATGAGGAGCCTTGATGTGCACAGATGGATAATTGAAGATCTATTTCACCCTCATACCCAGCAAAGCTTGGTGTCTCATTACTGCTCCCCCATAATACCTAAGACATAGGCCAGTTGACTAAGTCTCCCTAAATCTATTGAGGTTAAAATTTTGTGCTTTTTTAAATGGGAGTTTATAGCATATCTTTATATACACTTTAGGAAAAACAGAGATATTCTATCACTCTACGTTTGTGATGTGAACATTAATACCTCCTGCAGACATGTGTGACTCAAGAAGACCAGTCCCAGCCCGGATGTACAGATCTCATGTGAGCAGCCACTGGCTGAGCAGACCCAACCCATCATGAACATGCGCATTCCTTTGGTGTATCTGGCAATTCTGGGCAAGCTAATTGTGACTCTATCCATTTTTATTCCACTTAAGAAAGAATATAGAAAAACAAACCAGTTGTAGTGATGCTATTGTAAAGAAAACATTGAATCATTATTTCTTTATAAAATTCCATCAGTCATATAAGACAGTACTTTAATGCAGGTAACAAATGCTAGAGGACACACCCCCAAGTTAATCAATACCCACATGTATTGTAACACTGAAATGGGAATCCACTAGGTAAGAGGGAGCCTTGGTTTGATACTCAGGCAGCCATAAAGTTGAGGTCAGGCAATGTCTCACTCAGAATCTTTAGGGAACTAATTTTCTCTCATGACAAATATGCCCTCTAGGAAAACAGAGGGAAATGAATATGTCCTGGTGTGTCACTAAACAAAGGACTGTAGTGATGGTGTACCAAAAGCAATGAATGTGGGATCCAGGGCGATCTGTATTTTATTGTTAATTTGATTTATTTTACTTTCTGTGTTATTTAAAACAGTGACCTATTTTTTTTCTGAACTTGAATTTTTGGATCTTTAAAGTGGAATTGTTGTATGATATAACTATTGAATTGAGTGCAGCCAAATAGATTTTCAATAACCATAAGATCCTTCCACTATTATTATTATATAATTAGAATTGACATTTTTATGCTTCTCCAAACCAGTACACAGAGGGATAGCCAACATCCTTTTCCCTCCTTCTCCCTGTCTCTTAATCTCCTTACTGGGAGACTTAAGTTGGCTAGAGACAAGAATGCTTAGTCACCCCAGAAGACAATCATTCATCCATTCAATAGCTATTTCTTGAGTGCCTTCTTAGTTCTTGGAATTTGTTAATCTTAAAAAAAAAAAATTGACTTGTGTGTGTTTTAGTGGAGGGTGAAAGACAATAAACAAAAACCTAATAAGTAAATAAATTATACAATATATTAGAAAGTGATAATTACTATAGAGAAAAAGAAAAGACATAGGTGGTAATAGGTGTAGGACTGGGGGGTGTAGTGGCTTGCAGTTTTAAATAGGATGATGAGGGTAGGCTTCAGTGAGAGAACTTGAAGGAAGCTGCTATGTGAATACTTGAAGATCTGAAGATCATCACAAACAGGGAGCAGTCACTGCAAAGGTCCTTGGAGAGAACATGGTGTCTGGCATGTCTGAGGAATGGGAAGGAGGCCACTGTTGGAGGGGAAGAGGTGAGAAAGAGAGGGAGGCACAGAGAAATGGATCGAAAGGCCAACTGTTTTTCAGCATCAGGAATCATCTTGGCTGGGGTTTTCCTCTTCCTTGGTGGGGAGGTAGAGTCCTCTGATGGGAACCATTTTTCCTACTCCTCCTTTTCCAGAAGCCTGCAGATAAAAAGTCTCAGCTGCAATAGGATGGAGCCTTTTTATTCTTGTCCTGCAATTGGATCCGACAGAACTACATCTCAGAAGGGGAAAGGGAGACTCATATAGCCTCTGACCCTGACTCAGAATCCCCCTCTGTCAAGGCTAGTGTATCAGTGGACTCAGGCTTGGGACACAATTAGCTGTGATTACTTCAAGGGAAGAAGGTGAAGTCCAGGGATGAGAAGGAGGGGAAAAAAAAGTGATAACTTGCATGGTGTCTCAAAAAGACCAGGAGGCTCCAAAGATGAAGGTGAACTTGCCTGCTTTAGTCCCAGGTAACCCACCTAACCCACCCAAATCTCCCCCTATTCTATAAAGTGAAGATCAAGTAATTTCCAAGATTAGGTCAAGTTTAATCTCCAAGATTCTTCCCAACACACAGAGTCTCTCTGCCCATGCACACCTTGTATTGCACATGTGACTTGTTACCTGGTTCTCCAGGGACCCTTTCCATGTTCTGAGCTAAAGCATAGCAATTGTTGTGGGGTGAATTGTGCCGTCTGCAAAATCCATATGTTGAAGCCCTGGGCCCTAGTACCTCAGGATGTGACTATATTTGGAGAGAGTCTTTAAAGAAGCACATAAGTTATAATAAGATCATTAGGGTGGTCCCTGATCCAATCTGACTGGCATCCTTAACAGAGAAGGAGATTTAGACACAGACAAGTAAAGCGAAAAGACTATATGAGGACATAGGGAGGGGAAGACAATTATCTACAAGACAGGGAGAGAGGCCTCAGAGGAAGCCAACCCTGTTAAAATCTTGATCTTGGATGTCCAGCTACCAGAATTGTGTGAAAACGAAATTCTGTTTCTTAAGCAAAGTGTAGCCCTAGCAAATGAATACACCAACAACATAATAGGGTCAAAACTGCACCCATAGAATCAGGCATGGCCTCGGAGCACATAGGGATATGGAGAAGAGAATGAGCATAGGAAAAGAGAACCAATCCCTTCTCTAGGGCATCCCAGCTAACACTCAGCTCAGCTCTTGTCTCAGACTCTACTCAGTATATGTGAAAAATGTACTTCCACTGCTTTTCCCATGCCTCAGGACCTAACAAACCCACAGAGGCATCCATACCTCTGACGCCCTCCAGGGGCAGCCATCCTGTGGATTGGCTTCCCTTCCAGTCCTAAATTTGGACATCCATTCTGGGTTTAGCTCATATTCCTGTGTCCAGCTTGGCATGCCCTTGTTGGGTTACCCTTTTTGTTTTCCTATCACTGAGCCTGATCTCCTTCTGCTTAGGGCTTGGTGATTAACCAGGCGGGCCTATAATACTAATGAGATTCTTCTTTAATTGTCAGAGATATTCAAGGTGGCTTTATGTCAGAACCCTCTGTGGATGCTGTCTTTTTCTGCTAAATAATAAAAAGGATGAGCAATATTTTAAAGTAGTCATTAAACATGCAGCAGCATTGTAAAAGTAATAGTATTAAATTTAAAAAATCATATCTCAGACCTGTAGTCACTTATTCATTTTTCATGTCTTCTATACATAAATACTTTAAACTCATAATCATAGAATAGATACAATGTTATGCTCTGATTTTCTCTCATTACAGTGTGGGTACCTTTATTTGTTGCTGTATAATATATACTATTGCTTTTAGAAGCTTCATGATATTACATCTAAATGAATTTACCTGGTCTTAAATATCTTGTTGGACATACTGAAGTGAACATCTTTATCAAAATAGTGTTTTCCATCTTTGGGGACAATTTCGTTAGAAAATTTTCCAGGAGGAAAATGGTTAAGTCAGAATATCTGAGCATTTTTATAATTTTAAAAACACATCAAATTTCCAAAAGACTTGTCAATTTACTTTGCCTATGGTGGTGTACATGTACTAGTTTCATTTCAACCTCATCAGAAATTGGTGGGGTTTTTTTTTTTTTTTCATTTTTCTTTTTTTAGCAAAAGCAAAATGTGACCTTATTTTTGTTCTGATCATAATTCCTCCACCAAAATGTTCTATTTTAGACTTGCTCAAATGTGAGAATTTATGTTGAAAATATAAATAAAGTCATGTTGGTGAGAAATAAATATTCAATACTCACTACTTGCCAGACAGTTTACTAGAGATTTTATACTCACTACTTTTTAATCCTCACAATAAGCTGTGCTTATTTCACAGATGAGTCACCAGAGACTTTTCTTGGTTATGGAACTGATCCAGAGTCACAGGTCTAGTAGGTAAAACAGGTGAATTAAAACTCAAAGCTGCCTCCAGTTCTGAACTGACTGATATTGTTAGAAAATGGATTTAGAGACATTGAGCACTGATGCATAAGCTCATACTACACCAGAGGTTAAGACTCATCTGCAGGTAGTTGAAACAGCATTTGGGCTCAGAACTCAGAGATTCAGATACAATGAGTCTGGAGTGTGGCCTGGAGATCTGTATTTTATGTAACAGCCCAGGAGATTCTATCAGGTGTGATTTGCACTTTGCATTTGACAGTAATTTTCCACTCTTAGCTATCGGTATCACATGGAGAGCTTGATAAAATCTCCAGATCCTGAAACCATGCTCCAGATCTGTTGAATAGAATCTTCTAAAGTGGAGCAGAAGAATATGTCTCTTAGCAGGCTCTCCAGTGTGTTCTTTTTATTTTTTATTTTTTTACTTTAAGGTCTGGGATATATGTGCAGAACATGCAGTTTTGTTACATGGGTATACATGGGCCATGGTGGTTTGCTGCACCCATCAACCCGTCATCGAGGTTTCGAGGGTGTTCTTACAAAGCAGCTGCGCAGGGCTCCTCAGTGGCATTTGGGAAGTCCTACCCTAGGATCTCACTGCTAATGCCCGTTGGATCAGTGGGATGGGATCCTGTATTAAGTGACGGTCTTTTATAGGGCTCTTTGGTTACATAAATAGAAGTCTCTGGGATATAAAGTGCCAGAAGTATCTGGTGTGCCCACTAACTGAGACTGCTTGTGATTTTATAATCTCCCTGAAGATCACTATATGAACTTTGAAGACCTTTAAAAACCTATAATTTGTCATATTTCTTAACTACATTCATGCGTCTTAGTTCTTCCACTGTATAAGTTAAAAGTATATTTCTTTCTTGCTGCCAAAAAAATACAATGTCTGCTCTCATGACAAGGCATGATTCTAAAATCCTCCTCCTTTTTAGCACGCACCCCGCCCCCCAACTAATTGTTATATTCACACTTTGGATAAAGAGCCTAAGATAAGGGTTTAATTTGGATTAATAGGATAATTACTATGTGACAAACGAATGCCAAATAATGTGAAGAACTGCTTTGTAAGGGAGTTCTTGGTTTGACAAAGGTTTGCTTTCAGGTGTGTGGCCTGAATTCTAAACCTCAGAAATATTTCCCAGGCTTCTGATGAAATTTATATTTAAACATACAATGCAACCTTGCCATTTTCCTGTATACTTTTACTAGTCAATTTTAAATGCTGCAGTGGAATCTTTCTATTATTCTTCAGGCTTTGCTGAGACAGCTGAATTGTCACCTTGACCTTGTTGATACCCCCAAGGGCAGTTTCCTGAAAATGAGGAGGTGGTCTCCAATCTGGGGGGTGGGGGAGGTGGGCGGAGGAGTGCATTGTTTTCTCAAGGTCATGCCTGTGTTCACCAGAGCATCCATTGTTTACGTGTTTCTCATTCCTGTTAAACTGTGAGCTCCATCATCTACAAGGGATGCAATTAATACTTTGACTGGTAATAATGTCAAAATATCTTCAACATCTAACCACTTCTGAGCCATCACAATGCCATGAGTACCATGCTAATTACTATTAGGTACAATTCAGAGAAAAGAGAAATGCAAATAAGAACATTTGTCAAAGGTCCAATGAACATTAAGTGACAGAAGTGGGATTCAAACTCAAAACTGCCTGACTCCAAACCCTAGTTTATAAGGCCCTCTTTAGTATCACCACTATCTAACCTGTAGTATGTACTTAGTACATAGTAGGTATTGAGAGTAATACTGGGAGCAAAGGGCTAACTTTGATTGAGGGTCTACTCTTTGTTGTATACGGTGCTTAGCTCTGCAGACGTTATCAACTCCTTGGAACCACCACACTTCCGTGGTCCCGGCTATAAAGACAGTGGCCACTTCTGAGGACGGGCCTATGGTTGGCTGGCTCTGGCCCCTGTGCAACTGGCTGGCATTTCAGTTCAGCTCAAGGCTTTGGCTACCTTAATAACTCATGTATTTTTCTTTCTTCTCTCCTGACTTCCTCATTCTCCCTGCCCTTTGTGCATTTTATGCTGAGTCCATTTTTCATCTACCTGCACATTTTATTCTACCACTGTTAATCACCTGAATCCCCTCCGTGCACATACAACATATACTGGGCATGTCTTGCGCTAAACACTATCCCTGTTCACAGCGCCTCACTGCCCCGTGGCTTCTGTGCACCCCTCTAGGTTCATTCCCAGTCACTGTGACAAGCAGTGCTCAGGACCACACCATGTGCTGTCTGGAGTCACAAACTCTTCTCATCTATTACCATTTTATGACTTTGGGCAAGTTATTTAACCTGTTAGTCCCTCAGCTTTCTCATCTTTGCAAATGTGGTAATAGTAACAGTACCTGCCTCCTCAGGTCGGGGGAGAGCTAAATAAATTCATAAGGTCATGTAATGACTTTATAACAGTTATTGGATCATAGTAAGAGCTCCCAGAGTGTCAGTCGTCCCATCGGCTTACTCTGACAGCTTCTCTCAACGCATCTCAATTCTGGTTGCTCAACAGGCTGTGTCCTTTGTAGACTGGCATTCCTCTCTGCTCCCCTTTATATTCACTCCTTGGCATTGGTCTTCCTTTACTTTTTATTTTTTTCTGCCTTTCCTTCCTGTTTCCTGTTTCTTGTTAGTCTATTATCCCTGAAACAACACACGGAGGTGTTTGTGCTTATATTGTATATGCAGTCATCAGACCGGTGGAAAAGTGAAAGGTTCAGTCAATTTTATGGCTTGTTTTTAACAAAATGAATTGATTTGTAAACTGAATTAATAGAATCAATTACATATAGGAACTGTTTCATTAAAAATTGTAGTTTCATCCAAGTAATTTTGTTTGTAGTTGTGTGTGTGTGTGTGTGTTGTAAGGGTGATGTCTACCCACACTGCAAATGGAGGCCAGGTCTACTGAGTCCTCAGTGAATAAGTGAGAAGGACACCAAATTTCTCTAAGCTTCAGCTCCCATATCTGAGCAGCAGGAATAGGTGGGCCAAATTCATAACAGTGTTTGGTGAAATACTTTGTTGATATTAAAACTCTAATGGAATTGAAGCATAGTGCTAAAAAGAAAGCTTTATAATCTATTTTTCCTCTCTTTTACTCTTAGGTTCTAATCATGAATATGTACAAACTACCATCCTATCCCTAGATACCATGTTTCTTGGCACACAAGGTAACATGTACGTGTGTGCATTTCTCCTTCTACATTACTTATTTACAGGATTGTATGCCTCTTGCCTCAAAAAATCTTTCTCAATCAAATCTCAATTCTGATTCAATCAAAGCATGTGAGATACAAATAAATTTGAAGCTTAATGGCTGCCATTAGGCATTTGGGAATACATCTAAACACGTAAAAAGTATGGCACAAGAATATTGGCACCAAATATTCTTCAGTAGTTGGAGACTCAGGCTCAGGTTGGTGATGCTATAGATGGTGGAATGTCAAAGAAGAAGGTAAGACACAGAAAATAAAACAGAAAAAGCTCTTTCCTGGTCTCCTTCTTTAATTATGGAACAATTGGGTAATTTAAACAATAGGAAAGAGTCAAATTGGGAAAAGACTGGTGAAGATATTGCAATATTCGATAGAGTTCCTAATGACATTTTTTTTTCTAAAAAATAAAAGCCTATGGAATGGTATCCTGAGTCTAAAACTTCTCCTAATCCTTTTGATATAAACCAGTCCATGCCTCCTATACATTACCTGAGGAGCTGTTGCTGTATGAATGGGAAGACTCTAAGGCTGGTAATAAAATAAAATACTGTGTAAGTTAAATGTGTTCATTTAAGCCTCTCAGCATCTATTCAACCCACTTGCAGGTTGTGATTTAAGTGGAGTCCTGACACTTGACTCCGGGATTGGAGTGTGTGACCCAGACTTAAGCCAATCAATTGCAGAACATTCACCCTGCCGAGATAAAATTCTGATTCAATCAAAGCATGTGAGATACAATTTAATTTTTGCTGAGACCTTAAAATCTCTATTTCCATCTGACTTGAATCTGGAAGAATCTGATGTCAAGAACTGCCACCATTATCTTTCAAACTTAAAATCAGAACATGTTCACTCAAAGCAGGTAGATGTATGCTGAAGCAAGAGAGAAACTGGGTCTAATGCAGTGGGGTATATCCTGTCACAAACATCCGCACTGAATCAGCAATTCCTAGCACATGAGATGGAAAAATAAGGAGAATATAGAGAGACAGAACGAATAGAAGACAGAGGAAAATAACATTAAAAGAGAAAGAAGCAGGGAGGACTCTAATAATTCTTGAGTGCTTAATATGTACCAAATACCCATGCCAGGCACTGTGTATGACTAACCTCACTTATTCTCACAGTAACTAGGTACTGTTAGTGTCATATGTAGAGAAGAGTTTACATAAATTGAGTTGTCCAAACTGGTGAGTGCATTTTCTACCTTGTGGAACATGACTAGGCTTCTTCATCTCTATCTCATTCAGAGCTTTCCATAGTTCTATGTACAGGTAACCTCAGAAATGTCAGAGAGTGCTATGGTTTCAATGTGTCCCCTCCAAAATCCTTGTTGAAATTTAATACTTACTGTGGTAATATTAAGAGTTAGGGCCTTTGGGGAAGTGATGAATTCCTGAGGGCTCTGTCATTTATGACTAGGAGTAATCTGAGTTTGAGCTGCACCATAATCTTAACTCAGGACCTCAAACAATCATAATCATATAGTCTTAAAGCCCACAGGAATTAATCACTGTCTTATAAAAGAACTGGAAGGAACTATTGTGGGACCCTTTTTGCCTGTCCATCCCTTCCGCCATGTGAGGACACAGCATTAGTCCCCTCCAGAGGATGTAGCAACAAGGTGCCATCTTGAAAGCAGAAACCAGGCTCTCACCAAACACTGAACTTACTGATGTCCTGATCTTGGAGAAGCCAGCCTCTAGTACTGTGCCTCTAGTTTTATCAACATCTAGTACTGTGAAAAATGCGTTTCTTTATTTTTATTTTTTGAGACATGATCTCGCTCCTTTGCCCAGGCTGAAGTGCAGTGGTGCAGTCCCAGCTCACTGCAGCCTCAGCCTACTAGACTCAAGCAATCCTCCCACCTCAGCCTCACAAGTAGCTGAGGCTATGGGCGCACACCACCACACTTGGCTAGTTTTTAAATTTTTTTGCAGAGACAAGGTCTCACTATGTTGTCCAGGCTAGTCTCAAACTTTTGGTCTCAAGTGATCCTCCTGCTTCAACCTCCTAAAGTGCTGGGATTACAGGTGTGAGGCACTGCACCTGGCCTGTTCTTATAAATTACCAAGACTAGGATATTTTTTGTCATAATAGTGCAAATGCACTAAGATAGCCTTCCTGAATCACACAGTAAGGAAGAGCTGAAATGTGTAATGAAACTGAAATATATACAAATACATCTAAATGTACTGTTTACTACATACATATCACTCTGAAATAAGGTGGTTTCTTTTGTCAGCATTAGCTAATATTTTCATTAAGGGAAGACTATATGATTATGATTGTTTGAGGTCCTGAGTTAAGATTATGGTGCAGCTCAAACTCAGATTACTCCTAGTCATAATGTGGGCACATTTCTGGATATAGAAAGATTTTGTTGTCAGTTCCTGGGTTATTCGTTTTATTTTATACAACATATAATATTGATCTAATCCCAAAGCTTTACACCAAACCTATTCATATTCAGGCATGCATTTAAAGAAGACATTCACTATTCTGAAAGCCCTTGTTCTTTGGTGGCACAAAGATTTAAAGAATCTTGCCAATGTATTATTGAAGTCATTTACCCATGTTAAATGTATTTTTGAAACACAGAGGTTAACAAGTTTAGAAAAAAGACTACTGGGTTATGAATAAGAACAAAACCATGGTGACATTCACACAGATACAGTGTATAGAGTCATCTTTTATACACTAAAAAATAGATTTAACCCCAGTTGCAGTTGGTCCTGCCTCTCGCCTGGTCTCCTTGCCAAATAAGTGGAAGTGGACAAGGGTTTTTTGCTGTTTTGCTTTATAATCTCTCACCCACCTAACATTCATTCCATCATTGACTCAATCTTTCAACCACCCATTCATACACTCAAAGAGACACTAAATGCCTATTGTATCAGCAATACTGTTTTGCAGAAAGTTTCACCCTGAATCAAGAAGGAAGAGTTGATACAAATTACAAATGATATACTGTGATGATGAAAACATTTATTGACACCAATAAACTACGCATCCTCATTCAGATCTCATTCATTCAGATTTTACAAACACTGACTGAGATGTGCAGACACTCTCTCAGATGTTTCCAATCATGTTAGCATGCAGCAAGACCAGCTCGAAATTTGTAATATGGAAGGGAAATCTGCAGCTGTCTGGAATACTTAGTAATGTTAAATCTCCCTTTGTCCTTATTTACATTTCTAAAATTTGGAAAACAGAAGAGTATAAAGGTAGAAAGAAACTATTATTTCAATATTGTAAAATAACCACTTTTAATATTTTGGTCTTTAGTTTTTAAATCTTTCTTATGCAAAAATTTAAATTTATTATGTATAAATGTATAGATATATATAGAAATCTATTCATATTTTCTACCAAAAAAGCATACTATATACAGTATTTGATAGCTATATATTCATTTATCAAGTATCTAATGGGATTTTCCAGGTCAGTGAATATTTTTCTATAACATTATTTTTAGTAACTACATATCCATGGCATGCATATGCCATATTTCACTTAGTTGATCCTATTATGGAACATTTAAGTTGTTTCTGAATTTTTGATATTGTAAATTGTACTATTGTATCAGTCAGCTATTGTGAAAATAATGTTCAGTAACAAACCACTACAAAACTCAGTGTCTTAAAATAATAATCTTTATATTCATGGATCTACTGCTCAGCCATGGCAGCTGTGGTTCCCTGCATAAATTGGCAATTCAGGATTTCCTCCATGTGGCTCTCTTCTTCCATGAAACTTTAGGCTATCTGGGGTATGATATTTTATGGCAACAGCAGGAACAAGCTTGACTTCTCAAGCACATTCTGAATCCTTGGTGACATTACAGCTGCCCATAAAAACATTATCCAAAGCAAATCATATGACCAAGCTCAAAGTGTACTCCAACTTTTCTAAAGAAAAACCCCAAGATGACATAGTAAAAAGCATGGATACCGAGAAGGGTGAAGAATTTGGGACAAGAGTGTTATCTATCACAATTACAGTAAACATTTTTGTATATATCACTTAATACATATCTCTTTTTTAATGTTGTTTCTTTAGGATTACTTCCTAAAAGCTGGGTTGGACAATATCCTTTCACTAGCATATATACATGCAACTAATCTGCCCAAATCACATGCTCTCAGGTATAGAAATCTGTTATATACTTAAGCTCCACTCTATGGATTTAATCCAGCCATCTCAAGCTTGCTAATGCTCCCTTTATTTCCATGATTCTTTTGCTTCTTAAATTTCAACTTTTATTTTAGGTTCAGGGGGTACATTGTGCAGGTTTTTACATGGGCATGTTGTGTGACTGAGGTTTGGGATATGAATGATCCTGTCACCCAAGTAGTGAGCATAGTGCCCAGCAGGTAGTTTCTCAGCCCTTTCCCTTTGTCAGATGCATAGTTTGTGAATATTTTCCCCCATTCTGTATGTTGTCTGTTTACTCTGTTGGTAGTTTCTTTTGCCTTGCAGAAGCTCTTTAGTTTAATTAGGTTCCATTTGTCTATTTTTGTTTTTCTTGCAATTGCTTTTGAGGACTTAGCCATAAATTCTTTCTCAAGACCTGTGTCAGAATGCTGTTTCCCAGGTTTATTTCCAGTATTTTTATAGTTTGTAGTCTTATATCTCTTTATTTATTTGTTTATTTATTTTTTTTAAAGTGGACTCTCGCACTGTGACCCGGGCTGGAGTGCAGTGGTGTGATCTCAGCTCACTGCAACCTCTGCCTCCCGGGTTCAAGCGATTCTCCTGCCTCAGTCTCCTGAGTAGCTGGGATTACAGGATTACACCACACCCAGCTAATTTTTGGTATTTTTAGTAGAGATTTTTAGTAGAGATGTTTAGTAGAGATGGTATTTTTAGTAGAATATGTTGTCCAGGCTGGTCTTGAATACCTGACCTCATGATGCACCTGCCTTGGCCTCCCAAAATGCTGGGATTACAGGTGTGAGCCACCGCACCTGGCCGTATTTAAATCTTAAATCCATCTGCATATGGCTTGCCAGCTATCCCACCATCATTTATTAAATATTCCTTATTGCTTATTTTTGTCAACTTTGTCAAAGATCAGATGACTGTAGGTGTGTGGCTTTATTTCTGGATCCTCTATTCTGTTCTATTGGTCTATGCATCTGTTTTTGTATCAGTACCATGCCATTTTGATTACTATGGCCTAATATGGTTGAAAGTCAGGTAATGTGATGCCTATGGCTTTGTTCTTATTGCTTAGAATTTTTTTTCGCTGTTCAGTCTCCTTTTTTGGTTCCATATGAATTTTAGAATAGTTTTTTTTTCTAATTCTCTGGAAAATGATGTTGGTAGTTTGATAGAAATAGTGTTGAATCTGCAGATTGTTTTGGGCAGTATGGACATTTTAATAATATTGATTCTTTCAATCCATGAGTATGGAATTTTTTTCCATTTGTTTGAGTCATATTTTATTTCCTTAGCAGTGTTTTTAGTTGATGTTTTAAAAATACCATTGCCTGAGTTCTGTCACAAAGATTTTTATTTAATTGGTCTTGGATGGGGCTCAAACGACAGTATCCTACAAATATTCACCTCTAATATTTTAGTATGTATACAGTTGAGAGTTATTGCTCCAAACCCTCAAAATTTTGCAGAGTTGATGGGTATTGCTATTTGGCTGCACCCAACCACTCACCCTCCCAGCCATCCTCCCCATCCCCTAACCCACACACACACCTACCCTCTGGACATTGTTTTCTTTATTTTTCTTCTTCTTTCTTTTTTCTCCAGGAATAAGAGAAAGGCTTGTTTATTGTTACTAAAACTACACTAGACTTAGGTAAAAACTTTCCCAAAGGAATTTGCGATATTAAAATTGCCCCTTGGGCTTTCTTATTTCAATTCTGACATATAAAGAGCATAGAATTCATCACTGTCATTCTTTCAGTAAGAAATTCCTAGAATAAAGAAAAGGCAATGACTTCTCTTGGACCTTTTAAAAAACTGAGGTTGCAGGATAAGTTACTACCCTGAAATCCAGGTGAGACAGGTACATCTGGAGAGATACAGCCACTGAAATCTGTTTCCCTGTAGCAGAAGACTCTGGAGCCATAAACTGGGAGAAACGTGATGCACCTGACTCAACATAGCAGGTCTGTACATGCTGTCCTTAGAAGGACTTGCCAGATGGACATGGATGAAGCTGGAAGTCATCATTCTTAGAAACTAACACAGGAACAGAAAATTAAACACCGCATGTTCTCACTCATAAGTGGGAGTTGAACAATGAGAACACATGGACACAGGAAGGGAAACATTACACACTGGGGTCTGTCAGGGGGTGTGGGGCAAGGGGAGAGAGGACATTAGGCAAATACCTAATGTATGCGGGCTTAGATGATGGGTTGGATAGGTGTAGCAAACCACCATGGTACATGTATACCTATGTAACAAACCTGCATGTTCTGTACATGTATCCCAGAACTTAAAGTGAAAAATAAAAATGAAAAAAGAAACACCTGCTGGAAAGGTTGGCTCTTGGCTGATGTTTGGAAACTTGGATTTCAGGGGAGTTACTACCATTCCCAGGCCTAATAACAGGGCTCACTTTGCCTAAACTCTTTGTACAAACCAGGCAGTTTATTCTAAACACCTATTTTCTTCTGGGAGTCTGGAATTTTGGTATGTGCTATGCAGAGGATGACCTCAATAAAAATTTTGGGCACTGAGTATCTAATAAGCTTTCCTGGTAGGTAACATTTAATATGCATTGTCACAACTCATTGCTGTAGGAATTAATAGCAGGCTGTGTGCTTCCTCTGGGAGAGGACTCTGGGGAGCTTGAGCCTATTTTCCACCAGACTCTATCCTATACATCTTTTGCCCTTGATACTTTTGCTTTGTATCATTTTACTATAGAAAATTATAACTGTATGATTATGGACTGAGTTCTATGTGTCATCTTACTAAATCATTAAAACTGGGGGTGGTCTTGACCTCCCATAGAAATACATATTAAATTTGATGAATTGCAGGAGACTGAGTGTAGACAAAGTGACAGAAACTATTGAAAATCTTTTTTTTTTTTTTGGAGGGGGTCCCAAATTTTCATGGGCTTTATCCCCAGAAACTCCGACCAGTTTTTATGGTGAAGATTTGATAAATATCCTTACTTTTTACTAACAGAGAAAGGCAAAGAATAATCATTGTGAAATATACTCATAACCTTCTATATAAGCAAATCCCACTCTCCAAGGGTAAGTCTTTGCCAGAAGCTTCTACAAGAAAGAAAATTTCTTTCATTCAGTACCATTCAGTCTTCCCAATTCTCCTAAAGGGACAGGATATCCAACAGAAGTCAGAATATCAAGGAAAAGGATGGAGAACATTCCAGTCAAGGAAAGAATTAGGGACTGTTGAGAACAAGCTGTACCACTGGAGAAACAACTGTGGAGAACACAGCTCCGATATGCAAGCCCACTAAAGACTGTGATTTAATAGGAAGATTATAGAACACTCCCCATCCCACAAACATGACTGAAAAAAGACTACCTTATAAATACATTGATTATGTCTGAAAGAAATACAAGACACAAACTTTAACTAGAATGACTTAGGGACACCCAAAGTTGAGAGGGAATTAAAACAAGGATGCTATAGCAACTTGAAGCCTCTGGTACCTATAGCTATAACAAACATCAAAGAGAGGCCACATCCTAATCAGATAAACAAATATCCTCACATTATAGTTCTATTTATTTCAGTTCCTATTACCTGATACAATAATTTCTAACGAAATTACAAGGCATGCGTAAAGGTAGGAATGAACACCATTTGAAGAAACAAAGCAATAATTAGAACCAGATTTGGATATGACAAAATGATAAAATTAGCAGCCAGGGAATTGAAAATGACTACAATTGAATTGTTAAGGGCTATACCAGACATAAAAGTAGATAATACGTAACAACATATAGGTAATAGAGAGAGATAAATAGAAAAACTAAAAAATAATAAAAAATAAATGCTAGAAATAAAAAAAAGCTATAACAAATACGAACAATGTCTTTGACGGGGTCATCCATTGACTATAAATGACTGAGGAAAGCATCAGAGCTGGAAGACTGGTGAATAAAAATTTCCCAAACTTAAATACAAAGAAAACGAGTGTATGTTGGGGATAGAGGGGGGACAAAATTTCAAGAACTCTGGAGCAATTTAAAAAAAATGTAACATGTATGTAATTAGGATAAAAGGATAAAAAGAATAAGAGATGAAGAGGAGACATATTTGAAATAATAATGGCTGACAACTCTCCAGAATTAATGAAATACACTAAACAAAATCTCAGAGAATAACAAGCAGGTACATTACCAAAACATGCGCACACGCACACGCATGCGCGCGCGCGCACACACACACACACACACACACACACAGACATACCATATTTAAATTTTAAGAACCAGAGACAATAAGAAATTTTTGAGAAAGAGAGAAGGGGAGAGAGAGAATAAGAGACTTTATTTATAGAGAAATAAGAATAGAACAAGAGTTATGACAGACTCCTCATCAGAAATCATGCAAGCAAGAAGAGAGTTGGTAAAATATCTGAATACTTGAAAGAAAAAAAATCAACCTAGAGTTATATGCAGTGAAATTCTTAAAAGACATTTTTAAGTCAGAGAAAAAATGTTATATGTAAATAATTTAGATATTTGTAAAGGAAAAAAGCATAAAAGGAAGTATAAATGAAATTAAAGGAAAATTATCATTTTTATTCTTAGTTTATCTAAATGATTACTATACAAAGTAATAATAGAATCAATATATTGGGTGAATATAGCACATGAATAAATGAGGTGAATAAAAACAATGTCACAAGGTAGGAAGGGAGAATTTGGGGAGAATATGCTCTAAGGTACTACGTCTGAAAGCAATATAGTATTGTTTGAAGTGAAATTATATTAGTTATAACTGTACAGAAAACTCTAGGCACCCAATAATATTTTAAAACACAAATGCAACTGATATGTTAAGAGAGGAAATATAAAAAGCTCCACTACGACCAGAAAAGCAGAAAAATGAAGCAAAATAAGAAACAAAGAAAAATTCAATGAATAAAAACCAAGAATATCAATAATATCTTTAAATGTAAATAGTATAACTTTACTAATATAAAGACAAAGATTTATCAGAATGAATAAAAAATTAAAACCAAACTATGTAATCTATAGAAAACTAACATAATAAACTAATCCTATAAGTTAAAAATAAAGAAACAGAAAAAGATATACCATGCTAACACTAATTAAAAGGAAGCTGAAGGATCTTTGATAATTTCAGACAAAGCAGACTTCAAAGCAAGGATGATTGTCAGGAAGAAAGAAGAAACACTGTATAAATGTGTCAGTTCTTTAAAAGAATAACAATGTGAAAGTGTATATCCTAAACAAAGCGTATTAAGCAAAAACTGAAAAATCTTAATAGTAGGCAAAACCACAATTGTAGTCAGAGACTTCAGAGTTTATTAGTAATTGATGTATCAACCAGGTAGAAAATCAGTAAAGACATAGATGACCTAAACAGCACTATCAACCAACTTGATCCCATTGACATTTAAAGAACAATCCATCTAACACCACCAGAATACACGTTTTTCACAAGCTCATATGAAACACTTACCAAAATAGACCACATTCTTGGCCATAAGATACCACTAACATATAAAATAATTGAAATCATGCAAAATATGTTCTCAGACCATAATAGAATAAAACTAAAAATTAACAAAAAGAAACCTGAAAATTACCAAATATTCAAGAGTGAAACAATATTCTTTTCTTATTATTATTATTATACTTTAAGTTCTAGGGTACATGTGCATAACGTGCAGGTTTGTTACATATGTATACTTGTGCCATGTTGGTGTGCTGCACCCATCAACTCGTCAGTACCCATCAACTCATCATTTACATCAGGTATAACTCCCAATGTAATCCCTCCCCCCTCCCCCTCCCACCCCCGTGATAGGCCCTGGTGTGTGATGTTCTCGTTCCCGAGTCCAAGTGATCTCATTGTTCAGTTCCCACCTATGAGTGAGAACATGTGGTGTTTGGTTTTCTGTTCTTGCCATAGTTTGCTGAGAATGATGGTTTCCAGCTGCATCCATGTCCCTACAAAGGACACAAACTCATCCTTTTTTATGGCTGCATAGTATTCCATGGTGTATATGTGCCACATTTTCTTAATCCATTCTGTCACTGATGGACATTTGGGTTGATTCCAAGTCTTTGCTATTGTGAATAGTGCCGCAATAAACATACGTGTGCATGTGTCTTAATAGCAGCATGATTTATAATCCTTTGGGTATATACCCAGTAATGGGATGGCTGGGTCATATGGTACTTCTAGTTCTAGATCCTTGAGGAATCGCCATATTGTTTTCCATAATGGTTGAACTAGTTTACAATCCCACCAACAGTGTAAAAGTGTTCCTATTTCTCCACATCCTCTCCAGCACCTGTTGTTTCCTGACTTTTGAATGATTGCCATTCTAACTGGTGTGAGATGGTATCTCATTGTGGTTTTGATTTACATTTCTCTGATGGCCAGTGATGATGAGCATTTTTTCATGTGTCTGTTGGCTGTATGAATGTCCTCTTTTGAGAAATGTCTATTCATATCCCTTGCCCACTTTTTGATGGGGTTGTTTGTTTTTTTCTTGTAAATTTGTTTGAGTTCTTTGTAGGTTCTGGATATTAGCCCTTTGTCAGATGAGTAGATTGCAAAAATTTTCTCCCATTCTGTAGGTTGCCTGTTCACTCTGATGATAGTTTCTTTTGCTGTGCAGAAGCTCTTTAGTTTAATCAGATCCCATTTGTCAATTTTGGCTTTTGTTGCCATTGCTTTTGGTGTTTTAGACATGAAGTCCTTGCCCATGCCTATGTCCTGAATAGTATTCACTAGGTTTTCTTCTAGGATTTTTATGGTATTAGGTCTAACATTTCAGTCTCTAATCCATCTTGAATTAATTTTCGTATAAGGAGTAAAGAAAGGATCCAGTTTCAGCTTTCTACTTATGGCTAGCCAATTTCCCCAGAACCATTTATTAAATAGGGAATCCTTTCCCCATTTCTTGTTTCTCTCAGGTTTGTCAAAGATCAGATGGCTGTAGATGTGTGGTATTATTTCTGAGGACTCTGTTCTGTTCCATTGGTCTATATTTCTGTTTTGGTACCAGTACCATGCTGTTTTGGTTACTGTAGCCTTGTAGTATAGTTTGAAGTCAGGTAGCGTGATGCCTCCAGCTTTGTTCTTTTGACTTAGGATTGTCTTGGAGATGCGGGCTCTTTTTTGGTTCCATATGAACTTTAAAGCAGTTTTTTCCAATTCTGTGAAGAAACTCATTGGTAGCTTGATGGGGATGGCATTGAATCTATAAATAACCTTGGGCAGTATGGCCATTTTCACGATATTGATTCTTCCTATCCATGAGCATGGTATGTTCTTCCATTTGTTTGTGTCCTCTTTTATTTCACTGAGCAGTGGTTTGTAGTTCTCCTTGAAGAGGTCCTTTACATCCCTTGTAAGTTGGATTCCTAGGTATTTTATTCTCTTTGAAGCAATTGTGAATGGAAGTTCATTCATGATTTGGCTCTCTGTTTGTCTGTTACTGGTGTATAAGAATGCTTGTGATTTTTGCACATTAATTTTGTATCCTGAGACTTTGCTGAAGTTGCTTATCAGCTTAAGGAGATTTTGGGCTGAGACAATGGGGTTTTCTAAATATACAATCATGTCATCTGCAAACAGGGACAATTTGACTTCTTCTTTTCCTAACTGAATACCCCTGATTTCTTTCTCTTGCCTAATTGCCCTAGCCAGAACTTCCAACACTATGTTGAATAGGAGTGGTGAGAGAGGGCATCCCTGTCTTGTGCCAGTTTTCAAAGGGAATTTTTCCAGTTTTTGCCCATTCAGTATGATATTGGCTGTGGGTTTGTCATAAATAGCTCTTATTATTTTGAGGTACGTTCCATCAATACCGAATTTATTGAGCATTTTTAGCATGAAGGGCTGTTGAATTTTGTCAAAAGCCTTTTCTGCATCTATTGAGATAACCATGTGGTTCTTGTCTTTGGTTCTGTTTATATGCTGGATTATGTTTATTGATTTGCGAATGTTGAACCAGCCTTGCATCCCAGGGATGAAGCCCACTTGATCATGGTGGATAAGCTTTTTGATGTGTTGCTGAATCCGGTTTGCCAGTATTTTATTGAGGATTTTTGCATCGATGTTCATCAGGGATATTGGTCTAAAATTCTCTTTTTTTGTTGTATCTCTGCCAGGCTTTGGTATCAGGATGATGTTGGCCTCATAAAATGAGTTAGGGAGGATTCCCTCTTTTTCTATTGATTGGAATAGTTTCAGAAGGAATGGTACCAACTCCTCCTTGTACCTCTGGTAGAATTCAGCTGTGAATCCATCTGGTCCTGGACTTTTTTTGGTTGGTAGGCTATTAATTGTTGCCTCAATTTCAGAGCCTGCTATTGGTCTATTCAGGGATTCAACTTCTTCCTGGTTTAGTCTTGGAAGAGTGTAAGTGTCCAGGAAATTATCCATTTCTTCTAGATTTTCCAGTTTATTTGCGTAGAGGTGTTTATAGTATTCTCTGATGGTAGTTTGTATTTCTGTGGGGTCGGTGGTGATATCCCCTTTATCATTTTTAATTGCGTCGATTTGATTCTTCTCTCTTTTCTTCTTTATTAGTCTTGCTAGTGGTCTGTCAATTTTGTTGATCTTTTCAAAAAACCAACTCCTGGATTCATTGATTTTTTGGAGGGTTTTTTGTGTCTCTATCTCCTTCAGTTCTGCTCTGATCTTAGTTATTTCTTGCCTTCTGCTAGCTTTGGAATGTGTTTGCTCTTGCTTCTCTAGTTCTTTTAATTGCGATGTTAGAGTGTCAATTTTTGATCTTTCCTGCTTTCTCTTGTGGGCATTTAGTGCTATAAATTTCCCTCTACACACTGCTTTAAATGTGTCCCAGAGATTCTGGTATGTTGTATCTTTGTTCTCATTGGTTTCAAAGAACATCTTTATTTCTGCCTTCATTTCGTTATGTACCCAGTAGTCATTCAGGAGCAGGTTGTTCAGTTTCCATGTAGTTGAGCGGTTTTGATTGAGTTTCTTAGTCCTGAGTTCTAGTTTGATTGCACTGTGGTCTGAGAGACAGTTTGTAATAATTTCTGTTCTTGTACATTTGCTGAGGAGTGCTTTACTTCCAATTACGTGGTCAATTTTGGAATAAGTACGATGTGGTGCTGAGAAGAATGTATATTCTGTTGATTTGGGGTGGAGAGTTCTATAGATGTCTATTAGGTCTGCTTGCTGCAGAGATGAGTTCAATTCCTGGATATCCTTGTTAACTTTCTGTCTCGTTGATCTGTCTAATGTTGACAGTGGAGTGTTGAAGTCTCCCATTATTATTGTATGGGAGTCTAAGTCTCTTTGTAAGTCTCTAAGGACTTGCTTTATGAATCTGGGTGCTCCTGTATTGGGTGCATATATATTTAGGATAGTTAGCTCTTCCTGTTGAATTGATCCCTTTACCATTATGTAATGGCCTTCTTTGTCTCTTTTGATCTTTGATGGTTTAAAGTCTGTTTTATCAGAGACTAGGATTGCAACCCCTGCTTTTTTTTGTTCTCCATTTGCTTGGTAAATCTTCCTCCATCCCTTTATTTTGAGCCTATGTATGTCTCTGCGTGTGAGATGGGTCTCCTGAATACAGCAGACTGATGGGTCTTGACTCTTTATCCAGTTTGCCAGTCTGTGTCTTTTAATTGGAGCATTTAGTCCATTTACATTTAAGGTTAAGATTGTTATGTGTGAACTTGATCCTGCCATTATGATATTAACTGGTTATTTTGCTCGTTAGTTGATGCAGTTTCTTCCTAGCCTCGATGGTCTTTACATTTTGGCATGTTTTTGCAATGGCTGGTACCGGTTGTTCCTTTCCATGTTGAGTGCTTCCTTCAGGGTCTCTTGTAAGGCAGGCCTAGTGGTGACAAAATCTCTAAGCATTTGCTTATCTGTAAAGGATTTTATTTCTCCTTCACTTATGAAACTTAGTTTGGCTGGATATGAAATTCTGGGTTTAAAATTCTTTTCTTTAAGAATGTTGAATATTGGCCCCCACTCTCTTCTGGCTTGTAGAGTTTCTGCCGAGAGATCTGCTGTGAGTCTGATGGGCTTCCCTTTGTGGGTAACCCGACCTTTCTCTCTGGCTGCCCTTAAGATTTTTTCCTTCATTTCAACTTTGGTGAATCTGGCAATTATGTGTCTTGGAGTTGCTCTTCTCAAGGAGTATCTTTGTGGCATTCTCTGTATTTCCTGAATTTGAATGTTGGCCTGCCCTACTAGGTTGGGGAAGTTCTCCTGGATGATATCCTGAAGAGTGTTTTCTAACATGGTTCCATTTTCCCCGTCACTTTCAGGCACCCCAATCAGACGTAGATTTGGTCTTTTTACATAATCCCATACTTCTTGCAGGCTTTGTTCATTTCGTTTTCTTCTTTTTTCTTTAGATTTCTCTTCTTGTTTCATTTCATTCATTTGATCCTCAATCGCTGATACTCTTTCTTCCACTTGATCGAGTTGGTTACTGAAGCTTGTGCATTTGTCACATATTTCTCGTGTCATGGTTTTCATCTCTGTCCGTTCGTTTATGGCCTTCTCTGCATAAAATTATTCTGGTTATCAATTCTTCCACTCTTTTTTCAAGATTTTTAGTTTCTTTGCACTGGGTACATAATTCCTCCTTTAGCTCTGAGAAGTCTGATGGACTGAAGCCTTCTTCTCTCATCTCGTCAAAGTCATTCTCCGTCCAGCTTTGATCCGTTGCTGGCGATGAGCTGCGTTCCTTTGCAGGGGGAGATGCGCTCTTATTTTTTGAATTTCCAGCTTTTCTGCCCTGCTTTTTCCCCATCTTTGTGGTTTTATCTGCCTCTGCTCTTTGATTATCGTGACGTACTGGTGTGGTTTTGGTGTGGGTGTCCTTCCTGTTTGTTAGTGTTCCTTCTAACATTCAGGACTCTCAGCTGTAAGTTTGTTGGAGATTGCTTGAGGTCCACTCCAGACCCTGATTGCCTGGGTGCGAGTGTACCTGTCTGATTCTTGCTTCGGAAGCTTCCTCTCAGTGGTGTACTCCACCGTGTGAGTGTGGGGTGTCGGTCTGCCCCTAGTGGAGGATGTCTCCCAGTTAGGCTACTCAGGGGTCAGGGATCCACTTGAGCAGGCAGTCTGTCCTTTCTCAGCTCTCAACCTCCGTGTTGTGAGATCCACCGCTGTCTTCAAAGCTGTCAGACAGAGTTGCTTGAGTCTGCAGAGGTTTCTGCTGCTTTTTGTTGTTGTTGTTGTTGTTGTTGTTGTTGTTTAGCTGTGCCCTGTCCCCAGAGGTGGAGTCTACAGAAACTGGCAGGCCTCCTTGAGCTGCTGTGAGCTCCACCCAGTTTGATCTTCCCAGGGCTTTGTTTACCTACTTAAGCCTCAGCAATGGGGGGTGCCCCTCCCCCAGCCTCGCTGCTGCCTTGCGGTTAGATTGCAGACTGCTCTGCTAGCAATGAGGAAGGCTCCGTGGGCATGGGACCTTCCCGGCCAGGTGTGGGATATAATCTCCTGGTGTGCCCGTTTGCTTAAAGTGCAGTATTGGGGTGGGAGTTACCCGACTTTCCAGATGTTGTGTGTCTCAGTTCCCCTGGCTAGGAAAAGGGATTCCCTTCCCCCTTGCGCTTCCCAGGTGAGGCGATGCCTTGCCCTGCTTCAGCTCTCACTGATCGGGCTGCAACAGCTGACCAGCACCGATTGTCTGGCACTCCCCAGTGAGATGAACCCAGTACCTCAGTTGATAATGCAGAAATCACCTGTCTTCTGTGTTGCTCACGCTGGGAGGTGGAGACTGGAGCTGTTCCTATTCGGCCATCTTGCTCCACCCCAAAACAATATACTTATTAACACACAGTTCAAAAATATATTTCTCAAGAAAAATTAAAATATATTTTGGACAGAATGAAAATAAAAATTCAGAAGGGGTTTCAAGATGGCTGACTAGGGACATTTGACACTTGCATCCTCTATGAAGAAAAATCAAAATAGTGAGTAGATAATCACACTTTAAATGGATCATTTAAGAGAGAATACTGAAATTCAACAGAAAAGTGTCAGAAAATACCTAAGGCAAGGAAGGAGAGGGAAGCTAGGCAGCCTGCTCAGCCAAGATCAGCCGGGAGCCTGGAGAGGCTCCTCAATGTGGGGAAAGTGTAAGTGAAAGACTCCCATTAGTCTAAATTCCCATCATGGACTCCTGCAATTTTAGCCATAGGAGAGCCCCTTGACGCTCTCAGGCCCTGAGACTAACACAGGCAGTTGCCTGGAAACATTACTTCAGAGAGGAAGCTCATGTTGAGTCTTAAACATCTGCTGAGACTTAAGTAGCTACACTGCAGTGCCATTTTGAGAGCCCAGCCCACACAAGACTATATCCTGCCCTGGGCTCAACAGCCCCTGTATCTTTACATTCCTGAAGTCCAACTGACATCCTTTGCCTGCAGCCACCACTGCTGCTGGATGCTGCTGCTATAGATGAAGTGCAAGCTACTGGCAGTGACATCAGCCCCGGTGACACTGCTGCCACTGACAGAAACCTTACCTTCCAGAGTAGCAGCTCCACCGGGGACTTGCATGTGTCCTGCAGAGAGGCTCCCCCATCTACCACCACCACTGCTGCCTCCATCCAAGGGGGAACCTGAAGATCACCTCATTCCTGCCCACCACAACCAATACCCATACATACTACTGGAATTGTTGAGCTATCCACAGATACTATACTAACCCACTTAGCCTGTTGAAACCATCACCAACACCAGTGCATACAGCTTGGGAGCCAAATGTTTGCCCTACCATTGCTGTTGCCATCAACCACACCAAGCCTATTTCCCAAGGATCTGAGAACCTGTTCACCAATCTGACCTATTCATGTCACAGCTGACACTCAAGCAAGGTACCTGGAGGTCTAAGAACTGGCCAACCTACAACCACTAACACTGATACCAGCATATGCTACCCTCAGACCAAAAGACTAGCATGTTTAGTCTGCCACTGCCACCTGAGCACTGGCTTACCTAGCTTCCCCATCCTCACTGGGGCCTGAGCACTGGCTTACCTAGCTTCCCCATCCTCAGCAAAACTTCACCACAATCTCCAATGATAACTGCACCCTAAGCTACCGGCGAAATCACAGATATCACTGACACTGTTTATAGCTGAAGAAAATATATGAAGACAATGTTACTGCTTGCACCCAGAACCAAAGCCAAAGTGCCCTAATCCACCAATGTCATAGATGTATCTTCAGGAAAATGTTTTCCCCTATGAAAGTAGATCCAAAAACTTAGACACGACTGTTACATTAGATGCACAGATGTCAATGTAAGGATATAGGGAACACGAAAAGGCCAGGAAATATGACACCTGCAAGAAAATGCAATAATTCTACAGCAAGTGATTCTAATGAAAAAGCAATTTATAAAATGCCACAAAAATTCAAAATAATGATAGTTAAAAAGCTCATTTAGATAAAAACATAAATATACAATAAAAAGAAATCAGAAAAGTAATACACAATATAAATGAGAAACTTACCAAAGAGATAAGACACCATAAACAAGAACCAAACAGAAATCCTGGAAGTAAAGAATTCAATGAATGAAATAAAATATACATTCAAGGCTTTGACAATAAACTAGATCAATTAGTAGAAAAAAATTTCAGAACTTTAAAATAAGTCTTTTGAAATAACAGTCACACAAAAATAAAGAAAAATAATAAAAAAGAGAATGAACAAAACCAGCATGACACATGGGACACCATAAAGTGCCCAAATATTTGAATTCTTAGTGTTCTAGAAAGTGCAGAAAAGACCAAAGGAAAATCTATTTAAGAAAATAATAGCTGAAAATTTCCCAAGCATACCAAGAGATTTAGGCATACAGATACAGGGAGCCCAGAAATCCTCAAAATGATACAACCTGGAAAGGTCTTCCTCACTGCATGGAGCAGTCAAACAGTCGAAAGTCAGAGACAAAGACAAAATTCTAAAACAGCAAGAAAAAAAGCATCTAGTCACTTGTAAGATAATCCCCATATGACAAACCATAAATTTCTCAGTAGAAACCTCACAGGCCAGGAAAGAATGGGTTGATACATTCAAAATGCTGAAACAAACAAAACAATGCCAACCAAAAATACTACACCCAACAAGGTTAACCTTTATAAATGAGGGGAAAATAAAGTATTTATCAGATAAACAATAGCTGAGGAAATCCATTACCACTATACCAGACCTACAAACAATGCTTAAGAGAGTCCTATACCACAAAGAAAAAAAGCAATACTTACCATCATGAAAACACACACAAGCATAAAATCCACTAGTCAAGCAACCACACAAATGAAAAAGAGAAAGAATTCAAATATTACCACTACAGAAAGCCACCAAACCACAATGACAATAAGATAGAATAAAAGGAACAAAGGGTATACAAAACAATAATAAAACAGTTAATGAAATGACAGGAACAAGCCTTAACATATCAATAATAATCTTGAATATGAATAGATTAAACTTTCCACTTAAAAGATATAGAATGGCTGAATGAATATAAAAAGTGTGAGCCAACTATATGCTGTTCACAAGAAACTGACTTCACTAATAAAGACACATAAAGACTGAAGGTAAAAAGGACCAAGAAAGATACTCCATGCAAATGGAACCCAAAAGTGACCAAAAGCCACTATACTTATAATAGATAAAACATATTTAAAGTCAAAAACAGTAAAAAGAAACAAAGAATGTCATTATATGATGATAAAGGGACCAATTCAGCAAGAAAGTATAACAATTCTAATATATGCATCCAATACAGGAGCACCTAGATATATAAAGCAAATATTACTATTTCTAAAGGGAGAGATAGACTCCAATGCAATACAATTGGAGTCTTTAGCACACCACCCTCAGCATTACACAGAACATTTTGAAAGAAAATTAACAAAGAATCATTGGATGTAAACTGCACTTTAGATCAAACAGATTTAACAGACATTTAGAGAACATTTTATTAAACAGCCACAGAATACACATTCTTCCCATCAGCACATAGAAAATTCTCTTCAATAGACTATATGTTAGATTATAAAACAGGTCTCAACAATTTTTTAAGAAATCAAAATTATATCAAGTATCTTCTCAGACTACAATGGAATAAAAGTAGAAATAAATAACAATAAGACCATAGAAAACTGTACAAATTCATGGAAAGTAAACAACATGTTACTAAGTGACCAGTGGGTCAATGAAGCAAATCAAAAAAAAATTTTGAAATAAAAATTAAAACACAAGATTCCAAAATCTATGACATACAGCAAAAACAATAAGAGGGAAATTTATAGCAATAAATGCCTACAACAAAAGGTGGAAAGATTTCAAGTAAACAATCTCATGATCTACCTCAAGAAATAAGAAAAGCAATAATGCACCAAATTCAAAATTAGTAGAAGAAAAGAAATAATAAAGATCAGAGAAGTCCTAAACATAATGGAGACTAAAAATACAAAGGATCAATGAAATTAGAAGTTCGTACAAAGTGATAAACTGCTAGCTAGACTAACCAAGAAGAAAACCAAATAAAATCAGAAATAAAAAAGGAGACATTTCAACTGATACCATAGAAACACAAAAGATCATCAGAGACTATTAGCAACAACTGTATGCTAACTAACTGGAAAACCTAGAGGAACTAAGCATATTCCTGGACACATTCAACCTACTAAGATTGAATCAGGAGGCAACAGAAAATCCAAAGAGACAAAAATGAAGTAATGATACTGAATCACTAACAAAAAATAAATCCCAACAAAGAAAAGCCCATGACTGGATGGCTTCATTGCTGAATTCTACTAAATTTACAGAAAAGAACTAATATCAATTAATATCAATTATTCTCAAACTATTCCCTCTCCAAAAAAAAAAAAAAAGAAAGAAATTCTCTCTAACTACATCTATGAGATGAGGTCATCATCATTCTGATACCAAAAGCAGACAAGAATGCAACAAATAAAGAAAAATATAGGCCAATATAGATGCAAATGAGCTTAACAAAACACTAGCAAACAGAACTCAACAGTGCATCCAAAAGGTAATACACCATAATCAAGTGAGTTTTATACATAGGATGGAAGGATGGTCTAATGTACACTAATAAATATCGATAAATGTGATACATTACCTCAACACAATGAAGAACAAAAAAGGTAATCATCTCAAAAGATCCAGAAAAAGCATTTGATAAAATTTAGAATTCTTTCATAATAAAAACTCTTAACAAATTAGGCATGGAAGAAACATACCTCAACATAATATAGGCTATATATGACAAACCCACAACTAACATCATACTGAATGGGAAAAAGCTGAAAGTCTTAAAGAACTGGAAGAAGACAAGGATACTAACTTTCACCACTTCTACTCAAAATAGCACTAGAAGTCCTAGTTAGAGAAATAAAACAAGATAAAAAAATAAGAGGCATTTAAATTGGAAAAAAGGAAGTCAATTGTCCCTCTTTACAGATAACATGATCTTATATCTAGAAAAAGCTAAAGACTCCACCAGAAAAAATAAAACATAGATCTTATAAATTCAGTAAAGTTGCAAAATATAAAACCATATGAAAAATTTATTAACAGAAATTTTTATTTGTCATATGGTTTTATATTTTTTAACTTTACTGAATTTATTTTTCATTTATACATACCAATAATAAACTAGCAGAGAAAAACAAATCAAGAAAATAAGACCATTTATAATAGCTACAAAGTATCTTAAAATACATTTAGCCAAGGAGGTGAAAGATTTCCACAAATAAAAATGCAAAACACTGATGAAAGAAATTGAAGAGGATACAAACAAAAAGACATCCCATGCTCATGGATTGGAAGAACTAATACTGCTAAAATAGCCATAGTACCCAAAGCAATCTACAGTTTCAATGCAATCTCATCAAAATACCAATGTCATTTTTCCCAAAAATAGAAAAAACAATTCTGAAATGTGTATGGAATTAAAAAAGGGCCCAAAGAACCAAAGCAATCCTAAGTAAAAAGAAGAAAACTGGAGTCATCACAGTATCTGACTTCAAAATATATTACAAGGGTTTGGTGTGGTGGCTCATGCCTGTAATCCCAACACTTTGAGAGGCCAGTGGAGGGGCAGGGTTGTTCCAGCCCAGGAATTCAAGACCAGCCTGAACTAAATAGAAAACCCAAAAATAAATCCACATATTTACAGCCAAGTGATTTTCAACAAAAGCCTCAGGAACATGCATTGGAGAAAGGACAGCTTTCTGGTACTTGGAACACTGCAAAGCAAAGGAAACAATCAACAGAGTAAAGAGACAAAGAGACAACCTTTTGAATGAGAGAAAATATTTGTAAGTTTTTCATCTGACAAGAGAATAATATTCACAGTACACAAGGAACTCAAGCAACCTAACAGTAAAAAACAAAACAAACAAACAAAAAACCCAATCTCACTAAAAGGTGGGCAAAGGGCATGAATAGATATGTCAGAAAATCAGAAATACAAGTGGCCAACAAGTATGTAAAACATGCTCAACATAACTAATCATTAGGAAAATGCAAATCAAAACCATGATAAGATACAATCTTACCTCAGTTAGAATTGCTATTACTAAAATGACAAAAAATAACAGATGCTGGAGAGGATGTAGAGAAAAAGCAACTCTTGTATACTTTTGGTGGGAATGTAAATTAGCATAGCCACTACAGAAAAAAGCGTGAAGATTTCTCAAAAATGTAAAAATAGAACTACCATGTAATCCAGCAACCCCACTACTGTGTATTTATTCAAAGAAAAGGAAATCAGTGTATCAAAGTGACGTTTCCACCCCCATGTTTATTATAGCACTATTCTCAATAGCAAAGATATAAAATCAATCTAAGCGTTCATCAATGGATGAATGGACAAAGAAAACATGGCATATAGACACAATGGAACACTATTTAATCATAGTAAAGAATGAAATAATGTCATTTGCAGCAACATGGACAAAACTGGAGGCATTATGTTAAGTGAAATAAATCAGACACTGAAAGACAAATATTGCATGTTCTTACTCATATGTGAAAGCTAAAATATTTGATCTCATAAAGGTAGAAAGTAGAATGATAGATATTGAGGCTGGCGGGGGATGTGTGGGTTGGTGTGGTTATAAAGAGAGGTTTGTTAATGGGTACAAATATACAATTACATAGAATAAATGAGTTCTAATGTTTGATAGCAGAGTATTGTGACTATAATTAACAACAATGTATTATATATTTCAAAATACCTAGAAGAGAGGACCTGAGATATTGCCAACACAGAAATGGTAAATACTTGAGGTGATGGATACCCTAAATATCCTGATGTGATTATTACCCAGTCTATGCATGTAACAAAATATCACATGTATGCTATAAATAAGTGCAAATATTATGCATCAATCAAAAAATTAAAATTTGAATTATCAAAGGTTATGTGATCCAGGAAAAATATTGCTAACAAGGACATTTGTAGCATTAAATGCCTGTATTAAAACATATAGGAGATCTAAAATCAATACCTCTAAGCTGTCATGTTAGAAAACTAGAGAAGAAAATTTAAGCATAAGGCAAGCAGATAAAAAAAATAGAACAGTAACCAATTAAATTGAAAACAGTAAAAGAATGGTGAAAATTTAAAAAACCTAACAGCTAATTTTTGAGAAGATGAGTAAAATTGGTAAACATCAGCCTGGGCTAATCAATTAAGAAAGAGAAGACACGAATTATTCATATCATAAATTAGAGAGGTTATACAAACTGAGCTCATTGACACTGAAAGGATACTATAAAAATACCATAAGTAAATATATTAGCAAAATTTTGATAACACAGGTGGAATAAACCAATTCCTTGAATAATGCAAATTTATAAAAACTTGCACATAAGTGAAAGCACTACATCCATCTTGTTTCCCTGGGGAGTTCTATCAACATATGGGAAAAATAATTCTAATTCTCCACAATCTTTTGCAGAAAATAAAAGCAGAGAAAACCTTTTTCTAACCCATTCTACGAGGCTAGCATTACCCTTAAACTGAAACCAGGAGGAGGAGGAGGAGGAAGAGAAGCTACAATATCTATCATATACATAAACACAAAAATCTCTTTAAAAATTAGCAAATCAAATTCAACAATGTCTGAAAAAAGTTATGCACCATGGTAACATGAAATTTTTCTCCAGATATGTAAAACTGATTCAACATTAGAAAATACATTGATGTAATCTGCCATATCAACAGGTTAAGGAAGAAACATCATATGATTCTATCAGTTGACATTGAAAAAGCATTTTAGAAAATTCCATACTCATTCATGATAAAAATTATCAGCAAACTAGGAATAAAGGGAAACTACTTTAACTTGATGGACAAGTCAAAAACCACTTACTAACCTCATACTTAATAAGACACCAGAAGTTTTTGCCCTAAAATTGAGAACAAAGCAAAGAGGTCATCTCTTACCAATATTGTTCAAAATATTTAAATTCCAGTTAGTGCAACGATAGGAATAATAATTATAAAAGGTATACCAATTGAAAAGGAAGAAATAAAATGCCTTATTTACTAGTGGCAACACTGTCACTCTAGAAAATCTCTAAGAATCTACATTAATACTTTTGAAACCAGTAAGTGAGAATAACAAGACTGCAGGCTTCAAGGTTAATACAAAATGTTATTTTTTTCATAAGTACCATTTACAATAAAACTCCTCCTCCCAAAATAAACCCTTACATGCAAATCTAAAACATATGTACAGAATCTATATGCAGAAAAATGACAAAATACAGATGAAAACAATCAAAGAGTGTCTAAATAGAGAGTCCATATGCGTGGATTGAAAGACTCAATATTAAAATATGTAGCCTGTATTTTTTATTGATAGCTTCAGTGCAACCCTAGTCAAAATCTCAGCAAGTTATTTTGTGTCAACAACCTAGTTTTAAAGTTTATATGGAGAAACAAAAGACATAGAATAACCAATGAAATACTGAAGAAGAAACATGTAAAACTTGTATGAACCAGTTTTTCAAGACTTACTATAAAACTATAGGAATTAAGAAGTACTATTGGGGAAAAAATTGCCAGGTAGTTTGAAGAGAACAGAGAGGCCCAAAAATAGATCCGAGTGAATATAGTAAACTAATCTTTGATGATGTAACAAAGTAAATTCAATGAAGAAAGTATAATATTTATAACAAAGGATGCTAGGACAATTGGATGTCCCCATGCAAAAAGAAAGAAAACAAAGAAAAAGAGAGAAAAAAAGAAAATGAAAAAAGAAAAAACCTTACATCTTACAAAAAAGTAAACTCTAAAAGGATGATAGACCTAAATGTGAGATACAAAATTATAAAATTTATTTAAGGAAACATGAGAAAAATCCCAAATTATGTTGGGTTTGGTGATAAGTGTTCAAATAAAATACAAATAGTATGATTCATGAAAAAAATTGATAAGTTGTACTTTATTAAAATTAAAACTTTTGCTCTAGGAAAGACACTGTTAAAAGAGTAAAACAACAAGGTACAGACTAGAAGAAATATTTACATAACACACGTCTGATAAATGACTTGTATCCAAAATATACAAAGACATAAAAACTATCAAAACTTAGTAAGAAAAATAATTCTCATTTTGGGAAATAGGTTAAAGATCTGAATTAATACCTCACCACAGAAAATACACATATGGCAAATAAACACATGAAAAGCTGCTTGATATAATTTGTACTTTGGGAAACATAGATTAAAAGAACAATAAGATACCACTGCATACCTAGCAGAATGGCTTAAGAAAAATGCAGTACCAAATACTAGAGAGGATGCAGAGCAGCAGGGACCATTGTTAATCCAAATGCAAAATGGTATGGCTACTTTGGAAGACAGTTTAGCAGTTTCTTTCAAAGTTAAACATAGCCTTACCATAGTATTCAGCAATTGTACACCTATTTACCTAGTTTCTATAAATATAAGAAAACATATATTTATATAATACCTGCACATGAATGGGTATAGAAGCCATATTCATAATGACAAAAAAAAAAAAAGAAAAACAACAAAAAAACACTGAAAAAAAGGACATTCTTCAATAAGTGAATGGATAATTAAATTGTGGTACATTTATAGACTGGAATACTAGTCAGTAATATAGTGATGTGAGCTATCAAAACCACACCAAAAAGATTGAACTTCAACTGCATGTTGCTAAGTGAAAAAAGCCAGTCTGAACTACGTATAATTTCAATTATATGACATCATGCAAAAGACAAATCAATAAAGATGGTAATTGATCAATAGTTGCAAGAGATATAGCAATGAGTAAATCTTAAAGTATGCAAAGTAAATATAGATATATTTTGTGTGTGTGTGTGTGTGTGTGTGTGTGTGTATAAAGGCATTTAGGTTGTTGGAGGATTCTAGAATGGAAGGCAGACTCTGGTAAAATAATCGAATTGTATTACAGATATATGAAACAACCTCACCAAATGAGGTTCAGGAAAAGGTGTTAATCTAAGTAATTTTGGAAATGTGCAGGGTCTGTAAAACTAAAGGCAAAATAACTTTTACACAGCAATGTAATCTAATTAATAAAGCTGTTTCTCATGGCAATATGGGTTAATAATTCTGAAAGCGCTATACAAAATACTGGCATTGAACAATCATATAAATGGATGGCAGATTATGTAAGGCAGGGTTCTCACTATTGGAATGGCAGTTACAGACAAACAAGGGGATAAGACTAGAATGACCCAGATGATAATATATTTGAGCTGGACACATCAGTATGAGCTCATAATTAGCTTAGCATAATGGAGATGGTTATGCATTGAAATATTTATAGGTATTTATATATACACACAGGTTAGCATACACATCTACGTTTCCTTGTTTTGCCTACTGAGAGGGCCTTACTCACTGGCTACAAGGATACTTACCATCCAGAGATCTTGGTTTCTATGCTGTTCTCCAGTCAAAGGAATGGGAGCTCCTTGGAGAAACTGGCTAATTCTGATACAGAAGGGCTGGGCTCCCAGCTAAAACCCACCCTTAAGCGTGGAACCGTGGCCTTAAGTGAAAACAGTTAACCCTGTTTTCCTACCCAAATGTTGCCTTTTTGGCTCGCCCCTATCCTGTGCCCATAAAAGACTTCAGGTGGTAGAGCAACGCAAGCAGCTGAGCATCAAGGCTACAAGTGACTGAGTGGTGAGCAGAGAAGCATCGGAGATTATGGATAGACACTGCTAACTTCAGATGGTGCAGTTTCTGGGAGGCACCCAGCAGGGGATGGCCAGGCTTCAGGGAATGATCACCTTCCCATCCGCTTTCCAGCCTCCCTTTCTGCTGAGAGTCACCCACTGCTCAATAAAATCTTTCAAATTCATCACCTTTCAAATGGTTCTTGTGACTTGATTCTTCCTGGACGCTAGACAAGAACCTGGGTGCCGACAGAGCATGGGGCTGCCACTCTGACCGTCCACTGAGCTGGTTGGCACTTGGCTGTCCCCGGATAGCAGAGGTGAAAGAGCATTGGTTCTAACACGTTTGGATGCTGCTCAGAAGCTTCTCTGCTCACCTCGCAGTCACTTGTAGCCTTGATGCTCAGCTGCTTGCGTTGCTCTACCACCTGAAGTCTTTTATGGGCACAGGATAGGGGCGAGCCAAAAAGGCAGCATTTGGGTAGGAAAACAGGGTTAACTGTTTTCACTTAGGGCCACGGTTCCACGCTTAAGGGTGGGGTTTAGTCGGGAGCCCAGCCCTTCTGTATCAGAATTAGCCAATTTCTCCAAGGAGCTCCCATTCCTTTGATCGGAGAATGGCATAGAAACCAAGATCTCTGGATGGTAAGTATCCTTGTTGCCACTGACTGATGCTGCTGTGGGGCCCGCACAAAGCCTGCTCCTTCCAGAGAGGAGCAACAAGTCAGCCCCAGCGTTTGTTCGTTCTGGTTCCCACATTAACTCGCCCGCACAGTCCCTCCTATGAGGAGCGGCCAGTGATGGGCGGAATGAAATGAGTCACTCTAGTTTCTACCCGCGAATGGGGTCAAGGGAACAATCCCATCTCAGTTCTAGGGCCAGGGCTGGAAATATACAAAATGAACCCGGACCATTTTGTAGTACCAGAAAGTAAGGAACTGCTGAAAAAAAAGTTAAATATGCATATGCAATGGAGGGAGACATCAAAGGTATACAGAGAAGAATGGAAAGAGGTCCCATTGCCCAAAGCTAGAACAATTTGAGTAAGAAAATAAAGTAGTATTGGATAACCTAAATTATAAAGTAATTATACATGAGTTAATACTGATATAAATAAATGATTGAACAAATACATAAATGATTAGATAAATAGTGGAGAACAGACAAATCACTCCTGTAGAAGAATTCAAAATAATTTATATAGATACTCCACCTTCAAGGAGGTGAATCATAACTCCTCACACTTTACATGTGGGTTGTGCACAGTAATTTTCTTCCAAAGAGTACTGTGTGGAAAGCAATATAACACAGTAACTTCACAGTGGAGAAACCTGACAAACATTCCCAGTCGGATGATTACGGTTAGCATCAACAATGTTAAGCCATGCAGATAGTATAAACCGTTGGTGTAATGGGAGGAAAATGGTACTTTACCTCTGTGAGTCTTCTTCCCCAAAAACGTAACCTCAGCCTACAAAACATTAGACAAATCCCAAAGGAGGGACACTTTACCAAATACCTGACCATTAATTCTCAAAACTGTCAAGGTCATCAAAAACATCTGATAAACTGCCACAGCCAAGAGAGGACTATGAAGACACGGCAAAGCATCTTGTGGTGTCCTGGGTGGATAGAAATAGGGCATTAGGTCAAAGCTAATCTGAATAAATATATGAACTTTAATTTTTAAAAATTGCTTTCAATCAACAGTCACTCATCACATCTGTTTATTTTTATTTAGTTGCATCATCGGCTGTGAATTAACCTCAGTCCACACCTCTCCTGCTGCCTTTGAATACTGGAAATGAGATTGTCTGTACTTTGTTTTCAGTGCCTTTCACTAACACCTTTCTCACCTATCAGCTATTATGTGGTTACTATGTGGTTACCTCACAGGAAAACCAAGCCCTTCTAACCTGCCAGTTGAATTCTACACATCAAATTAGATCTACAAACCCTTTTAACCTGCCAGTTGAATTCTACACATGAAATTCAATTTGATGCCTCTTGGAAACTAGTCCTCAATCCAACCTAGGAAAGGAGGCCAGAACTGCCTTCTGCAGTTGTCATGGTGAAACTATATTGTTCCTGATAGATAACTGTGATACAGGGCTTGAACCTGGCTGTAATCTGGTATATCTCTTCCAAAAAGCAACATTTGTTATTCAGAATGTTAAATTTATGAGCTTATACTAGTTTTCTTTCCTGTGTCTGGAATCTCACCTATCAGCCATGCAAGTTAATTTAACCAGAGAAATTAATCTCTTTTCCAGGAAGCATTTAAAAGCAAACAATTCATTCTGTAGTTGATAGCATGTTGCTTAGAACATTAATAAACATCATGGAAGTTTATATCATTTTCTTTACAAAATTAAAATCCACTAATTCACTTAACAAATATTTATTAAGCATCTACTATATTCAAAACACTTCAATAGCCTAGGCAATACATCTCTACAAAAACTAAAAGTACAAAAATAAAAAATAAAATTTAGCCAGGTGTGGTGGTGAGTGCCTGTAGCCCTAGCTACCCAGGAGGATGAGGCAGGAGAATTGCTTGAGCCCTTCTGGGGTTCCAGGTTTCGGTGATCTATGATTGTGCCATTTCACTCCAGCCTGGGCCACAGAATGAGACCCTGACTAAACAAAATAGAATAAAACAAAACAAAACAAAACAAAAGAACAAAGAAACACACACACTCCACTAAGCACTGGGACATTTCAAAACGAAAGGTCTCTGCTTCCCTAAAGTTTTCAATATACCTGGGGAGATCAAAGAACTGACCAAATGTTTCTAACTCAAGGCATTATACGGTGGTCATTCCTACAGCACTGAACACTTTCTGAGAAGATCAAGGCGTTGCAGGAGGGGAAGATCAGAAAAGACTTCTTTGAAGTGGTCTTTGGAGGCCTCTAGGATGGTAATAAGTAAAATCAGTATTAGAGGGTCCTCTGGGAGGAATAAATGGAAAAGGCAGGTGGTAAAGTAGAGCAAGCACTTTGGAGGATAGAATTTAGAGATAGCTGTGTTGAGTAGAGTGACGAAGATAAGAACGCATTACTGAGATGGTGAAAGCAAAGCAAAAGAGTTAAAGTTTTATTTGATAGGCAATGAAGAGCCACCGAAGGAAGCCATTTGGGATCATAATCTGCCGTGGTCAGATTGGAATCACTCTGGCATCAGTGTAAAGGACACATGGAAAGAGGTACATGTGCAGATGTTTTTCAGGTTCCACATTTGCAATCAGTGCTCATGATCAACTGCAGCATACTTCACTAAATATTCCATTGCCACCAAAGGAATTCATTCCTCTGAACACAGTAGCCAGCACTGGTTCCACAAACCACTAGTCTGTTGGATGTCCAAGAGATATTCCTCTGATTCCACTTGAGATCTTATCTATCCATTACAAAATTCCAATTCTGAATGAATGCCATTCCTTGAATACAGGAAGCATCACATGACTCTTGTACTACAGATATTTAAAGGGAAAGAAATGAGATGAAGTGAGCAGTTATTTGCTTTTCTAAGCCTGATAGACCAGCCAGTGCTTTTATAGAAGGATGCTCCCCCTGTATCCGTCTGCCACAATTTCCCAAGTGGAATGATGACAGAAAAGACTAAAAAAATATTCCCAAGGATCTGGAGGTGTAGGTAAAAAGGCCTACTAAAAGCCTTGACATTTCTTTAATGTTTTATGTTTGATTTCTAGAATTATTGTGCATTTTGTTATTCTTTTTAACATATGTGTTCACTGCAGATCACTGTGCATTCCTGGAGTACTCACACACCTGTGGAAGCATGAGTAGGTAAGTTTTGTTTTTCAGAAGCAGGCAGTGTGGAAAGAGAGCAGATCTCATATCTACCAAGCTCACTCTAAGGACAAGTGAGAATTAAAAGACCAGATGGGCCTGTACATGCTGAACCTCTAAACGGAACTGAGATATACAGACCCTTGAATATGGTCAGCTTTTCCTTGCGTTCTGGCGGAGAGAAATACCAAGGCCTTTGGAGACTGAATGGTCAATCTTAAACTAATCAAAGCCTAGCTGTTTGAAACAAGGGATCTAAACTTTCGCTAACTCGATTAACATTTCCCTCTATCCAAATATGAAAAATGGGCCCATTTATTATTTATTGTCTTCCCATCTGATATTTCACCTGCTGCCAACACAGCTAAGCCCAGCCAAGTTTCGTCCGTGGCTGGCCTGCAGGCAGATGATCCCAACAAAGCAGAATTACACCCAAGGAAGCAGATGGGTGACCTTTCTCTCGCCTGCTCTCCAGACTAGAGAACAGATAGCCAAACTCTTTGGGTGGCCCAGCCCCTTTGCTTCTATAAATTAAAATATATATTTTCTGACTGATGGTCTGTTTCTCAGAAACATCGATCACACGTTCATCAAATACCATCTTTCATGCATTATGGCAGAGCAGCCAGTTTTTCTATCTGAAATCCCTAACGTGATACCCCTTCCCTCCTAGCCGACCTTCCCTCAAAATAACTTGGTGTGAACTTTTTTCATTGCTTCTTTTTCCTCCTTCTTTGCAGCCATGTGTTTGAAATGTGTTTAAGATATTGTCACATTTCACATTTTAAATATCATGAGGACAGGCCAATTCTATGATATTTTAAGTGCCCTCATTATGAAACATATGGCCAGAGGGGTGGAGACAGGGAGGTGGGGAATGAAACATGGCAAATTTAATATTTTCCCAAGGGGGATGGGGAACATGACCTGCAAGATGCAAGAATCTATGTGTGCCACTACTGAAATACCATCTGTTTCCATTCAAATTATCATCTTGAAATTATGACTTTTTTGCATATGCCATAATATATAGGATTCAAGGGCCAAAACACATCATAGTGTTTGCAATCAAAGGATCCAGTTGCTGTTAAAGCTGTGGCAATTCAAAAAAACTTAAAATCCAAGAAAAACAAAAAAATGTTATACGTGTTGTGTTCTCATTTTTATTTCATCTAAAAATATAGATATTGTTATAGAAACAATGAAAGAAATAGTCATTGATGACATCATTGATTTATTTGTCAGTTAATTCACTTATTCTTTTGTTCATTCAGCAGCTAGTTAAGTTGTATGAATTATACATACAGTGTGTGGATATGGGGTGCAGAGATCAGAAGACAGTGGTCAAACTGTTAAAATATAAACAATAAGGCCAATTGCAGAAGTTAACACAGATGTGACAGAAATACCCCAATTTTTGAGGGGAGGGGGGCTATGACATTGCTCAGTGATGGAAAAATCTTTTTAAAGCAGGCCACTTTTAAGCTGATTTAAAAATTAAGCAGGATTTATCTATACAAAGTAGATGCTGACGTTCCCAGGCTTTGAAATAAGAATGTGCAATGATATGGAAGTGCCAATGAGCACGGGCTGCAGATAATTCTTTATGACTGGAACATAAAGGGACAGAAACACAAGAGGTGGAGGTAGAGGGGGTGGTTGGAGCCACTCCCAAAGAACCTACCTCCATGTTAATCCAACAAGTACTTTGATAGATAACACCTGATTTCCTGTGAGGGCGAGACACAATGTCTTTGGTTGAAACAATATCTTGTTGAACACTTGGTATAGAACCAGATTGCAAAAGCCTGTATGTAGGATGTGGCAAGAGTCACAGAGAAGCAGGCAAGCTACGTTAAGTAAGATGCAGAAAGTAAGTTCGTCTGTTACCCTGGAAGGATGTAGAAGAGTAGAGGATAGCCAGGAAGAAGAGTAAGCGATCAGTCGGTGGTAGCATAGCAGACCTCGAGGGCAAAGGGCTAAGAGAGGAACTCCAAATGACAGAGAAAACAAAAAGCACTTTTGGAGAAAAAGACTATCTAAAATTCTACTGCTTTGCTTGCTTTGTCTGGGCAAATATTTCTCCCCTTGCCCCCTACTCCTCTCTAAACTCTCTTTTCAGCTCCTTCAAAAAGTCTTCTGCAGTCTTGTTTATTTATATGGGAGGTTAGATCTTCTTCTGGGAAAATTAGTAAAGATACAGGTTTCCTGTCTGAAACAATATGGCTTACTGAAGGGATCACAAGCAAGAAAACAAGCAGGATTTAATTTAAGCTTTCCAGGAATTAAAAAATAAAATAATGAGATGGATGGGCTTTGAACCTCGAGAGGATGTGTAAATGGGGTTTCAAGCCAATCTCACTAAATTTTTAGGCATAAGGAGGCATCCTAGTTGACGTTTAGTTCGTGTCAGTAAATATTTAACTGTGATAAACATGATCAGTAATAAACACATGAAGATCTGGTGCTTTTACTAAAGGATTTATGGTGGACTTGGGAAGAAGTTCATACAAGTAAAAGAGTAGTGAGGAAACTGTATAGTCAGCACATTCATCCTTAGGAGGGCCATCTGACCGTTTTCTCTCTGACACCCTGAGAACCATCTGGAAAACACAAAAGAAAGCACTGACCCTTAGACTTTGGGCAATGATCACTGCAAGCTAAAAATAACCATCAACAGATAAGGACTTTCCATCATTCTGGACTAGGTTTAGGCAATCCTCTTTCTACCCATACATTTTTTTTTTTTCTATCTCACACTATACTCCAAGACATCAAAGACTCCTGTGAATATGTGTCCCTTTGGATCCTCAATGCTCTGCCCTGTGTTCTCATGAGTCAGTCAAAATATCAATTATCTTGTATTTGTATAATGCTTAAAAATACTTATTGAATTAACAAATGTATGAATGAATTTATATGGATTAATGAATAGTAGATTTTCCAAAGAAACTGTCCAAGCTACATTTCTCAAGAGTATATATTTTTAGAAGATTCAGAATTCTGAGTAAATTATATACTTCTGCTTGGATAGAATAGTAATATTTAGAACAAATTGAAGGATATATGATGAAATAATATCATCCTTGAATGATACAGTCTCTGCCCTCTTTCCCATCTCTGCATCTCTCCTCGTAAAGATCTGGTATTAGTCAACTCGCATTTCAGACTCAGCCTGGTTATGGGGACCAATATTTCCTGCATGCAGAAAAAGATATTTGTTGTTGCTGTTGTTGTTGTTGTTTAAGCAATTGAATTTAATACCTGAGAACTTCATTTGTCTATTCAGCCATTTGTGTACTCAGACACATTTTTAGATGCCTGTTATTTGCCAAGAACTATTCTAGATTTAGGAGACAGAACAGTAACTCAGACTAGAGCCCTGTGCTTACAATCCATTCTGGTGCCTGGTAACATGAGCATCTAAGCTCCCCAGGCTAGAGATAGTGAGATATAATGGGGATGACATGAATTTCAGATGTGACTCCTAGGTCCAAATCCTGTTTCTACTACCTATTATTAGATGGGATGAAAAACAAGTCACTTTATTTCTTTGAGTCCCCGTCTATAAAATGGGGGTTCTAACCTCACAGAGCCTGGTAGGCAATAAGTAAAGCAGCATTTAAGTTAGAGTGCACAGCCAATGGCCAATGTGAAACAGGCATGTACAGCAGCTGTTTAGTCCTAGCACCTCTAAGCTGTGGAGACACCTCCTTTGTAATCCACCTGTTTTGTTTTGAGTGCCAGACTTTATGTATCTGTTGCCTAGCTCAACAGCCAGCCCTCTCCCCCATTTACTACACATTCTCTCTTGCCCCTATTTGATGTATTCTCCATTCAGCATTTAGAGGTATGTTTTGAAAACATGAGCCAGATCATGCCATCTTTTTGATTAAGACCCTTCAATAGTTTCCCATTTTCTTGGAATAAAATGTAAGCAACTCCACATGGCCTGTGATTTGCCCTCCTGCCACCATCTACTCACAGAGCTGTTTACTTAGCACACAACTGAAAATACACACACCCCTTAATCACTCACATTGTTTTTTACTATCCAAAATATTTATTCACTTATTTATTTTCTACACTAATACAAGAATGTAAATGGTCCAGGAGTATCTGCTTGCTTGACTGCTGTGTCCCAGCATCTAGGACAGTGCCCAGGGCATAATAGGTCTTCAGCAAATATTTTTGGATGACCCTGTGAAGGCCGTTTCTCATTTTGAATAACTTGCCCTGGCTGGTGGACAAGACTACACAGGCTTTCTTAAATTTAACACACACTTAGCTTTAACTTTCTTGAAAGAGACACCATTACGTTAGTTAAAAGCAATAGGCAGCTATAACCGTCCCCAAAAACACCCCATAAGAAGCAAGTGCACTCTCCTTATTAAAAGGAGCCCCTTTGGGCCTTGCTTGGGTAACTGTTTCATAAGGATGAGTGGGCGGATGGCCTGATTATAGAGGCCATTCTCTGTAAGCAAGTTTCCAAAAAGGAACACAAGATGTTCAGGCACAATTGCAGATTTGCTGATTACTGTCCACCTTCCTCCCCTTCCTCCTCCCCTCTCTCCTAGTCACCTTCGCTGAGGTGGTTGGAGGCTGTCATCCCATCGCCAACAAATTGCTTCCTTTGCTTCCCCCTCGTTGCTCTTCATCTTTTCCCAAAATAATTACCACCTTGCTAATAAGTCAAATGAGTGGGTAGAGCAAAGTGGGCAGCTCCACTTGGCTGCCTCACAGAGCGCTGGCTCGGAGTGAATGGGAAATACTGTGATAGAGCTGCAACTGCTCCAGCATGCCAATGGAGCCCTACTAACAGGGGTTCTCTTCCTTGGTTGTTGCTTGCAGGGATGGTACAGAAAACCATCTGGAGGAAGGAGGAGTTATAGCCCCATCTCGGGTCCCAAGCTGTGCCCCTTTCGCCAAAGCTGTACCTTCCCGAACACCACAGAAAAGTCACAGACTAATCCTTCTAGTCCGAAAAAGGACTCGGCTTACTCGGTGCTGCCTCCCGCCCACCCCACCCAAGCCCATTCCTTTCTGACATGTTTTAATGTGAGTGTGGCCTTTCCCATAGGTCTATGCTGCCCTGCAATCCAGACTGTCAGTTGCGTTTATCAGCCAGTAACTCCTGCCCTACCAATCATATTCCAGACTGGAAGAAGGATTCTGGGTCAGGAAGGCAGTAGCGTATTTAGACTCGCCACACTGGAAAGCCAAGCAGCAAGGCGACCCTGGAGGACTGCATGACTTGAGGAACCTGCAAGTCTTCACTAATTTATGTGCTTTTGTAAGACATTAGCATGGGCATCTCAGCAACAGTATAAGGAGTGCCAAGTGCTTAAAATGCAGTAGTGGGGCTATCGTTGCAGTGATTCGTAATTTCATTTTAAACTCAATGGAGCCTGGACGATGCGAAAGAGTAGGGTGGCACCAGAGTGGAGAGGGTGTGGCCTTGCGCCCGCTTAACATAGCAAGACTGCAGAGGAAATCGCAGTGGCAGGAAAGCTCCTCGCCTGGACACTAGTTTCGCATTAATCACCAAAGCGCACTTTCTGTCCTTTTTCTTCCTTCGCACAGTTGAGCTCTGCACATCGCTTCGAAAGGGTAGGAACAAGGCAAACCTCGACTCATCGCACGAATGACTCCCCGGTGCACTTTTAATTATTAATCTGAGCCAGGTTATTCATCATTAGGAAGGCAGCAAGGGGTACGGCCCACACAGGCGCCATCCTTTATCACACAGATCCCAGAACACTAAAAGAGCAGATGAAGAATTATTGGAGGCCCTGAAGATGCCTTTCCCTTGCCGGCTTTCTGCCCTGGGACCAGCGGGGCCTGTGCTCACGCTCTCCCTAGCTCTAGCATGCGACAGAAAAAGAGAGGACGTGGGATGCTTTGAACACAGTGAAGCCTCACTGATTTAAAATGAAGGGGTGAAGGTCAGTGTAGATGGGTGGAAAGCCCAAATTCAGAATATTCTTAAAGAAATCTACGGATAACTCTTTCAAGTATACACAGTGACATATAATTATGGTTAAGTGTTACCAAAAAGGAACCCTATGGGGGGATTGGATTGAACATCGTTTTTTAGAAGGTTCTTGTTACATCAATGGCTGGTAAAAATTTGGCTTTAGGAGGACTTTTGAAAACAATTCTCTTACATAATTTTTAATTCATTCTTTTAGTCATTCAGTCTTGAAATCATAGCGATCTTTGATTTTTCCATTTTTATGATCTTCCCCCTCCCATTTTTCTTTTGTAAGAGCTATCATGAGTTGAGTGACCATGATGTGCCTGCTGACTATGATTTGTGGTTTTGATCTTTACTAAACACTGCAAAGTAGATCATTTTAGGCCCCCTTGGCAGATAAGAAAACTGAAGTTCATAGAAATTCAATGGTTTGTTTTGGGTCACAAAGTTCATTGAAAAAAATAAATAAAGAAAAACTAATATTATACAACCTTCTTCCACTCCTCCTTAATAAAACTGATAAGTTTGTAGATCAGAGCTATGAAAATCTAAGTGTTTATATATATATATATGTTTATATATTAAATATGTATATTTATATATTATATATATAGGTTTCACTAGGTTCCTTATAATTCATTTCTATTAAAACATATAGAAAATGTGGAATTATATGTTAATTAAGTATAGAGTATTTGTTTCTGATTGAGCCGTCTTTTTGGTGGCTTCCCCAGCTGTTCACATCTGGATCTAATGGATCCTAACTATAGGTCCAACTGCAACTTTATCCCCAGAGACAAGAGATATATTCAGCCACATCATCTGGTGGTAATTGACACTGCACTGCCTTCTGGATTCAGGAGCCACAGTCCCAAAGATTAATCCTGAGTATTATGTAGACTCTTCAGGATTGCCCATATGGTCTTTATCTATCCCTCTTTCTTTACATTTTTATATTTATTTTGACCACTCTCCATCAATAACTGTAGTTCCTCTCCAACTCTAATTTGCTACACTGAATCCTTATCATTCTTGCCGGTTACCATTCCCAAAAAAGCTGAAACCTGGCCTGTATTATGAATTATCATTAGAGGATTCTCTCTTAAACAAACAAACAGCAACTATATATCTTAAAGCATGACATAGATTTGCTTGGTTTCATGTCATCAATGGTTCCAAGGAAATTCTCATCTATGATCACTGCTATCCAATCTCAGGATGCCTCACGTTCAAATCCACTTTTACTGACAAGACCCAAAGACTTATAACTAATGAATAGGTTCTACCTTAAAAGAATTTCACTCTTGAATCCTGGCTTTGGCCTAAGATTAATTAATAACTTTGTTCTTAACTTGGATGGTGCATATGGCCAAATCAACCTATGCATGACACAGAGCTGGGAAAAAGAGCTAAAAATTAGTCCAAAAAAAAAATGTTCCAAAAGCTGCAACAATGAGCTAAATGTAACATGGTGAAATTTAAAAGGGACAAATGTAAATTTAAAAATGAAAACCACTAACAATTGCAGACATGAATAATTGGGGGGAATTTATCAATAACACATGTGAAAAAGATGCAGGGGTTTTAATTGACTTTAAGCTCAGTATGAGTCAACTATGTGATGTAGATGCCAAAATATTAATGCAATCTTAGGCAAAAAGAATAGAAATAGCATAGACTTTGCAGAACAAGAGGCAATCATCCCACTCATTCTGAGCCAGTGAAATCACACTTGGAATGTTGGGTTGAGGTGTAGAGAGCACTCAGGTAGTTGGGGGGACCTGGATCCATGTTATGTGAGAAGTGATTGAAGGAACTCAGGGTCTGGTAGAAGAAAGCCACAATGAGTATCTTAAAATATCCAATGATTGTGGAATAGAAGGAGAATCAGAGTTTTCCTATCCTCAAGCCTATAATCCCAGCACTTTGGGAAGCTGAGGTAGGTAGATGACTTGAGCCCAGGAGTTCGGGACCAACCTGGTCAACATGGCAAAACCCTGTCTCTCCAAAAAATAGAAAAATTAGCTGGGTATGGTGTTGCACACCTGTATTCCCAGCCACTTGGGAGGCTGAGGTGGGAAGATCACCTGAGCCCTGGGAGGTCAAGGCTGCAGTGAGCTGTGATTATGCCACTACACCCTAGCCTGGGAGACAAAAACAGTCTCAAAAAAAAAAAAAAAAAAAAAAAAAAAGAAAAAGAAAATGGAAAGGAGTCCAGGGTAAAAATAAATGTGACATTTTTATCATTTAGAATGTTCTTTTTAAATCTCTATAATTGACAGAAACGCTTGTATGTATTTATCATGTACAATTCGATGTTTTGAATTATGCATACTTTGTGGAATGATTGGAATGTTCTTAAATGGAATGAGCTTCATTGGGAAAATGAGTTGGCAGTCAACAAATGTAACAGATATTGGATGAGCACCTCTAGAGCTTCATAGAAGAGATTAATGCCTTCAAACAAATCAGGGCTGGACAAGAGAAACTGTAGCATGGACATGAAAGCTACACAGCCTACATACTGCTGGATAATCCTGAATCATTATATTTTTCTGTGATTTCCTCATCTTCCCAATCAAAGTGGATGTTCTCTGAAGCCAGAGACAATGTCCTTATCCTGGGCTTCTCCTAACTTCCTTCTCTTCCTTCTAGTGTGGCTCAGAGAAAAATCCTTAGTAAATATGAACTGATTGATAGCTGGAATTGTCAACTTATGTAGCTAATATTTTACCCCATTGGCTAAAGTATGGGCCAGCCTGACTTATGTCATAATTGTCACATTTCTGACCTGTGGAATTATAAATAATATTCTGCATTTCTTGTGAATCACTGTTTGCTCATCTCATTTGAAAGCACCAAGTTTCTTTCCCCCAAATATATCCAGTTCTGAGTAATACGAACATGCTGGGAAATTTCTCTATGCCTTAGTGTTCCTTTTCTGAAAGGGAGGGATGAGATTTACGAGGTCTTTTTCAATTTTGTCATTCTATGACTCTAGTCCTGTGGAAAGCCTTAAGAGTTTTGATTATTTTGTCTTTTTCATATATTTCCTTCATCTCTCTCCTATGTTCCTTCAATGACTTTGATAGTATCAGCACTGAGCTGGGTATGTTAGCATCAGATTCTGAACATAGCGTCTCAAGAACTCTTAAAGATTAAATATGTAGAGAATTATAAATATTTGAAATACCCTGGGGCTGGTGTATGTACTGCCTTTAAAAAGATCTTTTTGATCTAGTATCTTTTATTTGCTTGCTTGCAAGCTGGCTTTTTTACCCTCTGTTAGAGCATCAAACTGGTTGCAGGCTTTCAGGATGGTGAAGGGCCCTGCAGACAGTCACAGCACCCTCACTCCCTACTCTCCGTACTTACTCAAGGTTAAGGGAAAAGATGGGACATTCACAAACTCTGATACCACAGCAGAGTACAATACTAAGAATTGCTTTTGCTGAGCCTAAAAAGTCTTAACTAATTATTGAAAGGTCTAAGTTCTGAAGCTTTGCTATTCACTCACTTAGGAAAGATGCATTGCCTTGCTGGAAATCCATTTTCCATGATAATGACCCTTACATTCCACAAATAATGTATTTCTTGAACATTTATTTCCTAATTCTTGATTGATTATAATCAAAATATTTTTATTACAGCTCTGCCACATATATGATTTTAGTATACACAGTTTCCCCATGATACTTACCTTGAAGGGTTGTATTTGTTTATTATTTATTCATTGGCTTTTGTTTATTAATATATTCCATGCTTTTCTTTTTTGTCTTGCTTCATTCCTTCTGTATTTCTGCCCTCTCTATATTTCTTTCTTCTTTCTTCACAACATTTCTTCCAAAAATGCTTTCAGGTGCTTTACATAAAGGCACAGAAAAAAAGTGTAATTTAACTAAAGAGATTACGGCAGAAGGAAAAGTGAGATGATCCTAGGATAAGCACACAATGGAGTCTATGCCTAGACAATATGAGGAATATGAGGATATAGGATATATAAAGTGATAGAGTATATTCATAAAGGATATGAGGAATAGAGGATGGAGGTAAATACACAAAATGCTTAGCAAATGCCTAACACTCTTTCTAGAATGTTGAAAGTGTTTTATAATAGCAAGAAAAAGAGGAAAAATAAGGAATTATATGCCTCAGCATTTCTACAAGCTAAAAACAAACCTGCTGATCAGGAGGAGCATGACTGCTGCTGGTCTTGGGGCTGGAGAGAAATAAGGAGAACATATCATGGATTGTTGTAGACACGGTTTTCCACAAACTTTTGCAAAAAAACACAACTTTTATAAGAATGCTTCTTTTAATATTCCTCCACATAAGCGTTTGTCATAATGGCAAATAGTGCTTCACTTAAAGGCATTTTGGCCAGGCACAGTGCCTCACACCTGTAATCTCAAGGCTTTAGGAATCCAAGGCAGGAGGATTGCTTAAAGCCAGGAGTTCGAGACCAGCCTAGGCAAGATAGGAAGATCTTGTTTCTTTAAAAAAAAAAAAAAAAAGAGAGAGAGAGAGAGAGAGAAACATTAGCCAGGCATGGTGCTACATGCCCGTAGTCCTAACTATTCTCTTTGGGAGGCTTAGGAGGCAGGGTCCCTTGAGCTCAGGAGTTCAAGGTGGTAGTGAGCTATGATAATGCCACTGCACTCCAGCCTGGGCAACAGAGTAAGACTAAGCTGGCTCATAAAAAGAAAAAAATAAAGCATTCTATGTGGTAAGGGTGGATGGTGGGGAATCAAAAGGGTGAGGGAGAGGAAGACACAAAATGCTTCTCTGTTGTCCAGCTTAACAAAAGGATGAATTTTAAACAACCAGATGCATAAACTACACATCTTTCAGATAACTTTCCATAAACTAAGAGACCTAAACTCTCTCATAAGTCCAACAGAACTCTTGATAATTGTTGATGGTTCATAGGTTTGAGATTATAATACCTCATGACTACCAGAATGTCACTATTTCCTACTTCCAGCAAAATCCAGTCCAAACTACGAAACATTCAAGTTCGCATTAAAAGTCCTTTGATAAAAATAATTATGATTAAGTACTCTGTCTGTTAGGTATGTTGCATACAGCATTTATATTATATATAACAACCCCACAAAGTAAGTACGATAGAGAAACTGAGGCATAGATAAATGCATTTAAGTAACTTGTCCAAAGTCACCAAGTGTCTAGAGGGGTCAGATTTCAAACTCATGTTTCTCTGGCTGCGTGAGGCAATAAGATGTACACTGGCTGCTCAGTGGGCCATGCTGAGGATCCACCTTGGCTCACTTCCTGACAAGTGCTTATAACACCTCTGGATTTTTTAAAAACCAGTGTTGTTTGTTAAAATATTTGTACAGTTTTCCAAAACCTTTATGACTCATTTTGGTCTTAAAGTGGAGCAACGATTATAAAAGGAGATTCTCTCTTTCTTCGTCTCTCTCTCCCTTCCTCCCTCCATCTCCCTTTCCTCTAATTTTACAAAGCCTGTCCAAGACTCCAGAAAAACATAACACATAATCCTGATTTTTTAAATCCAGTTTCAGAGGAGAGGAGGTTTCACATCTGATAGAGTCATGGTTTATTGGATCATAGGGCTAAGAGAAGCAAATGCAGAGTTTGGCCCAAAAGCAGAAAAGAACCAAGTGGTAGTCTCCAACTTTCTTTTCACTTGTCATGTTTTGAATGGCCAGTCATTTTTACATGTTCAGGATGGCCCAGAGAAGGTTTCCTGGTGTCATTATCAAAACGTGTGCTGGATGGAGATCAGGACAACAACCACACTCCTGACACAGCATTTGCACTTGCCCAGCCTGCCATGAGATCCCACCATCCTTCTTACCCTAGTGTGAATAAGTCGGAGGGACTTTCTGACACCATTCTTTCCAGATCTAACGTGTGTGTCACTGAACTCTTAAAACATTGCTTTACATTTTACAGTTTCAACATTAATGCTTAGAACAGCTAAAGCAATACCATATGTAACGTACATAATATAGAAAACAAAAATGTGAAGAAGAGAAATATCCACTATGATTTCACCTCCAAGACATTTCCATTTATGTACTTGTGAATATATGTGTAGGCTTTTTATCTGTGTGCATAAATGCACAAACACATATAAAAACATACATATTTGTTTGATTTTAAGAAAATTAAAATTTCATAGAAAATATAATTATGTATTATTATTTTTCCATCTTACTTTATAAGCATATTTTGTGTTAAGTGAAATAAGCCAGACACAGAAAGAAAAATATTGCATAGTGATCTCACTTATATTTGAAATCTTAAAAAATGGTCAAATATATGCACATAGAGAATGAGTACTAGGGGCAGGGGCTGGACCAGGGTGGGTGTAGGTCAGAGAATACTAACAGGCAGGTATATAGGATCAAGTCTAGAGATCTAATGTGCAACATGATTACTATAGTTAATAAAATTATATTGTATTAAGGATTTTTGTTAAGTAAGCAGATTTTAAATGCTCTTGTCCCTAGAAAAGTAAAAATGTAAGATGGCAGTTATGCTAATTTGCTTCATTGTAGTAACCATTTTACTGTCTATATGTATCTCATGACATCATGATGTAAATCTCAAATATATACAATAAGATTAATTTAGAAAAACAAGTTTATTGAAATTTTAAAAGCATGTTGAAATTGATGCATGATACTCCAACATAGGTTATACAACTTCTTTAATTATTCCAATGTGAGTACATATTTATGTTTTCCATTTTTTACTATGTAAAATAGTGCTGTAATGATCATCATAGCTCATAATATACATAACATTATGATGTATATTAAATCACTTTTCATCTACAAGAAGCGAGGAAGTAAGTAGGGTCTTTAGTTAGCCTAGACAAGAGAACATAGAAAAAATTTCAACATAAAAAGGAATAGCATGTACAAAGGTCCTGTGGCTGAAAACAACACAACAGGAAAAAGACATCCGAACAATCAAACAATGAAACAAAACATAATGTAAAGAGTACAAGGGATGCAGGGAGGACAAATAATAAAGGGAAACTGGAGACAGAGGCAGGGAGTAGAATATACCTTGGTCTTTATTTTAAACGCAAAAAAAAAAAAAAAAATTAAAAAGATGGGTTTGGAGTTTTTGAAGTTTTTTAAAATTTTTTAATTTTTTATTTTTTTATTTTTTATTTGAAACGGAGTCTTGCTCTGTCGCCCAGGCTGGAGTGCAGTGGCGGGATCTCAGCTCACTGCAAGCTCCGCCTCCCAGGTTCACATCATTCTCCTGTCTCAGCCTCCCGAGTAGCTGGGACTACAGGAGCCCGCCACCTCGCCCGGCCAGTTTTTTTGTATTTTTTAGTAGAGACGGGGTTTCACCATGTTCGCCAGGATGGTCTAGATCTCCTGACCTCGTTATCTGCCCATCTCGGCCTCCCAAAGTGCTGGGATTACAGGCTTGAGCCACCGCGCCCGGCCGAAGTTTTATTTTTAAAGTAGAGTTGACAGACAAGTCATAAAGCAATTCGTGCCTAAAAATTTGTGCCTAAGAGGATCCCTTTGGCCTACCAAAGAGACTTCTGCATTTGCATGTTTATTGCAGCACTATTTACAATAGCAAAAACATGGCTTCCAACTGCCCATGAACGGAGGGTTGGATAAACAAAATGTGATACATATACACCATGGAGTACTACACGTCCATAAAAAACCCTGAAATGATGTCCTTTGCAGCAACGTGGATGCAGTTGGAGGCCATTATCCTAAGTGAAAACCAACAAAAAACCAAATACTGCATGCTCTCACTTGTATGCGGGAACTAAACATTGGGTACACATGGACATAAAGATGGGAACAATAGAACACCAGAGGTCCCAAAAGAGGGGAGAGAAGAAAGTGGACAAAGGTCGAAAAGCTCCCTATTGGGTACTATATTCACTATTTGGGTGAAACATTCACACAATATATCCCTGTGACAAACCTGCACATGTACCCCGTAGATTTTTTTAAAATCTAATTTAAAAAAATAGATGTCCTTTGCTACAGCACAGAGGATAGACTGAATGGGAGAGCAGAATGACCATGGATAGAGGAGTTAGGAGCTTATTGCCATAGTCTAGGTGGAGACAGTCATTTTGTGTAGGATGCTAAGAAAGAGATGGTGACAAATGGATGGGTTCAAGACGCATTTAGGTGGCAAAACTGATTGGACTTCCTTGTAGATGGGATATGGGTGGGAGGAAGGGAAAATACATTTACAAGGATGAGCCCTAGATATCTGACTTACAAAGCTGTTTTTGTCATTTACCAAGATAAGGAATCCTGGAGGAGGATCATGGTTGCCAGGTGGATATTTTGTGTTCAGTACTGGAACGCTTGTGGCATTTAGATACACATACTTGTAGGCCAGGAACTTTTAGAAGCAGTCCAAGCTCAGGAGGGTACATTTGACTGTCATTGGCACGTAACTGACCATAAAAGAATGATGTGGATAAAATACCAAAAGAACTGATGTGGAATGAGAAAGGTAGAGAGCCTGGAATAAGAAAGTGTAAAAGAGGCAAAGTTGAAGGGAAACTAGCATGATCACTAAAAGGGTTTTGGAACAGGAAGCCGATTAATTCATTAATTGAATACTTGGTTCTATCTTATTCTTAAATATGGGCTTTTTTGACTTGAATGCTTGAATTTCAAGTCAACTACATAGCACGTTAAACTGACATTATAACATAGGAAAACTCAGGCACTAGCTTTTAAGCAGGTTATTTTAAAATAGTTTTATTGTTAATTCTAACTTGTCAGAGGAATTCTTAAAATGGCACAAAACATTCACTTCTGAAGACACGGGAAGTTGGGTGGCGAGTCAGGAGATGGGGGTTATTCAGCCTGGAGGTCTCCACAAATGTAAAATACAAGTCAGGCCAGGTAAGTGAATGACAGTGCTCACCTGCTGCTTCATTCTCATTGTACTTTAGGGACTATGCTGGAAAGAGGACACTTGGTAAAAAGAGTTATTCTATGTAAGCTTGACTCCAAGCTGTAGAGGACAGTGCAGGAGAAGAGAGGTTTGGTGAAAGCCATCTGAGATACAAGGATGATTGGAAACCACTGGAATATTGAGATCCCATCTGAGAAAGGGAATACAAAGACTGCAGGGACCAAGACTGGAAAACGCTGAGAAGGTGAACACCATTTCCCTCTGCATGTATTTCTTACTCTGTTCCTCTGGTTCCTGTGCTGATTAACAAATGATTCCTCACAGCCAAAGACTTTTCTGTGGGTGTTCTTGAATGTAGCTGAAGAAGGTGGTTGCTGAGGAGGGGAAAGCTGTGTCTCAAAAAGGTTTGAAAGGATATAGCATGGTGGCCCTTATAAAACAGAAAGTAAGCCACACTCAGGAAATGAGCCCACAGACTTACACCAGAATGATCAGCTCCTTGGAAGAAAATGGAGATGGAGGTGAATATCCACTCATAGAATGCTTATGAAGATGCTAATGTGTGCCAAGTCTATGAGTTACTCAGCAAGATGTTAAGCTAAGGATCAGCCTCTTATAAAACCTATAGTTCTATTTTCTAGTATATTTTAAATTAATTCATTTCTTCATTCTTTTGACTCAATTGTCCTGAATATCTATTTTGTGTTAGGCACTGAGAATATAACCATGAACAAAAGCAGTCATGGTCCTTAACTTCATGACTTAGCTTGGTGACATTTTACTATTCTTTTGATTTCTTTTCTTTTTTTTTTTTTTTCTTTTGAGAGAGCGTCTCACTCTGTCACTCATGTTGGAGTGCAGTGGCGCCATCTTGGCTCACTGCAAACTCTGCCTCCTGGTTTCAAGTGATTCTCCTGCCTCAGCCTCCTAAGTAGCTGGGATTACAGGCATGTGCCACCACACCCAGCTAATTTTTTTGTATTTTTAGTAGAGACGGGGTTTCACCCTGTTGACCAGGCTGGTCTCGAACTTCTGACCTTAGGGGATCCACAAGCCTCAGCCTCCCAAAGTGTTAGCATTAGAGGCATGAGCCACTGCGCCCAGCCCACTCTTTTGATTTCTTAAGAGGTTATTTTTCCCATGGGATCTGTGGATCTATTTCAGTGTTACTGCTTAAAATACTTTTCAATGTAGTCTTAGGCCAGTAACTCTCCTGAATAGTATCTATAAAATATCTCTAAAATAGGACATGTTTCCTGAATATACCCCCAGGACATGGGCCTGAGAAAAATCTATCTGCATGGTCTCCATTCCCTAATCTCTCTCCTGCCCTCCAAACCCGCTCTTTCCCAAAGACTCATGTTCTTCACATACGTTCCATCAGCCTGAAGTCATCAGGGCACCTGGGGGACAAAGTACTCATTTCTGCAGTTCCTGCTTCAATTATCTTCTTGGTGAATAAATTAACATAAAAAATATAGGATATCTAAAATCCAATTATATTTTAGTTACTCTGGTAGAGACAATTATTTTGTATACACACATTAATTTGAAGCAGAAGATGCATTTTGTTTATCATTTTTCGAGGAGTTGTTTTAAACTGTCTCTCAGCTTAACTTTCCTTGACCTCATTTTCCCAAAAAGTATGGTTTCTCTTTACAGATCCATACTTTTGCCTGCAGTTAAACTAGAATTCTGATCTTATTGCTTCTCCATGCACACACCTTCCATTTCAAGCCAATATCTTTCCACACCCTACCTACCTTAATTAACCCATACATTTTGAGATACAACTTATCTTTTATTTAATGTTTTCTTATTTCCACATATGAACCTTTAAAATGTACAATGGCACATTTGAAATATACAAAATGATTTATGTTCTGGATTCAAAGGATGACCTAAAGAATAAATAATGCCCAAGGGTAAGTGAGGTCATTCATTATAGTAATTTTTAATGTGCTTGACAAATGCCAAGGGAAATCATATGATGCAGTAATCTCACTTCTAGGAATCTACTTGAAACATAGTGATAGACAAGAATATTAAATAACATAAGATAGGACTATTCATTGAAACACTGTGATGATCAAATGATTGAATTTAAAACTACCCAGATTTCGATTATGGAAACTGGTGAAGTAAACTATGATATCTTCACTAAATGGAATTATAAGCAACTAAACACCAACAACAAAAAGAATGCATATATATATATGCATATCTGTGTGTGTGTGTGTGTGTGTGTGTATACAGAGAGAGCGAGAGAAAGAGAGAGAGAGACAGAGACAGAAAGAGATTTAAAACAATTGCAATTGGATCATGTGATTGTGGGGTCTGGCAAGTTTGAAGTCTGCAGGGCAGGCTGGCAGGCTGGCAGGCTGGAGACCCAGGCAAAAGTATGTGTTATAGTCATGAGTTGAAGGCAATCTGGAGTCAGAATTCCTTCCTCTTTGTAGGGTGGGTGTGTGGAGCTCAGTCTTTTCTCTGAAGGCACTGAACTGATTGGATAACAACCAGCATTATGGTGGGTAATGAGCTTTACTCAAAGTCTACTTGTATAAATGTTAATCACATCTAAAAAATAAAAAATAAAAATAAAAAAAATAAACCTTCACAGCAACATCTAAACTGGTGTTTGATCAAACAGCTGGGTACCATAGCCTAGGCATTTGAAATATAAAATTAACCATCACAAATATAAAGTACTAAGTTAAGAAACTCAGCTTAATATATGTAGAAACATATTTGCAACAACAAAACAAAAATAAAAATTTGTGCCTTACTGTGCAGAAAAGAATTAATATAGCAAACCTGAGAATGCAATTTTTAGAAATGCCGCCATCCAAGTTTTGCCCTTGGCTGGTGTCTGAGAACCTGGCTGGTAAATAGTTCTCTACACTGAAATGAAATTTTCCATAACTGATAAAAGTGGTTCACTGTTTATAGACTGCGCAGACAATATGGTTTATGATGAATACTTGCTTTCCTTATGGGTGTCTGGAATGTTGGTACATGCTAGGAAAAGGGTAACTGCAAAAGCAATCCCCAGAAATTGGGCACTGAGTAAGCTACTCCGGACACAACCATACCACACAAAAGAAATCTCTGTGGGACAAAAGAAAGCTGTATGTGGGAGAGAGAAAGCATGAGGAAGTCTGCCCCTGGACTCCTCCAGACTCCACTTGTGTCTCTTTCCTTCATGATCCGGGTATATTATTACTTTATCAATGCAATAAATCTTAGCTGTGAGTACAATTATATGTTGAGTACACTTCATTCTTCTAGAAGATCTCTGAACATGGAGGTTGTCTTGAGGGCCTCCAACATACCTATCCTACAGATAGAGAATATATATACACACACACACACACATATACGCATATATATGTGTGTGTGTATATATATACACACACAATAATTATTGACTAAAATATAATTTTAATTTTAGCATAGTTTTAGATTTATAGAAAAGATTCAAATATAGTACAGAGAGATCTCATAGACACTTCACCCACTTTCCCATATTGATAATATCTTACCTTATTATGGTACATTAGTCACAACTAATGATCAAACTTTGATACATTGCTCAACTAAAACTTTACACTTTATTTGGATTTATAGTAATTAGTTTTCCCATAATGCTCTTTCTATGTTTCAGGATTCTATCCAGGATACATTGAGTTTAATTGTCTCATCTCCGTAGTCCCCTCTGCTCTATAAACATTTCTAGACCTTTACTTGTTTTCCAAGAAGTATTGTTTTTCTGTTGCTTTGCTTTAGTTTTTTTGTAAACAATTTTGGGTTTCTTAATTATCTCTATGGTTTCTCTGTGTTTTACTTTGCAAATGCCTGTTTTCTAACTTTATTATAGCTTTCCTTTTATAATTTTCTTTGTGTTTACTCTGGTTTTATTTTCTAGCTTCCCCAATAGAAGTTTTAGCTCACTATTTCTCAATCTTTCTTGCTTTCTAAAATAAAAATTTAAGGATATAAATGTTCTTTTTTTTTATATCTACCATCCATATAGTATGTTTGGATAACTTCCTCATACTACTTTTCCAATTCAGTAATATTTTCTTCAACTGCTTATAGTGTGTGAGATATAGATATAGATAGATAGATACAGATGAAGATAATTTAATAAGAATTATTATATATGGGAGAAGGGATGGAAAAGAGTAAAGAGGATGGAATAAAAGTTGGAGTTATCTCACTCTACCTTGTGTGACAGGTTTTTCTTTGGCAATATGTAAATGATTTCAAAATTACAAAATAAATTTAAGTCAAAATAAAATAAAAGTGATGCCTAAAAATCAAAAACAAAATAAAGCAAATTATTCTAACTTTATATAAATTTGCTGGCCTAAAAATATTATTCGATTATCCAAGCTTTATGAGTAACTAGAATTTAGTAATATTAAATACTAATTATAGAACTCTAGTATTTTTTGTAACAATGCTATTGTTTCTATAACTAGATACATATAGATACATAATTTTAACATAAAGGAACTGTGTAATTACTTAAAAATATTTCAATTTAAGATTTGTAATGCAAAGAAAGAGGAGAAACTATAAAATCAAATAAATTAATGCTATCTTAAATTCAAATAGGAAATTTTCTTATGAACATATAATGTATTTTGTCCTTACAAAAATAAATTACTTTTTACCAACTTTGTCTGGTGAAATGGTCTACAATGATAACAATATCCAATAGCAATAATAAGATTTGAAAATTGAAAATTAATTTCAGAATACTATTTTTAACTAAAAGGAACCAATAATTTTTGGTGAAATGATTTATTCCAGATCCAGGACAGGAAATGAGCTTTACTTGGTTTGTAAATCAATATCTACATGATGTCCACATCATGGACATCTTTACAAAAAGAATCATAAAAGATTATATTTACCAGAAAATAAAGTTTTAATGCATATTGGGGTTATGCCATAAAAGGACATAGGCATCATTCTGAAAGACCTCCCCTGAAAAAGAATAAACAATTTGAGCATCAAAAATAAATTTGGATATAAAAGATTCAAGTTCATCATTTCTGAGTTCATAATGACACAAAAATACATCTCACTGATCACTTGAGGAAATTTTCAAGGCACAAATTCAGTATTTTTAAAACTGGTAGCAAAAAAGTGGGGGCAGGGGAACACATGCATTTATCCTGCCTTTCCCATGCCAACTAGGTTTCAGAGTAATTTAATCGTAGACAAGTACAAGATTTTCTTTATAGAAAAATTCCGCAGCTGACAAGAGCAGAAAGAATGGAAGGATATCATCATTTTGCCATCTATTAATATAATTATAAATCTAGACAATAATCCTTAGTGGCTACTAAAACTAGTTGATGAAAGGCTAATGGAGAACTTAAAAATGGACAAATTGAATTGACAACTCCTGAACCTATTGATAAATATTAACATCATAAAAGAGAGGCAACAAGATAATACATGACTATTAAAGCAATGAAGTGTAGGCAAGTATTTTTGAGAAAAAAAATCAAACATGAATCTCATTAGGTCTTCGTCAAGGCTCAGTGTTTACAGAGGATAGAAGAACATGCTGTATGACACCATATGGCCAAATTCAGAATGTGAGAAACATGACAGGAAAGAGGACTTAGTTTTTTCAACAAAGAAATGTTCGAGGATGGTGGTGAAAGGAGCAAGAGAGAGAGAAAACAAAAGAATAAAATAGACAGAGACTGAGAGGGGCAATTTTATAGATTAAAAGACACTCAAGAGACTTAGCAGTCAAATGTAGTATGTGGACATCATGTAGATACTGATTTTCAAACCAAGTGAAGTAATTGATGCCACAGTTGACATGATTTTACACTATATATTTTGAGTGTTGACATAAATTATTTATTTTTAAGTTGAATACAGGTATTGTGATTAATTTTTTAAAGTTTCTTCATCTCTGTCACTTGAAACTGAAATGGTTTTTTAAAATGCAGACTTAGAATTATTAAGTTTGTGAAATTCTTCCACATATTCCTTGGATCCCCAAAACTAATGGGTTATGCAAGGTTATATATTATTGGCCCTTATTTTTATTTTCTTTTCTCCTTTCCTTTCCTTTCTTTCCTTCCCTTCCCTTCCCTCCCTCCTCCCTTCCCCTTCCCCTTCCCCTTCTCCTTCCTTCCTTCCTTCCTTCCTTCCTTCCTTCCTTCCTTCCTTCCTTCCTTCCTTCCTTCCTCCCTTCCTTCCTTCCTTCCCTCCTTCCTTCCCTTCCTCCCTTCTTCCCTTCCCCTCCCCTCCCTTTTTTCTTTTCTTTTCTTTTCTTTTCTTTTCTTTTTCTTTTTCTTTTTCTTTTTCTTTTTCTTTTTCTTTTTCTTTTTCTTTCGTTTGATGGAGTCTTGCTTTGTTGCCATGGCTGGAGTGCAGTGGTACAATCTCAGCTCACCATAACCTCCGCTTCCCGGGATCAAGCGATTCTCCTGCTTCAGCCTCCTGGGTAGCTGGGACTACAGGCACACGCCACCACACCAAGCTAATTTTTTGTATTTTTAGTAGAGATGGGGTTTCACCATGTTGGCCAGGCTGGTCTTGAACTCCTGACCTCAGGTGATCCATCTGCCTCGGCCGCCCAAAGCGCTGGGATTACAGCCATGACCCACTGCACCCAGCCTAGCCTTTATTTTTTTCAAGACAAAAGGAAACTTAAGAAATATTAAATATCATACCTCAACACCTTCTAGAAAGTGCAAGAGCCAAGTCCTCTAGTGATAGGTATCACGCCCCAGTGGTTTACTATTTCAGGCTGCCCATGCTTACACATTAGCAAAAATCAGAAGAAAATAGTCTCAGCTTAGGATTCTCCAAGCTCTTTTTTTAATCAAATGTGCACAATTTCATTTAACACTATCAGACAAAACACAGAGAGACAGACACACACACTACACCAGATACACACACACCACACACACACACACACACACAGACATATGCTGGGAGATGACATAAATTCCATGTCCTCTTTATACTTAATCTATGCCCAATACCAAAAATTTTCCCTTGCACATTTTCTGGACACAATTTAGGACAAACCGCAAACACCAAATAATTTGATTGCTTAGCTACCTTGATTTTAACATTAACAAAGAGGCATTCAGTAATTCATGCAAATCACAAAGTGTTTAACATTAAGGTACTTGATGTTTTCTATTACATAGATTATAGTGTTCCCATAATCTAATAAACAATCAAATTTTACTAGCTCATCTTTGAATTCCACATATTTTTTCAATTTTACATGGTTCACTACCTATTTTTATGCAAACATAATCTTAAGGGTTAAATATTATTTTAACAAATTTTTAACAAACTTGGCAAATATTTAAATTATTTTCTATATTTTTGTATTATGGATAAGCTTTGATCTACATTCATGCACACAAGCTTTTATGTGAATTATGAGCTAATTCTTCAGGATTGCTTTCCAAAGTGGATTTAATGGATCAAAGGACTTTTAAGGCTCTTAATAATATTGCCAAAATGCTTTCCAAAACTGTTGTACCAAGTTGCATGCCTGCCAGCAATGCACCTCTCCACACCCTCTGCAGCAGAGACCCTGCAGATTGCTAAACCTAAGTGGACTTGACTAGCATCTCTTCTGGGCTTTCATCCTGAAACGGATCTGGTCTTGCATTATGTATTGAGCAAAAGTGGAAGGAGGGGACAAACTTGAGGTATTTCTTCACCTTGGGCTGCTTTCCACAGTCCATTTCTATGCAGTGGCATTGCCCAGAAATGGTTTCATTCAACACTATCCCCATTTTGATGCATAAAGTCATAAGTTCCTCTGCTTTTTAATCCCCTTAATTCTTCTGATTTGCTGGCTGGTTGAAAACAAAAGGAATAAATAGCTGGCACACAGGAAGCAATGCGTGTTTCAAGTGAAGTTTCCTCTTTGTAAAGCTAGGTGATTACAGGCTTGGCTCAACCTACCTTCATTCTAAATGGTTCTGCACATGGCTGCAGTGGTGTCTGGTTCAATGACCACCTTGTCTGGGCTGCTGGTCAGAATCAAGCTTAGTTCTGAGCTGCTATTTCAGGCATTATTTAGAATTTGATAATCAAAGAATTGAAACAATGTGCAAATCAAAGACCTCTTTCCTTTAGAAAGCCAAGAGCTGATTTGCATTTTCTCCTGCCTCTTTCCTATTACTAACGACTTGGAAAGTTGAAACATGCTCAGTGCTTTGAGAAAGAGGCATGGGTCTTGAAAACATAGTGTAACCTGAAAGAAATATGATAGCATGTATTTTACCCTCTCATCTCCTTTTTCTAATTTTTTTTAACCTTTGCTAAGAATCTATGAAGACCTTACTAAAAATTTAAAGCAAGGATACAAGACACAGAACTTCCATTGAGGCTAGATCTACAGTAATAACCAATAAACTTCAAGGCTTGGGTCACCACATGTATTCATGCATCCAATCATTCATTCATTCATGCAGTAGCCATCTATTTTTCATTATTTGTCGTCACTATGCTAATTATTAATGATTCAAGACTACAAACAGTACAATTCTTGTTCCCCAAAATGTCAAATTCAAGGAAAAGACTGACCCATTTATAATTAACTCTAATATAGAAACTTCCAGAAGGACAAACAGCTTTGACTCCTGCCACTTGTAAAAAACATAATAAAAATCAAACAACATAAAAATGTCAAGCATATTACAAACCACCATTAGCATCTTTGCTACATATTTGCAATGCCAATTTTTGTGTATTTTATCAAAAATGGCCTTCAACTGTTATAGGACCACCAGGTTTGATGGCTTATAGCATGATAACAGACCAATACACTGAAACAGCAAGGGGTGCAGTAGAGAAAGAGTTTAATAATCATAGGGCAACCAAAGAAGGGAACTGAAGGGAACTTCAAATCTGCTTCCCTGAGGGGTTTTGGATGGGGATATTTAAGGAAATTTTGGAGAATAGTGGGCTGAGGAATTGAGATCACTGATTGATTAGGGCATGGAGAATGAAATTATAAGAATGTAGAACCTACGTTCTTGGGCTGAGTTGGTTCTTGGTGGGGTGTTCAGCCCTACTGGCTTCAGTGGAACCACTGGAATGTAGAATCCAGAAGATTTCTCAAATGGAAAACTTGAGATTTCTTAATGTTAAAGATGTTATCTGTAGAAGCAATTAAGGGAAGTTAAGACCTTGTGACAGGGACTATGTGACTTTTAAGCAGTAAGCAGCTATTTTAAAAAGTGGGCTCATAGGGCAAGCTAGATAATGCTTAGCTATGGTTCTACTCAAAGCTCATCCTTTTGATAAAAACCTAGCAGTTTCTTTTTATTAACTTTATGAGGAATGTTTCACCTTCTGCAATAAATAATTTTTTAATGAGCTTTTTTCTTTTTCTTTTTTTTCTTCTGTGTTATTCCCAGGAACAGATCATTAAAATTTTCTGAGTCCTCTTTTTTGGTAAATGTCACAAAAATACCTAATACAGGTTTGTTTATTATGATGACTCTGAATATCAGGACATCATGACTCACACATGGTGAAAGGTGTCATATCCCTTCGACTTACTCAGTTTGGGCATGGTCATATAAATGCCTTGGACTCATTTTTCCATGTTAGAAATTGGGTTGTCAATTGTTGGCCTTGGAAGCTGAGCAGCAGAAGCATCTCCAGCCATGGAGACTTTTCTTTCTGTGAGGGGTAGGGTTGGTATGGCCACAGTTCTCTCCTACCTGCTGTTTTAGTGGTTAACAACTTTTGAATAATTTGAAGTATTTGCTATGGCCCAAGAACTCTAGGAATATTTACAAAACTAAAGGAGTTTTCTTACCTTTCAAAAATGATGCATGGTGCAGTTTGGACAGTTGTGACTAGAATGAACTTCATGATGGCCCTGACCATTTTTATTCATCGCAATATGTTGAGGGCTTAATGAGATCTGGCACATGGCAGATATATAATGAGTTTTAAGAATGAGTAATGAGGGTCAGGTGCGATGGCTCAAGCCTGTGATCCCAGTACTTTGGGAGGCCAAGGTGGGTGGATCATGAGGTCAAGAGACCAAGACCATCCTGGCCAACATGGTGAAACCCTGTCTCTACTAAATATACAAAAATTAGCTGGGCCTGGTGGCACATGCCTGTAGTCCCAGATACTTGGGAGTCTGAGGCAGGAGAATTCTGAAAGAAGAAGAAGAAAAAAAAAGGTTGAGTACTGGTAAGATGTAGGTACACTTTTCCCTGATTAGCACAGACTTTTAAAAGTGCCCTGTCCACTGCTTTGTGCATCCATCACTTTGGTGGTACTTTCCATGTTAACACAAGGAGTTCACCAGGAAAAGCAGTTGCCCTCAAAAAGCAAAGATTTCTTTGAATATCTCACTCTCCTTGAGATATCCAAAGGCCCTAATAAGTATTTGGAATAATACATTCTCTTTTCACAGTGGCCTTTTGTTTTAGATAGTCCTGGATTTTAGTATCTTAGTAAAAATAAATTATTTGTATTTTTAAATTTTAAATAAAAACAAGAGACATCATGGAATAATTTCCAGGCATGTTGATCTATCTGTCCTTGACAAAACTAAGCTCTTTCTTGACTTTGAGACTTACCTTTATATTTCCTTCCATTTGGAATATGTCCCTTGTTTATTAATGTGGTTGGCTCCTGCTGTTCATGCAAGTCTCTCTCTACTCAATTGTAATGTCTTCCCAAAAAGTAACTATTTAATCAGGTATCCACCCAATTTATAGCCCAATCATTTCCCAAATCTGTATTGTTAACGTAAATTATTCATATAAGTTACCTCTTTCATTTATTGCTAAATTCCCAGTCCCTGGCACAGTACATGACAAATAGCAGAAAACAATAATTATTTAACAAATCAATGAATGAATAATTTAAAAGATATATTAGATGACTTTAAATATCTCTTTCTACTTTTAGATTTTTTGACACCTGGTATACCAGGTACTACCATTTGACTTTTCTACTTAAAAATGTCACAGTGTGTGGACATCAACATTTATGGACTTTGTGTGAAAGCCAAAAGATAGTGAGTGGCCTGTGATAATCAAAAGGAGCTTGCTTACTTATAGGCTGGGAACCAGAGAAGGAACACGAATTGCTACCCATTTTACCAAATCTGAGAAAGATGATTGGTGAAAAATTGCCCTCATTCAGAGGACTGCACTGATCAGTAAGATTTACTGACTGCTGTTAGGAGTCTGGAGTGGAAATTCTTACAAACAATAACAGATTGATAATGAAATATTGATCTGGGGTACACTTTGCAGAGCAATTTTGTCTATTTCCTTATGGAAGCTCAAGCCTTCTCAGGCTTCAGGGAGGTCCCTGGCTGGTATCTTCAGCCCTAGCATTTCCTACTTTAGATGTTGATTATGATGCTTATTTTGTGTTGTCCAGAAGGTATGACTATTTCTAATTTTCTTGGGGCCTTTAGGACATCTCTTTTTTTCCTCCACTTTCTCTCATTCTCTTTTCTTATATAGGCTTTGAAATTGAAATAGTGTGGCTTAGAAAAAGCCTTGTGCAAAGCAAACTTTGAAATCAATCAATCAGGCTGGCCCAGCAGCAGTGGCTGTAGTTCAGGGATGACTCTGCCAGACAGCTCAGCCATTACTTACATCTGAGATAACTTCCTCTGCTTCCTCTCCCATTCCATGCCTATCCAAACATTGGACAGATGGAGCATGTTTGCACAATGTCAGATGGTACTGCCTTTTTGCATGGAACAGATAATTCACAGGCATCAGAAATAGATGCTATCAACAACTATCTTCTTCTCTTTTTTTCCAGTCTTTTGCCTCTGCTGACACCTGGAAAATTTGTCATCTAAGAATAGTGAAATGCATTCTTAGAAGCCAGTGCAAGATGGAATAAAGTATACTGGTCTTAGAGTAGCAAGATGTGCTATTGGAACCTGATTTTGTCTCTTGTCAACTTGAAAACCTCTCCTAGCATAATAGAAAGAGCAAGGATTGGAGTCCTATAGTCCTGGTTGTAAATAGCAGTTCTGGCACTTATTAACTGAGATAAATTTCCTATGTCTGAGACAATTTTCTAGACTTAAAGTTATAATTTCCACATATAAATATTTCTTTAAAAAATTAGATTCCAATGGAATATTATTTGAGGACTTTCACTGTGTCTCAATTTTCTAATCTGTAAAAGAGGGAACAGTGGTTGATTATGACCTTCCATATCCTACCTGAAAGTAGAAGTCACTTTCCTACTCCACAGAACCAACTATTAGAACACAAGCCTGTGTTATGCCCTAAGAAGGCATATCCACAAAAAGGATAGTGATTGTTTCGCCAGGTGGTTTTTAAAACTGAGAAATTAGCCATGATGTTTTAAGCTGTTATTTATGTAGACAAAGAGTGTCAAACTGGTGAAATGAACCAGCCATATGAACAAAGTTGAAAACCAACTATAAATTCAACTGGTGCTCTCTCTGAATTGAGAAAATCTAAACATATGACTCATAGGGATGCATTTCCACAAAGCTCAGAAAGGAATGGTTTTGGAGGCAAAGTGGATAGTGCAAAAGGCAGGACTGACAAGGAGATGGAATCTGAAAAGCTTAATGGGGATGAGACTATCTCATCAAAAATGTATAGCAGCACCCACCATTAAATGAAACTACGTAGTGTTAGAGCTAACCTAATCCTTACTTGCTCTGTTTGAAAAATGCATTCTCCCAATGCCCTGAAGTCTACAGGGTCACATTATAAGCATACTGTAATAATTATTCTTTATGTTCTTCCTAAGATTGTCTCCCCCCAAGCTTTGACATTTCTGTCTAAAAATTGCATTTTTAGCTCATTTCAGGTAACATGCAAAAGGTCAGAACAGACCGATGTTTCCATTGCAATGACTAAAGGAAAAAAAGATAAATTGCAAAACACATTTTAAAATGCATTGGAGAGCTATTGAAGCAACAGAAACTAGATCAACTAAAATTCAAGAAAGGGAAGAGTTCTATTTTGGTGAGCAGATCACCAAATGTTTACCTCCCCAGGGTCATTTTCTAATTCTGGGTATAAGCCAGATCAGGATAAACAGATGCTACTGGGAGGAAAGAAACTAGTGGGAATCATGGTGGTTGTATTGCACTGGTTTAATGGACTGAAAGCCAAAAGAGTCCCAAAACATGGTCAGTTTTTCTCATGGGTAAGTCGTTGAATTTTGGTGGGATGGGATACTGGGAATATCATCTGTCTTCCAAAAGACAGAATGAAATCGCCCACATAATCAAAAAGGCTTACAATATTTTGTCTTCTAAGATGAAGAAAATACTGTAAGATTGTGACTGCCTAGGTAAGTTACACAAACACATGGTCTCCCCCTCAAGACATTTGCTAATTTAACAACTGTGAGATGTCAATCTAGATGGAAGTATAGGAAAAAGACTCAATTTCTTGAAAAAAGAAACTTCCAAATTCCGTTGCAAAGGATATAAACGCGTGGAGGAGTGGAAACTTGAGACCATGTTTGCATTCAATCTACCACAGATGAGTTTAACATCTACTGGATACAATAGAAGACAGCATCAGTGAACATGAAGGCAGATCAATTGAAAATATTAAGTGTAGTAGAGATAGAAGAAAACATAGGTGAAATGCTTCAGGACACTGGTCTGGAAAAATGTTTTATGAATAAAACCTCAAAAGCACAGGCAACAAAAGCAAAAATAAACAAAAGGGATTATATTAAACTACAAAGCTTCTACACAGTAATGGAGACTATCAACAGAGTGAAAAGCTAACCTACAGAGTGGGAGAAAATATTTGCAAACTACTCATCTGACTGAGAATTAATATGCAGAATATACAAGGAGCTCAAACATCAAAACAGGAAGAAAACAAAAAATCTGATTTAAATATAGGCAAATGATCTGAACAGACATTTCCCAAAAGAAGACATATAAACGGCCAACAAATATATTTTAAATACTAATCATCAGAGAAATGCAAATTAAAACCAAAATGAGGTATCATCTCATCCCAGTAAAGATGGCTACTATATGAAAGACAAAAAAAAATAACAAATGCTGGCAAGGATGCAGGGAAAAGGAAACTCTTATTTACATTGGTGGGGATGTAAACTAAAACTAGTACAGCTACTATGAAGAACATGATAGAAGTCCCTCAGTAAAGTATTAATAAAACTACTGCATGATCCAGTAATCTAACTACTAAGAATTTATCCAAAGGAAAGAAAATCAGTATATCAAAGAGACATCTGCAGCCCTATGTTTAATGCAGCATTATTCATAATAGTCATGATTTGGAATCAACCTAAGTGTACAACAGATGAATGGATTTTAAATTGTGGTATATGTACATGCTAGGAAGACTGTTCAGCCATAATAAAGATGGAAGCCCTGTCATTTGCAGCAACACGAATGGAACTGGAGGACATTAAATGAGATAAACTAGGGACAGAAAACTGAACACCACATATTCTCATTCATATGTGGAAGCTAAAAAATGGTTGATTTCATAAAAGTAAAAATTAGAACAGAGGATAGTAGAGGCTGGGAAGGGTAGGGGGAAGGGAGGGATAGGGAGAGACTTGTTCAAACCCAAGACTTAGTTACGAAAAAAGCTGTCACCTGAGGAATGCGATACTATGTAATGAACCATCGTGTCCTAACACCATTCTGTAGTATAAAATTAGTTACTGTGATTATAATCTCTGAATCTCCTGGCATTGATGTGGTATATAGAAGAGCCACTTTGTATTTCTATTGATAAAGGAAATTTTGAGATTTTATCATGGGATAAATACTGCTCAAATAATTACATCTTGAAGGGAATTGCTTCTTAATTGAGGACCCTTCTGATGTTTTTTTGCTTAGGAGTTTAGAATGTATTCTAATGAGGTTTGGTCTATTGGACAGCATACTAAGTTAAAAGTTCCCAGCTCAATAATTAATCTGATGCGCGGTGATCAGCATACTGGTTACATTTCTCACTCCTCAGTGTCCTCACCTGTAAAAAAGGAATAGTGACATCTGGCTATTCACCCTTCAAGATTGACATAAGGAGCAAATGTGATAATATATTAAAATAATTTGAAAAGAAGAATAAAGTGCGGTAGAGAAAAAAAGGATTGAAAAATAAGAACAGAGCAGAAGACTTATGTGGGACATACTGAAAAGGTCTGACAATGTGTATTTTGGAGTCTCAGAAGGGGAAGAAAGAGAGCAGAATAATATTTAAGGAGACAATTACTAATAATTTTTTAATTATGAAAATTATACTTATTCTCAAAAAATCAACAGATATCAAGCAGAATAAAGGTAAAGAATATCATACCAAATAATTTTATTGTCAAACTTCTGAACACCAAAGGCAAAGAGAAAGTGCCTTTGCATACATTAGCAATGAACTAGTTAGAACATATACATAGTTTTAATTTTACTTTAAGTTCTGGGATACATGTGCAGAACATGTAAGTTTGTCACATAGGTATCCATGTGCCATGGTCGTTTGCTGCACCTATCAACCCGTCATCTAGGTTTTAAACCCTGCATGCATTAGGTATTTGTCCTAATGCTCTCCCTCCCCTTTCCTCCCACCCCTGAGAGGCCTGGGTGTGTGATGTTCCCCTCCCTGTGTCCATGTGTTCTCATTGTTCAACTCCCACTTATGAGTGAGAACATGCAGGCTGTTTGGTTTTCTGTAGGACATATTTTAATACTGTTTATTATAGCATCAAATTTTAAATATCTAGAAGTAAATCCAACAAAATATGGGCAAGGTATTTAATTTAACATTTAAAAATATTGCTGTGATGAATTAAAAAGGCAAAGAGATAAATTGTTTTTATGGATTGGAACCCTGAATGTTGTTAAGATTTCTATTTTTCCCAAATAGATCTCTAAAATTAATATAATTCCAATCAATACCACAGACCATACATGCATGGAGGTATATAAATTGATGATGTAATTCTAAAGGTGTAATTCATAAAAATGCAAATGACATAGGATAAATGGACAATTGCAAAGAAGAAAACAAAGCTTGGGGACTGAGACTGTGAAATACTACTGAAATACTGTAACTATTAACACAGGGATGTATTAGTGCAAGTAAAGACAAATCTCCCAATGGAACAGAAAGTCTAGAAACAGACTCACACATATTCAGTCACCTGCTTTGCAGTAGATGTACCAGTGCAATTTTGTGAATAAATGGTGGTCTTTTCAATAAATAATATGGGGCAATTGGATACTAATATGAAAAAAATAATGAAACTTGACCACTACATTATACAATAGAGAAATCATATAATCAACTGTTCAGGATAATTTATAGACCTAAACATTGAAGAAAACATTGGAGACTCTTTGTGTGTTAAGTAGAGAAATTTTGTTAAACACAGCAGAAAAAGCATTAACTTTAAGCCCATAATTGATTAATTGCACTTCAATAATATTAAAAACTTCGAATTATCCAAAGATTTCATTAAAAATTTAAAAAGGCAAGCCGTAAACTGGGAGGAGATATTTCCAGTACATATATTCCATAAGAGACTAGAATAAAGAATATAATAAAAAGATAAAATGCCCATTAAAAAATGGACAAAATAATTTAATGGGCAATTAGCAAAAGAAAGTGTTCAAATGGTCAATAAGCATATGTAGAGGAGTTCAAACCATCAGCCATTAAGGAAATGCAAATCAAAACTACATTACAAGCCAGGCTTAGTGGCTCACACTTCTAATCCCAGCACTTTGAGAGACTATGGCAGGAGGATTGCTTGAGCCCAGGAGTTCAAAACCAGCCTGGACAACATAAGTAAGACTTCATCTCTATATTAAAAAAAAAAAAAAAAAAAATTAGCTGGGTGTCTTGATGCATGCTTGTACTCCCAGCTACTCAGGAGGCTGAGATGGGAGGATCACTTGAGCTCAGATTGTCGAGGCTGCAGTGAACTATGCTTGCACCACTGCACTCCAGTCTGGGTGACAGAGTAAGACACGGTCTCAAAAAAATAAAAATAAAATCAAAACTACAGTGCAGAAAGCTGGGCACCATGGTGTATACCTGTAGTTCCAGGCACTCTGGAGGCTGAAGCAGGAGGATTGCTTGAGCCCAGGAGTTCCAGCATGTCAGTGCATTATGAGCACAATGATCATGCCTGTGAATAACCCCTGCACTCCAGCCTGGGAGTGCAGTCTCTAAAATTAAAAGAGACCCAGTCTCTAAAATTAAAAACAAAAAATAAAAATAAAACAGCTATAATGCAAAATAAAAATACATATTGAAAAGTATGTGGTTCAATGTAAAATGGTTAAAATACTTTGGAAAACTATTAAGCAGTATCTACTCCAGTCAAACAGTAGCTTAAACTATGACTCATTAATTTTACTTTTAGGTATATTACCAAGAAACAATGAGTGCATAAGCCCACCAAAACATACATTTAAGAATGTTCATGATAATTTTATTTATAAGAGCCCCAAACTAGAAACAAGTTACATGCCCATCAACATGAAGATAGAAAAACAAATTATCTTTTAATCATTCAGTGGAATGTTACCTATTCAGCGATAATAGAAAGAGACAGTTTATTGATACATGCAATAACATGGATAAATTTCACAGAGATAATGATGAATGAAAAAAGATAGACACAACAGAGCACATATTCCATGATTCTATTAAACAGATAACAGGCAAAATAAATGTATGATGATAGAAATAAAAAATTGGTTACTTCATAGCAGAGGGCAGTTATTGACTCTGAAGCAGACTGAAAACCTTCTGGGTGCTGGGGATGATCTTATTTTATCTGGGTTGTTGGTTACATAATTACATTTATATGTAAACATTTATTGAGCCATACACTAAAATCTGTGAACTTTGCTGTTTGCATATTATACCTCAATAAAAATAATAACTAAATGCAATAACAGTGGCATTTTAAATTAGTTCAAACATGCATGATCAGAATTGGTCCTTAGGGCTTTCTCTATGATATCACAAAGCAACCAATCAGAACAGCCTAGGCAGAAGCATCAGTCTGTCCCTTTGCCTGGGATAGAATAAATCAAAGAAGCATACACAATGTGAAAAACAATGACCAAGAGAAAAAATGATTTTTGTAGCAGTTCCTCTGAAAATGAGAGGATTAAACAAATTCACTCAGCAGCAGGATGGGTCTCAATCAATTAAAATCAAAATACTGTATGAGTTCAGGTCTTTTCCAAGAAGCCAGCTTCAATTGGTCAAAGACAGTTTCTGTAGGTTTGCAATATGACATGAAGTGTCATTGTTTAGGGATGCTGTAGAAAACTGATTTTAATATTTGATGCAATACTAAAAAATATTATGTTAAATTTTAAGAAGTATTTTAAATACTGAAAAATAAACTTTTTTAATATGTGGAATTAGCATTGATGTGGGTGTACGAAGATCTACTGTCTAAATTTCACTCTCATATTCAAGGCAACCTAATTTTTCAACTATTTACAGCTTCGTTGAGCCTAAGACTGCTATCCCATAAAATACAAAAGTAACTTTTTTCCTTCTTTATTTTTTATTTTCTAAATAGAATAACTACTTTTTTTCCAAATGATTTCCTAACAAAATATAAATTAAGATCTGTTGATGTTTAGGTGGCATTATGGCCTAAGCATTGCCCTTCGGCCTCCAATTTTGTCTTTTGTGGTCCCCTAAGATCCAAGGGAAACAGCTGGAAAACAACTGGAAGGTGATAATGCCCAGCTCTAGTGTTGAAAGATGAAAGGGAAATCTCAAAAGCATTGCCAAGATAGGATCACTTATCACTTTGAATTTTAGTCAGTAATTCTGTTTCAGCCACTGTGCTCAGAAGAGGCAATATTATTCTTTTTCATGTTAATAGAGATTCCTGGTTGCAGTGTGCTGCTACCTTAAGCTTCACAGGAGACACTGCACAGAAAGAGAAAGTCAATAATAGAAGATGGAAATTGGTCTTAGAAGTATTCCATTTTCCTACCTTTCCACTTCTTTATGCCCTCTCCTCTAAAATTTTACACACTACTTCCTCATGGTTCCCTTGAGTCCCCAATTACAGCTCTCTCCATTTGTTCATATTCCCTTTCAGGAGCCTAATTACTTTTCTGCTAACAGGACTTTGCTAACAATATTGACACTGATACCAGCTATAAGAAGGATAGTGGAAGAAACTGTGGAGGCAGGCATCCTGGGTCTTGGCTTTGCAATCTGGTCTTGGCAAATCCAATAGATTTTTCTGAGCTACCTTCTTCTTCTTCTTATCTTTCTTCTTCTTATCTTTTTTTTCCACTTTCGAAACAGGGTCTTGCTCTGTTGCCCAGGTTGAAGTACAGTGGCACAATTACCACTTGACCTACTGCTCACTGCAGCCTTGACCTCCCAGGCCCAAGCAGTTCTTCTGGGTTCAAGCAGCCCTCCCACCTCAACCTCCCAAAGTGCTGGGGTTACAGGCGTGAGCCACCGTGCCCAGCCTTTAGAGTCATTTTCATCGTTTGTAAAATGTCAATAATAAACCCCTTGTAGAATGCTTCATGGAATAAAGTTAGTATACATGAAATATTTAAAATCATGCCTGGTATATAGCATGTGTTTAAAAAATGATATCCATAATAGATTGAATCACAGGCATCAATTAATTACAATTAAGAAATACTAAGTTGGCTAGCCATAAGTAGAAAGCTGAAACGGATCGCTCCTTACTCCTTATACGAAAATTAATTTCAAGATGGATTAGGGGCTTAAATGTTAGACCTAACTTCATAAAATCCTAGGGAAAACTAGGTAGTACCATTCAGGACATAGGCATGGGCAAAGACTTCATGTCTAAAGTACCAAAAGCAACGGCAAAAGCCAACATTGACAAACGGGATCTCATTAAACTAAGAGCTTCTACAGCAAAACTACCATCAGAGTGAACAGGCAACCTACAGAATGGGAGAACATTTTGCAATCTACTCATCGACAAGGCTAATATCCAGAGACACAAAGAACTCAAAACAATTTACAGAAAAAAACAAACAACCCCATCAAAAGTGGGCAAAGGATATGAACAGACATTTCTCAAAAGAAGACATTCATACAGCCAACAAACACACATGAAAAATGCTCATCATCACTGGCCATCAGAAATGCAAATCAAAACCACAATGAAATGCCATCTCACACCAATTAGAATAAGCGATCATTCAAAAGTCAGGAAACAACAGGTGCTGGAGATGTGGAGAAATAGGAACACTTGTACACTGTTGGTTGGGATTGTAAACTAGTTCAACCATTATGGAAAACAGTGGCAAATTCCTCAGGTTCTAGAACTAGATTGTACCATATATTGGCCATCCATTACACAGGTATATACTTAGGAATTATAAATTATGCTGCTATAAAGACACACATGCACAAGAGTATATTTATTGTACTATTCACAATAACAAAAGAACTGGAATCAGCAAATGTCCATCAGTGACAGATTGGATTAAGAAAATGTGGCACATATACACCATGGAATACTATGCAGCCATAAAAGGATGAGTTTGTGCTTGTGGGACATGGTGGCTGGAGATCCATCATTCTTAGCAAACTATCACAGGCAAACCAAACACCATATTTCTCACTCCTTAAAATTTAGGAACTGAACAATGAATCACTTGGACTCAGGAAGAACATCACACTGGGGCCCTATCATGGGGAGGGGAGGGAGGATGGCATTGGGAGTTATACCTGATGTAAATGACGAGTTGATGGGTGCAGCACACCAACAAGGCACAAGTATACATATGTAACAAACCTGCACGTTATGCACATGTACCCTACAACTTACAGTATAATAATAATAAATAAATTAAAAAAAAAAAAAAAAGAAATACTAAGTTGTGCAGTTTGTTCATCTTAACCTTTCCCTGGTACTTTTATATTAGAGGAAATCGTGAAACTTCCCAGTCATAGTTTTACAACAGTATAGTAAAATCATTTCATGGGGGCTGGGGGTGTGCCAATAGATCTGTTAACCTTAAGAACACCTGAGTTTTGGGTTTTTTTTAGGGGAGGAAATTCATAAATACCAGATTGTCATCGGGCAGCTTTACCAAAAGCTCCAATGGAAAATATGACCATGGAAGTCAATTTCATGTGTACCTCTTACCTCTGATTCCCCTCGATCTTTCTTTTTATTTCATTTTATTTTTTGATAAGTTACTGGGATACAGGTGGTATTTGGTTACATGAGTAAGTTCTTTAGTGGTGATCTGTGAGATTTTGGTGCATCCATCACCCCAGTAGTATACACTGGGCCATATTTGTAATCTTTTATCCCTCGCTCCTCTCCCATTCTTCCCCTCAATCCCCAAACTCCATTGTATCATTCTTATGCCTTTGCATCCTCATAGCTTAGCTCCCACATATCAGTGAGAACATACAATGTTTGGTTTTCCATTCCTGAGTTATTTCACTTAGAATAAGAGTCTCCGTCTCATCCAGTTCACTGCAAATGCTGTTGATTCATTCATTTTTATGGCTGAGTAGTATTCCATCGTATATGCATACCACAGTTTCTTCATCCACTCATTGATTGATGGGCATTTGGGTTAGTTCCACAATTTTGCACTTGTGAATTGTGCTGCCATAAACATGCATGTACAAGTATCTTTTTCGAGCAATGACTTCTTTTCCTCTGGGTAGATACCCAGTAGTGGGATTGCTGGATCAAATGGTAGTTCTACTTGTAATTATTCAAGGTAACTCCACACTGTTTTCCATAGTGGCTGTACTAGTTTACATTCCCACTTGCAGTGTAGAAGTGTTCCCTGTTCACCTCATCCAAGCCAATATCTACTGTTTTTTGATTTTTTTATTATGGTCATTATTGTAGGAGTAAGGTAGTGGTTACTACCACTACCATATTGTGGTTTTGATTTGCATTTCCCTGATCATTAGTGATGCTGAGCATTTTTTCATATATTTATTGGTCATTTGTATATCTTCCTCTGAAAATTGTCTATTCAATTTTCTACACTACTCTGTTTTCAGAATACTATACATGGGACGTAACTGAAAGATTGAGGGTCATGAAATCCTTAGCTCACTTTCTGATGGGATTGTTTGCTTTTTTCTTACTGACTTGTTTGAGTTTGTTGTAGAGTCTGGATATCAGTCTCTTGTCAGATGTATAGATTGTGACGATTTTCTCCCACTCTGTGGGTTTTCTGTTTACTCTGCTGACTGTTCCTTTTTCCATTCAAAGTTCTTTAGTTTAATTTGGTCCCAGCTATTTATCTTTGCTTTTATTGCATTTTCTTTTGGGTTCTTGGTCATGAAATCCAGACTGGTGGAATGGAATAAAGAATCCAGAAATAAACCCAAATACTTACAGCCAGCTGATCTTTGACAAAGCAAACAAAAACTTTAAGTGGGGAAAGGACACCCTTTTCAACAAATGGTGCTGGGTTAATTGGCTAGCCACACGTAGGAGAATGGAATTGGATCCTCATCTCTCACCTTATACAAAAATCAACTCAAGATGTATTAAAGACTTAAACCTAAGATCTGAAACTATAAAAATTCTAGAAGATAAAATTGGAAAAACCCTTCTAGACATTGGCTTAGACAAGGATTTCATGATAATCTTTCAATTATACCCCATTTATAGTATTCTAGAAACAGAGTAGTGTAGATTCTTCTTGGCTGCTGAATTTTTCTTCAAGGATGCTTGGAATCCATTACGAATTCCTGTTCTTTAGAACCCAGTAAAGGGAAAGTGATTCAATGCAGGCTATATTTTCTTGACGTCATCTTTTCTCTGCCATTAAGGTGAACTAAAGGAAGCAACACAATTCCATGTTTAGTCACAACAAAGTCAGACAAGCACTCTGCAGTGAGAAATTAGACAAGTTAACCAATTGTGATTATCTTGTTTCTATATGGAGATGATAATGTTGTTTGCTTTCTGCCTAGGGTTATTGTGAAAATTAAATGAATTAGTTACTCAGCACATGGTAGTATTACTTATCAAATGCTAGTTCTTAATCTTACAAGAAAGAGAACTGGCCTAAGATCTGGATGTATGGGATATATTCTTGACTTTTTTCACTAAGGTTTCTTAGCCTTTTACTTTTTGATTTGTCTACTAAGATCCTTTCTTAATTCTAAGAATTTAAGAGTTTCTCAAAACCAAAGAAACCTCCATGTTATAGAAGAATTCTACTCTGTGGGGATGGAAGACAGAGTTACCAAGAGTAAGGCCCTGATTAGCCAGTTTACTCATCAACAAATATATCTTTGATATCTAATATGTAAATATGACCTGAGTATCTAAGTTACTTACCTAGAAAATTATGATGTTTGATAACGTAGAGGGGGTAAAGATTGCTTCTGGAGAAGAAATGGGACTCCAACTAGAAAATTAAAAGAAAACATCCTATAAGGATATGCAAATGAAAGAATCATGTGAGGAAGTTGAAAACTTAAAATGAAAAACACCCAAGTAGAATTTAGTGCCATTGATAAAACCCTTCAGATAAGTTAGAGACAATGTCGATAATCTTTGAGAATGCAGGAAGAATGTGAGAAGTGCTAAAAGCTTACAGAAATGGGTAACAAGGGTCCTGTATGGTGGCTCATGCCTGTAATCTCAACACTTTGGGAGGCTGAGGAGGGTGGATCACCTGAAGTCAGAGGCTTGAGACCAGCTTGGCCCACATGGTGAAACCTCATCTCTACTAAAAATACAAATATATATATATATATTAGCCAGGCGTGGTGGCAGGCACATGTAATCCCAGCTACTACGGAGGCTGAGGCAGAAGAATCACTTGAATCTGGGAGGCGGAAGTTGCAGTGAGCTGAGATTCCACCACTGCACTCCAGCCTGGATGACAGAGCAAGACTGTGTCCAGAGAGAGAGAGAGAGAGAGAGAGAAAGAGAGAGAGAGAGAGAGAGAGAGAGAGAGAGAAGAAAACTAGCATTCAGTAAGAACCTACCACATAGCAGTCATTTCCACATTCTTTATCTCAGAACAATCTTTTTTATAGGAGGAGGAATCTCTGAGGCTAAGTGACTTTCCAAAAGGAATATAGCTAGTTAATGATTATGCCAGAATTTTACCTCAGGTCTGCCTACTTATAAAACTCAAGTTTTAATTAATATCTTATTCTCACATTTACATATGCCTTCATTTGTTCATTAATTCATTTGACCATGCCAGGAAATGAGGTTCCAGCGGTGACCTAAGTAAGCACCAGGCAACCCTACTGAAGCTTACTGTTTGGTAGAAGAGAGAATAAAAGTCAAATAAACAAATATATGTCATTATTAATTATGGTATATCCATAAAAATGTTTGGAGAAAGAATAAAACGATATTGTGAATGGGGCTTACTTTAGACAGAGGGATCAGATATGTCATCTTCAAGGAGGTGAGATCAATGCTGAAAGCTGAAGGATGAAAATGAATCAGTCCTGCAATGATCAGGGAGAAGAACATGAACATTCTACCTCCTCAGCAAAAACAGGTAAGGCAATGTCCACCATGTCAAAATTCTCCAGACTCTTATGATGCAGGTAGCTCAGGGACATTGAAAACAAGATTACATAAAACAACACAGGTGACTAGGTAGATCGTTGTGTCAAATTTAGTCAAGGTTTCCTTCCTTCCTCCCTTCCTTCTCTTCCTTCCATCCCTTCCTCCCTTCCTCCCTTCCTCCTTTCTTCCCTTCCCTTCCCTTCCCTTCCTTTCCCTTTCCTTTCCTTTCCTTCTCTTTTTTTCCATCCATCTCTCTTTCCTCCCTCCATCGCTTCCTTCCTCCCACTCTCTTTCTTTCTTTCCTTTTTGCTTATTTTTCCTTTCTTTCAGTTTAGTTACTTAGTTAATAAAATAGTGTTAAAGCTATTTTATCTCAACTTCATGAATGCATTGAACATAATCTCTCATGACATACAAAAACATGCTGAATTAAGACTAAGATACTGTATTATTTATGTGAAAATAAAATTGGTTCTATATCCATCCTATGATGTATTGGTGGTTCTGAACATGGAGAAAACGTTTTCTGGAGGACGGCTGTGGGGACTCAACCTTCAGTCTTGTTTCGGTGAACATCTTCACGTAAGTGTTTAATAGAAGCACATACAATGTGTTTAACAAATTACTGTTGGATGGCTAGATTACAGTGGTGACCAAAACAGAGTTCAAAATGCCTCAAGGTTGTTACACTCTATATAAATCAAAATAGAATTAAATAAAATGAAAAATATGGGAATTCTACATTTACATTAAAATTTTATAGATTTTATGAATACAGGTGTGAGGACATGGTCTTGAAGGGTAGGTAGTTCATGTGGGTTCTCAATATCAAAGCTGTCAGAAGCTTAAACAAGTCTGCGGTGTCATAGGTTACTAAATGCAACCTTGACAGTTGAGACTATGGAGACATCTGTGATGTGCACTGATCAGAGCTCACCTATGCCATTTTTTCCAGTTCTGAGCCCCACCATTTAAGAGCAATATGGAAAAAGTAGAATTGGTTCAGAGGAAGGTTTGCCCCCAGTCATCCAATTGTGTTTATGCTATTTCTGCTTAGGGCATTTTTATCTCTACTCCTTTTAATTGTAAGGTTCTGCCTTATAAATTTGGTAGTTTTGGAATCCACCCTTTTGGGTGAATTCCTTTTGGAATTTAGATTTAAACATAAATGAGACTTCTTCAGAGCACTCTTCTAACAACATTATCAAAATTAACCACCTGACTCCCCATTCCTCATCACCCTCTATTATCTTACCCTATTTTACTTTTCCTTCAGTTTTCTTTCTTTCTTTCTTTCTTTTTTTTGAGACAGAGTCTCACTCTGTTGCCTAGGCTGGAGTGCAATGGCACAATCTCGGCTCAGTGCAACCTCCACCTCCCGGGTTCAAGCGATTCTCCTGCCTCAGCCTCCTGAGTAGCTGGAATTATAGGCGTGTGCCATCATTCCAGGCTGATTTTTTCATATTTTTAATAGAGATGGGGTTTCACCACGTTGTTCAGGCTGGTCTTCATTTTACATTCTCTCTCTGAAATTATCTTATTTACCTATCTGTTTAGGTGTTAGAAGTGGAAGAATTTCTAATTTCCACTAAAAATTGAAGGATGAGAGGAGGGTTTTGGTTATCTTGCCTCTCCCATGCTACCCCATAGAAGCACAAAAAAAAAAAAAAAAAAAAAAAATGTTTGAAAATGAATCATGTAAAGAATGAATGAAGGAAGCTGCTACATTTACAATGGACTAAAGGGCTATAGCAGAGTTTCCTGCAGATGTGTGAAGCACTATCCTGGAACACATCAAGGGAACTGTGGTATAAGACTTACTCCAGACATAAGAGTAATCCTTAAACTTAGCATTAGTAAATAGAATTTAAGCAGTCTCATTTTGGCTCAAAATAAGCAGGAGATTTTTGCTAATTTGACCAGTCTGACAATAGTGCAAATAGCATAAAGTTGTAATAGAGTTGTACTGAATGCAAATAACCAAACAATGCATAATTGTGAATTGGAGAAATTATATAACACAGCCTTATTTAAATAGAAAGCTGAACTAAATGAAGGCTAAAGTCATCTATACCTGAAGAACATTTCCATGCATAGTACCTAATATGGTTTAGATGTATCCCCACCCAAATCTCCTGTTGAATTGCAGGTCCCATAATCCCCACGTGTTGTGGGAGGGACCTAGTGGGAGGTAATTGAATCAGAGGGCTGGGTTTTTCCCAGGCTGTTCTCATGATAGTGAATAAGTATCATGAGATATGATAGTTTTATAAAGGGCAGTTCCCCTGCACACACTCTCTTGCCTGCCTCCATGTAAAATGTGAATTTTCTCCTCCTTTGCCTTCTGCCATGATTGTGAGGTTACACGACACGGAGTCCATTAAACCTTTTTTCTTTATGAATTACCCAATCTTGGGTATTTCTTCATGCCGGTGTGAAAATGGACTAATACAGTAAATTGATACTGGGAGTGTGCTACCACTATAAGGATACTCAGAAATGTGGAAGCAACTTTGTAAGAGGCAGAGATTTGAATAGTTTGGAGGGTTCAGAAGACAGGAAAATGTGGGAAAGTTTGGAACCTAGAGAGTTGTTGAATAGCTTTGGCCAAAATGCTTATAGTGACATGGACAATAAAGTCCAGGCTGAGGTGGTCTCAGATGGAGATGAAGAACTTATTGGGAACTGGAGTAAAGTAAAGACTGGAGACATTTTGCCCCTGCCCTATATATCTGTGAAACCTTGAACTTCAGAGAGATGATTAGGGTGCCTGGCAGAAGGGATTTCTAAGTGGCAAAGTATCCAAGAGGAAGCAGAGCATAAAAGTTTGGAAAATCTGCAGCCTGATGATGTGATAGAAAAGTTAACCACATTTCTGGGGAGAAATTCAACTTGGCTGCAAAAATTAACATAAGTAACAAGGAGCCGAATGTTAATCACCAAGAAAATGGGGAAAATGTCTCCAGGGCATATCAGAGACCTTCACAACAGCCTCTCCCACCACAGACCTGGAGGCCTAGGAGAAAAAAATGGCTTCATGGAACAGGGCCCAGGGCTCCCCTGCTGTGAGCAGCCTAGGGACTTGGTGCCCTGCATCCCAGCTGCTCTAGCCATGGCTGAAATGGGCCAAAGAACAACTCAGGCAGTGGCTTCAGAGGGTGCAAGCCCCAACCTTGGCAGGTTCCACGTGGTGTTGAGCCTGCAGGTGCACAGAAATCAAGAATTGAGGTTTGGGAACCTCCATCTAGATTTCAGAGGATGTACGGAAATGCCTGGATGCCCAGGCAGAAGTTTGCTTCAGGGGTGTGGCCCTTATGGAGAACCTCTGCTAGGGCAGTGCAGAAGGGAAATGTGGAGCTGGAGCCCCAACATAGTCCCCAATGGGACACTGCCTAGTGGAACTGTGAGAAAAGGGACACTGTTCTCCAGATTCCCGAATGGCAGATCCACTGAGAGCTTGGACTGTGCACCTGGAAAAGTCACAGGCACTCAATGCTAGCTGTGAAAGCAGTTGGGAGGAGGGGTGCTGTACCCTGCAAAGCCATAGAGGTGGAGCTGCACAAGGCCATAGGAGTCTACTTCTTGCATCAACATGCCCTGGATATGAGACATGGAGTCAAAGGAGATCATTTTGGAACTTTAAGGTTTAATGACTGCCCTATTGGACTTTGGACTTGCATGGAGACTGTGGCCCCTTTGTTTTTGCCAATTTCTCCTATTTTGAACAGGTGTATTTACCCAATGTCTGTACCTCCATTGTATCTAGGAAATAACTAACTTGCTTTTGATTTTACAGGCTCCTAGGTGGAAGAGACTTGCCTTGTCTCAGTTGAGACTTTGGACTTGGACTTTTGAGTTAATGCTGGAATGAGTTAAGACTTTGGGGGACTGTTGGAAAGGCATAGTTGTGTTTTGAATTGTGAGAACATTAGATTTGGGAGGGGCTGGGGCAGAATTATATGGTTTGGTTGTGTCTCCACGCAAATCTCATCTTGAATTGTAGCTTCCATAATCCCCATGTGTCATGGGAGGGACCCAGTAGGAGCGAATTGAATCATGGGGGTGGTTTTACCCAATGATTTTCTGATGATAATGAATATATCTCATGAGATCTGATGATTTTATAAAGGGCAGTTCCCCTGCACACAGTCTCTTGCCTGCAGCCACATAAGATGTGCCTTTGCTCCTCCTTTGCCTTCTACCTTGATTGTGAGGCCTCCCCAGCCATGTGGAACTGTGGGTCCATTAAACCTCTTTTTCTTTATAAATTACCCAGTCTCAGGTATTTCTTCATAGCGGCATGAAAAACTAATACAGTAAGTACCAATAAAGATCCAGGCTGGGCATGGTGGCTACTGCCTATAATCATAACATTTTGGGAGGCTAACAAGGCAGAATCACTTGAGGCCAGGAGTTTTAGAATAGCCTAGGAAACATAGTGAGACCCTGTCGCTACAAAAACATTTAAAAAAAATTATCTAGGAATGTCAGTGGACACCTGTAGTCCCAGTTACTTGGGAGGCTAAGGTGGCAGTATTGCCTGAGCCCAGGAGATCAAGATTACAGTGTGCTATGATGCTGCCATTGCATTCCAGCATAGATTCCAGAGAGACCCTGTCTCTAAAAATAATAAAAATAAAAATAACTGAAGAAGTTTTTGCTTTGTTCTGCCATTACACCAAGGAGGAACTCAAACTGCAAAGATAACTACCAAAGCAAAGCTTAGAACCAGGAAGAATTCACTTCACTTGGATTTATTTTTGTTATTCTCTTACATTGCTAGTTTTACAGGTATACAGACAAAAAATAAAAGAATGAATGGCAAAGGGGGTCTCATTTATGAAACTAGGATTCTAACGTTCTATTGAGCAAGGGCTCTAATTATTATTTAATAAGACAATTTCCCTAAGACATGTTATTTACCAGACTGGCTGTGTTAATGAGGATGCTTTGCATCTAATTTAAAGCACTGTAATAAGCATTTTTATCACAGAAAGGACAAACCTTCTCTAAATAATCAAAGCTCTTATTAGGGGAAAACTTTTTGTAAATAATTATTTATTCCTAAATGGAAGTCAAATGCACCACTAAATATCTTCCAGGGAAACGTGAAGCTTTAAATAGTGCATTTAGCATGAGACAGTCCCTTGGAAAACACTCTGAGGGTGCCACATTTCCATCTTCCAATAAATTCCAAGGTCCACATAACAGAATCTGCTAAAGCCATCAACCTGAACTCACCCCAGTTGGTTACTGATTTGTTTGCACAAAATCCCGTTACTCGGGCTGGGCATAGTGTCTCACACCTGTAATCTCAGCACTTTGGGAGGCCAAGGTGGGAGGATTGCTTGAGTCCAGGAGTTTGAGACCAGCCTGGGCAACACGGAAGATCCTGTCTCAAAAACAGAACAAAACGTGTTACCTGGGTGCTTCCAAAGCGACCCTCAATTGTAAATTTCTTTTTAAATTTTACACCAATTCCTTCTACTCACCATTAAGATCAGTAAATGGAGCCAGTAATCTAATCCAAGAGTTTCAAAACATCAGGGTTTACCATGAGGCATCAATGTCCACCCACTCACCTCCCCCATTATTGACGTCACTTTTGTCTAACATCAGTCTCTCATCCAGTAACAAAGTTTTCCCAATATACAGGCTTCAAAAGCTCAACCATCTTGTCTGTCTTTTACAATCCCTTCAGTAAAGACATGCTCAAGGATGTGTGATGCAAACTCAGTGAACTGGAAACCTAATTATGGAGTTCTTCTGTTCCTCCCTTCAGTTTACCTTTCTTTGGCACACACTGGTATATTGCCCTAAAATATTCCTTCTTGCACATGGCTGGCATTGCCCCTTTTCTTTTCCATTTTCTCAATTCACATATTAAGATTATATTTTAAAAGTTTAATTTAACAAATGACTTTTTCTCTAACCCTCATTCTAAACCAAAGTCTTAGAATTCATTGTGGAATGTAGATTCATTGTGGAAATGAATCACAGCATTGCGAGAGAGGCACGTTTCCTACCATTTTCTTTGGGTGTGGCAGGCAACTGCTTTATGCAGTAGAGAAGATGGGCAATCTTTTATGAAGGGCATGAACTATAAAGTCCTACAGACCTATATTTGGTGCCTAGTTCTTCTGTTTACCTGATGCTAATGCTTGAGCAAGTTACTTAGCATCATGAAGCATCAAAATCCTTACCTACCCTACAAAGCAGGATAATAATAGGCCTGCTTGGGAGTGTTGTTGAGAAGTTTATTCATTCTATAAGTTAATAAATATAAAGGATTCAGTATGATGCCTGATACATAGTAAGTACTCAGTAATTACTAGCTATTATTTTTATTACTATTTATATTTTATTGATAATGTCAGCAGCAGTGCAGGGAAGCTGGTGTCTATTTCTAGTATTGCATGTCAAGGTTGCTGTAAATCTAGAAACTGGCAGCATATATGCTCTCTTTTCATTGCAATGCCCCCAGTACAGCTAATTTTTTATTGTCTCACCTGGATCAGATCACAGCTCCTAGCACGGCCTCCACTTGCAAGAGCTTCCAGTTTACCATCCAGTTCATTCTGTTTAACTGTTGCAGCTATCTTCCTTAAAGACACCTTTGGTTATTTAACTCTTCCTTCTGTGATGTTTTCTAAGGGCTCATTAAATAACACCGAATGCCCTTACCATAACATTTGAGGTCCTCTAAAGTCTAGCCTCAAACTACTATTAGCTTTCAGATTCCATCATAAGGGTAAAGAGTGGATATAAAGATGCAGCCTCATGTTGGTGGCATAAGAAGTCACAGAAAGAAGGAGGGGTTTTCCACTTGGCTGAGTGGGGTGATAGGACTACTACTAATGAAGAAAGCAGCACTTCTATCATCAACAAAACTTCACTTTCTAAAAATTAAAAATAATAACTATAAAAAGACCCCTAACACTGTTACCTACTTCTGTATTCTAAATGTTTCACTTAACATTCAAAAAATATATGTCAGAAGCATCCATTTTAGAGAGGCTTTGAAATGTCCAATGAGAAGGTTTATCTTCTCCTCAGTCTCCTTATCTGCTGTGATCTGAGTGTTACAGGTCATTTTTCTCTACCTACCTGATGTGGCACAAGCCACCTCCTCTCTTGATGACCACAAGCACTTCTTGAAATGGTGTGTAGGTCATGTGCATGTATTAAAACAAACAAACAGAAAATCTGTAATAATAATGTGTTAAAGGACTGTGTGTGGTTCCTGGTACTGGGTTAGCATGCACTCCCCTCCTTACTTCCTGTAATGAAATTCCAATAAAAAATGAAGCCTTGTCTGAGTCTGGAGCCTCAAAAGTAAGGGACTGACTATAAGGGTAAGTGTGGAGGAAGTGTTTTTGGTCAGACTACTCTTGCAGTTTGGGGCCACCTGTGAGCTCACAGTCTCTGAGGCTCATTTTGATTGCACTTTCTTCTTTTTAGTTTGGTGGGCTTTCTACCCACACATGGCTTTGGTGAGAAGTAAGGGTCATGTTGGCATGAGGAGGAGGTCATAGGGAAGCAGGACCTGGAACACCGCCACCTACTTGCCACCTTTCCTACCTAATTTCATGAACCTCACATTGAAGCTTTGAAGGGTCTGCTTTTTTTTTTTTTTTTTTCCTACTATATTTGCTCATGTTATTCCTCCATCTCTGTGCCCTTTCTTTCAACTCTCTCTGTTACATTCATCTTCAGTCTTCAGGGGAAGGTTTCTTAAACTTCTGCACAAGTCCTCTCTTTGACTAGTCTATACGTAGGTAGTTATTTGCACAACGGTATCTTATCTCTAATCTTCCGCCAACTCCTTCAAGGCAAAGACCATGCCTCTCTCCAGTTCTCCCACCTCCTGCCCTAGCCCCTAACAATTCTTGAATAGCCAGGTGATGGCAGTCTACTCAGCTCTTTTCCTGAAAACAGTAGGAAAATAAATTGTCAGGAAATAGAACAAAAGTCCCTTTCTCAAGTCTCAGAGGTGTTTACACCAAGTAGTGAAAGAGCTCACAGGTTGTGATAGGCACTGGCTTGATCATTTGTGACAAGTAGCTCTTCTTTAATATCTACTGGTTGTACCCAAGCTGTTATCAGCTCCTCTTTTCCTTGGGGGGCTTCTTAGTGTCTATGTATCCATCCAAAATATTACTTTTTATGGGGGAATTTTTCCTGAAATACAAAATCTTTGCAAAGATGTCTGTTATCTCGAAATTCACAGGGACGTGGTCTTTGCCCATGCTCACCCTACGTTGGCCTGACTTTGAAATACTGACAACTACCCTCAGGCTTGAGTGCTGAATTTGCTGTGGTTGTGGGCATACAACTTGGGTTGTCTTGCTCCTCTTGTGACGTGTAAGGCTTTTCCCCACTTCCCATTTCCTGTAGCTTTCCACTGCCTACCATTTCCAGATGACAGTCTCTGCAACTTCTAATAATCCCTTCGCTAGAACCAAGCTTGGAAATAAACAGCTCTTTGCACATGATAAGTGCTCAAATAGTTAGTGAAATAGAGTTGAGTTGAAAACCATGTTATCAGTGCTGAAGGAATTTTGTGTTTGGTTCAGGGAAAATAGCCTTACTGGTTGTATAATTAATCAATAGTCTGCTTTTTCATGTGATAAAATGAATTTGAAGATAAGTCCTTTGACTTTGCAGGATGCAATGAAATCATCTAATTTATTACAAAAAATAAATGCATCTGCATCTTCCCTAAGGAAATGATAATGACACTGGCCCTTGATTTCTCTGGAGTGGAAATGAAGTTCAAATCACCGGGTCTTCACAAAGTATTTTACACCTCCCACCATCTGTGTACTTTCTCACTCTTACTATATTCCCATGTGGCATCAAGGCTAACACATATAATGTGCTTTCTAAACTAGAGCATTAAAATGCTAGATTCTAGACAATGGACAAACTCCTAAGCTTCTTCCAAAGAAAGTGCCCTCTAGTTCTGCACCATTGCTGACATAGAACTCTGATAGTGATAGCCTGTTAGTTTTATGTCTTTAAAGTACCTCGTTTGACCAGCCTAGCCTCTAGTCTATATAAACCATAGAGGGTTTATAACAGACTTATAGATTTAGAAGAAACCTAACACGTAAATTAATTGAGGGATTTTTCAGGTATCTTAAAGTAGTACCCATTGTCTAAATGAAATACAGGTTAAATATCCCTTATCTGAAATACGTGGGACCAGAAGTGTTATGGATTTTGGATGTTTTTGAATTTTGAAATATTTGCATATATATAATGAGATATCTTGGGGATAAGACACAAATCTAAACTTGAAAATCATTTATATTTCATACATATCCTATATACATACCATAACAACAATTACATACAACATTTTTAGTAATTGTATTTATGAAACAAAGTTTATGTACATTGAACTCAGAAAGCAAAGGTGTCAGGTCATGGAACTACTCATGGCATAGTAGGGTGCACTACATCCTCAAACTTTTGGGCTTACAGGATCCTTCTGGCTCAGCCTCCTGAGTAGCTGAGTTTATAGGTGTGGACCATCATGTCTGGTTCTATATTATGTTTTAAATAATCTCTTCAAACACAAACAATTCCAGGTAAACAGTAATTCTCCAGGTAGTGTTTCTTGACTTGACCAATTGGCGTGATGCCTTCATCTGTTGAGAGCTTTCCATGAACTCAGTATTAGATGGGATCCTACTGTACTGGACAGGGCTTCACAGTAATGTCACTTTGTTAGGCTCATTAGAGTCTAAACCACTCTAATTTTGACTCTGAGAACAACGTCTTCCATTACTAAAATTATTCATATAAAGTATTCTTCAGAATCAAACAGCTTGTCCCCAACACTCACGAAATTATTTCAATTATACTCTAAGGGTTCATTCCTTCTATTCTCCGTATAGACAGTGGGTAGTGACTCACTGTGGAAACAATGACAAATATTCTGCAAACTGCTTTAGATAGGAAGATACAATCCTCCATTTGCAGAGACTGATAAATGACAGAGGCCAAAGAAGGAGACATGTAGATGCACAGAGACTGGGGAGATAAGAGTATAAGGAAAAGATAAACCTCCATCTCTGGGGAAAGAATGACAATGATTAGGAAGCTGTCTCACTACAGATGGTTCCCCCCGTTGCCCTCCAGAGGAGCTTATCCACCAACAGTGGGAAGCCCATTACTCACGAAGTGTCCAGTTTGAAATGATGTTCAACTCTGCTCTTGGGGATGTAACTGACCACCAACCCCAGCAAACCCTTCTTCCATGAATAACCACAAATATGATGGTTTGGACCAATGTAAGCCCTCACCCACTCATGCAGAAACATAAACTTGGTCTTGAATATCTTCTTTGGAGGTGGTAGCACTAGTGGAATGCCCAAGACTTCCTTTAACACCAAAGTAGAACTAAGAAGAATTAGCCTAAAATTTTCTGCTGAGCAAGGAGGCTGGAAGAACACACCATCAACTTATATATAAATAGTTATATATAAATTAGTTCTGTGTCATGGTTGAGCACACTAATGGTGTAGATGTCCGTCAATACCACGGCAAAATACTAATTTGAATGAATCATTCCATATAGTACCCAGTGCAGAAAGAGCTTAGGCGTAACAACAGGGAGGCAGTTCACTGCCCTGCTTCCTGCTTAACTCTCAGCTGCAGGTAAACACATGCCTACCTTCCTCTGAGCTGAATCAGAGAATAGATTGAAGGTTTGACCTGGGAATGAAAAAAGTGAAGAATAAAGATTGGCTGAATGGATGCTCTGAGGTGACTCCTTTCTCTACAGTATAATTGTGAAAATAAGTATTCAGCAACATCAGAGGAGGAATTTGTTGAAGAAAGAGGATAAAATGAGATTATGTCTGAGAATAGCCGCCAAAAGAAAATGGTGCAAAAGTCAAGTTTTTCTATTGAATTTTATTCTTCAGCTTGGGAATTGGCTCACTTAATTATGGAGGCCAAGAAGTCCCATGATCTGCCATCCCCAAGTGGAGAACCAGGAAAGCCACTGGCATAATTCAGCCTGTGTCCAAAGGTCCAAAACCCAGGGCAGCCAATGTTGTAAGCCCCACTGATTTGGGTTCAAAGGCCTGAGAACCAGGAGCACCAGTGTCCTCAAGCTGGAGGAGACAGAGTTTCTGAGTCAAACAGAGAGAATAAATTTGCTCTGGTTTCTTTCTGTTGTTGTTGTTGTTCTATTCCAGCCCTCAAGGGATTAGATGATGGTCACCCGCATTGGTGAGGGTGGATCTTCAGTGCTCTGTCTAGTCATTCAAATACTAATGTCTTCCAGAAACACCCTCACAAACATAACCAGAAACAATGGTTTACCAGCTATCTAGACATCCCTTTGCCGTGTCAAGTTGATACACAAAAAACCATCATAAGTAGAAATATTTGTGAAGTGTATGTGAATATCTCTGAAAACATGGTAACTTGAGTCAAAGTGAAAGTTAAATGAAGGAGTGAGCCAGGCAGTGCTCAGGGAGGAGAGTGGCCTTGGCAGAGATACTGGGAATGTCCAGCAAAGCTCAAGAGAAGGGAAGGGTAAGAGAGGCATTAGAGGGACATCCTGTAGGTCAGAGAGGTCATGGGAGATCTTTAGATTGTATTATGAGTAAGGTGAGCATCTCTACACTTACAAGCAAAAAAGTGACTGTTGAGAATAACTGAAAAAAGGGGATAAGGTCAGAGACAGGATCCAGATTCTGGACATCTTGCCCTGTACTTCTGGGTTGCAGAAGACCCCATAATGTCCATACGTTCAGCTTTCCCTGTTAGATGATTCTTTAGGCCACTAGAGCTGACTCCTTACATCCCATTCTCACCTCCTTGCTCAGGCAGGTGAGGTGAGATCTAAAGATAAGTCCTGGGTTTCCTAGCTCCTTGGATCAGTCAGATGAGCCTTGTCTCTTCTGTTGTTCCATCAAAGACCCGTGCACAGATGATGAAGTACAAAGAATGTTCACTAAAGACAAGAGGTCCCCATGCATGTCACTGACATTACCAGGACTTCTTGTATCAGATAGTTGTTTTTGTCGTCCTAAGATGGACCCACACACAGCAAGGAAGCTGCATGAACTGGGACAGTCCCGTAGCCTCCCTGTGACTCACAGTGGCATCCTCAATGTCTTGTACTCTACAAATGTTAATTAAAAGAAACTTGGTGAGAAAACAATAGTAATCCTAATGTAGCCATTTATTCATTCATCATTTTCCTACATGTGCTTATCAAGCACCTGCTGTGTCCTAAGCAGTGTTTTGCACAGTGATGCAGCAGTGAACAGAACAGACAGGTTCTATCTTAATGGAAGAAGAGAGAAACAGTAAAGAAGTATATAAAAAATAAGATAATTTCAAATGTTATTATGAAAAAAACATAGAGCATCAAGGACTTAGGACATTGTTTGGGCTGCAAGGTGAAGGCAGTATTAGGTAGCATCATCAGGATCAGTCTCTTCTAATAAATAGTGTTTGGGATCAACCTGGAGTACCAAGAAGAAACTAGACGGGCAAAGATCTGCAGTGATTGCAGCTAGCACAGTTACTGTAGTACCCCAAGTGGCCACTGGTGGTTAATAATCCCAGAAACAAGGTTGTGGTAGGTAGGCATATTGAAGTTAATGCAACCACAAATAGCAACCAGAAGAGCAAAAATACGGATTATAAAGCATGCTGCTATAAAGACACATGCACACGTATGTTCATTGCACCACTGTTCACAATAGCAAAGACTTGGAATCAACCCAAATGTCCATCAATGACAGACTGGATTAAGAAAATGTGGCACATATACACCATAGAATACTATGCAGACATAAAAAAGGATGAGTTTGTGTCCTTTGTAGGGACATGGATGCAGCTGGAAACCATCATTCTCAGCAGACTATCGCAAGAACAGAAAACCAAACACCGCATGTTCTCACTCATAGGTAGGAATTGAACAATGAGATCACTTGGACTTGGGAAGGGGAACATCACACACCGGGGCCTATTATGGGGAGTGGGGAGCGGGGAGGGATTGCATTGGGAGTTATACCTGATGTAAATGACGAGTTGATGGGTGCTGACGAGTTGATGGGTGTAGCACACCAACATGGCACAAGGATACATATGTCACAAACCTGCACGTTATGCACATGTACCCTAGAACTTAAAGTATAATTTAAAAAAAAAAAAAAAAAAAGAGCAAAAATACCCAGTAAGTCCTCTTTTGAGCAAGCCCAAGTGGGAAGTCACCATTTGTGGCAGTCAACCTTAGGACTGCACTCTCCGAATTACCCTGATGGCTACCAGGCTCCTAAGGGCCTTGGCGTCATGCAGTGACCCTCTGAACTGCTCCTTCCTTCTGCCCTATGCCCCTAGCCTCTGGGCTCTCTGCTCTTACAGGACCAGCTGGCAATGTCATCCTCTGCCCTGGGAAATACCACAGACAATGACCAATCTGTATTTGGGCACAAAGTACCAGATGTGTGCACTGTGACAGTGATGGTTCCAACTGTGACAGGAGGGCAAAGTTCTCAGGCTCTCTGGTTCCATCTCCTTGTATCCTGGGAGATAAAGTAGCCTTTGAGAATATAGAAGAGAACAGATACTAATGCCTTATGTATCTGCCATTGCAGGCAAAGGATGTTTTCCACATAGGGGGAAATTCCAGGTAACAGAAGTCTATTCCTCTGCCTCCTAATTAAAAAGCAACAACAGCAAAAGACACACTGGTTTTATTTGCTTATACTCCATAAAACATCAAATATATACACACGTGTACATACACACACACACACACAAACATATTTGTTTTGGTTTAGTCTTGAGTAAGTGAGATTGAAACTTTTCTACGACAGGTGAAAATCTACCTCCCTGTGTTTTATTAATCTTAATGAACTTAAATGAAACTGCTCTTAATGGTTCAGTGTTATCTGTAGGATTGGAGGATCTAACAAGGTTCAGAAAATGGAGCCAGGCTACTAGCTATTTGGAGAGGAACTACTTTCTTTCAGTTTCGTTTTCTTCCCAAATTTTAAAAGTTCTCCTTCTTGCTGTTACCTTCCCACTTATCACCTACTGTTCTCACAGTCATTGCTGCAGTGTAATCACTCTACCTACCTTTTCCCACTCCCTTCCTCCATTCAATCCTAATCTGTTCTAGGTTTGGCAACTGATTAGAAATGTGCACAGAATGGTTAAATAGTCATATTATGAATGAGAACTTGAGATAAACTTCTATGGAAAAAAAAAGTGCATGATTTTGAAATGTGAACTCTTTGACGCATATTGTCAGATTCTTACCTTTGAGCCCAATGTTGAAAATGCCCGGGGGCGCGGAGCAAGATGGCCCAATAGGAACAGCTCCAGTCTCCAGCTCCCAGCGCGAGCGACACAGAAGACAGGTGATTTCTGCATTTTCAACTGAGACTCCACTTCTGGGGACAGGGCACAGCTAAACAACAACAACAACAACAACAAAAAGCAGCAGAAACCTCTGCAGATGCAAACGACTCTGTCTGACAGCTTTGAAGAGAGCAGTGGATCTCCCAACACGGACGTTGAGATCTGAGAAGGGACAGACTGCCTGCTCAAGTGGGTCCCTGACCGTTGAGTAGCCTAACTGGGAGACATCCCCCACTAGGGGCAGACCAACACCCCACACCTCACATGGTGGAGTACACCCCTGAGAGGAAGCTTCCAAAGCAAGAATCACACAGGTATACTCGCTGTTCAGCAATATTCAATCTTCTGTAGCCTCTGCTGCTGATACCCAGGCAAACAGGGTCTGAAGTGGACCTCAAGCAATCTCCAACAGACCTACAGCTGAGGGTACTGACTGTTAGAAGGAACACTAACAAGCAGGAGGGACACCCACACCAAAAGCCCATCAGTACGTCACCATCATCAAAGACCAGAGGCAGATAAAACACAAAGATGTGGAAAAAGCAGGGCAGAAAAGCTGGAAATTCAAAAAATAAGAGCGCATCTCCCCCTGCAAAGTAATGCAGCTCATTGCCAGCAACGGATCAAAGCTGGACGGAGAATGAATTTGACGAGATGAGAGAAGAAGGCTTCAGTCTATCAAACTTCTCAGAGTCAAAGGAGGAATTACGTACCCAGTGCAAAGAAACCAAAAATCTTGAAAAAAGAGTGGAAGAATTGATAACTAGAATAATTAATGCAGAGAAGGCCATAAACGAACGGACAGAGATGAAAACCATGACACGAGAAATACGTGACAAATGCACAAGCTTCAGTAACCGACTCGATCAACTGGAAGAAAGAGTATCAGCGATTGAGGATCAAATGAATGAAATGAAGCGAGAAGAGAAATCTAAAGAAAAAAGAAGAAAACGAAATGAACAAAGCCTGCAAGAAGTATGGGATTATGTAAAAAGACCAAATCTGCGTCTGGTTGGGGTGCCTGAAAGTGAGGCGGAAAATGGAACCAAGTTGGAAAACACTCTTCAGGATATCATCCAGGAGAACTTCCCCAACCTAGTAGGGCAGGCCAACATTAAAATTCGGGAAATACAGAGAATGCCACAAAGATACTCCTCGAGAAGAGCAACTCCAAGACACATAATTGCCAGATTCACCAAAGTTGAAATGAAGGAAAAAATCTTAAGGGCAGCCAGAGAGAAAGGTCGGGTTACCCACAAAGGGAAGCCCATCAGACTCACAGCAGATCTCTCGGCAGAAACTCTCCAAGCCAGAAGAGAGTGGGGGCCAATATTCAACATTCTTAAAGAAAAGAATTTTCAATCCAGAATTTCATATCCAGCCAAACTAAGTTTCATAAGTGAAGGAGAAATAAAATCCTTTACAGATAAGCAAATGCTTAGAGATTTTGTCACCAC